>NW_028261390.1:19779244-20095315 GCF_051295495.1 Thamnophis sirtalis
GGACCACTTGACACATTAACTTTTATCCCATAGAGTGGCACTTCCATACGAAAAACTATCAAATGAAATCGGTTCCACCACAAAACCGCGCTTGACTAAACCGCATCCGACTAAACCGCGTAGCTGACGTCATCAACAGGGCGACAAAGCGCGGAGACAAAAGCACGCTGTAAACCCTAAACCTAAAATTAACCCCTAAACCTAAACCTAACCCCTCTAAACCTAATCCTAAACCTAACCCTAAACCTAACCCTTAACCTAACCCTAAACCTAATCCTAACCCTTAACCTAACCCTAAACCTAACCCTAACCCTTAACCTAACCCTAACCTAACCCTAAAGCTAACCCTAAACCTAACCCTTACCTTAAGTTGAATCGGCTTGCTTTCAAAGCGCTATTTAAAGCACCCTTCTTTCTCCGCTCTGGCTGTTGTCGCCCTGTTGATGACGTCAGCGACGCGGTTTAATCGGGCGCGACTTAGTCGAGCGCTGTTTTGACGGGTCACGAATGAAATGATAGAACCTTGCATGTGGGCAGCATCCACAGAGACATTTCATCACATGCTAGCTATGATGTTACACAAAGCTATGTCACGCTACACAAAGATGCTATGTCATGCTACACAAAGCCGTCATATGACTTGGAGCGTGAGGCTGCTTTGAAAGCATGTTAAGCGCTACATTCCATTTCTGGATGATGGCAAATGTATATGTTACCATGCAAAAGAAAAAAGAATAGCTAGAATAGCAATATCAAAGACTTTTATTCCTGGATCCAAGGTTCCTTAATTTCAGCTCCCACAGAGAAAAGCACTGTACTAAAAGATTGGCAGCGTAGCTTATGACAGGCCCCTTGCAGCGTTTTCTTTTATGACTGTCAAAATTTCACTAAATTTCTATTAATTTGGGGATGAGATCATGCTGTATGGCCTGAGTTTTAAGAAGTTTGCAGGTTTCTACTTGAGAAAACAGCTTTTAAAATTGTTTTTTTTCCCCTGCAACTTCACCATGCTTCTGAAATAATATTTGGAGGCTCCTATTGCCAGTCCCCATACGAACAAGCAAATAAACAAAAATGTTGGGCAGACAAAAGAAACAGAAAAGACTTAGTTCCACTTAGTTCCTATTTTTGAAGAAAAACACCCTCAGGAGTTTAGCTTCTAAAATTAAGGTTTTAGAAAAACGTAAGTTTAACATAATTCAGTAATCCAAGAATGAGACATCCAGAATCAGATTATCCATGCGGCACCAAACTTTAACCGCCGCGCTGCTTTCCATTAACTTTACATGAGTCCATTGAACTGATCCGTAAACTAATGCAAAGAATACATTTCACTCGGATGTGAGGTTCTGATCACACAAAAACATTAGGGCAAAAAAGTTATCGACCACTCTCTGGACAGATACTGTTAAGTCCTCGGACTTTCAACCTGGGCCGAGTCGAGTTTCGCTGATTGGTTCCAGCGCGCCGGGGGACAGGCGCGCTAAACGTAGCCGCGGATTGGCTGGCCGCCGATAGCGGTCTTACAAATAGCCGTCAGATGGTCTCTCTTGTTCATCTGTCGTAGTTCTATGTTAGTTTACTAATAAACGGTTCAACTGAAACTTGGCGTCCGGTATTACCTCTGTTTGCGAACAAAGCAGATACCCAAAACATGGCCTCATAATTCCCCCCTCTGGGCATACAAGCGACCTTGCTAAAGTTTTACACTGTGACCTACCATCTAAATTTATAACCCTAGCTGAACTATACTAATTTTGGCAACACACACTGCACTTGCCTCATTTGTTCCCTACATCCCAGGAACTGGCTTGCCTGCAAATAGATCAAATTACAAGTAATGTGAAGCAGGCATTGTGCCTATTTCTAGTTTAGAGCCCTGGGAATAACCATTTCTTAGAACAGAAGTTCTCCATTCCCTATACCAACCACCTTTCAGCTTGACTGCGGTCATGATGCAAATGATGAGTTTCAAATCTATACAAGCAGCTGGTAAGAATACAGCAAGGGAAATAGTTTCAGACTAGAGTCACACGCTTCTAAATCCTAAATCTGCATGTGGCAACTACTCTAAAGGTTCTCCGTGAAAAACGTAGGTGACAGAATTGCCATAGGCAGATATCAAAAATAAAGTCATGAATCCAGCCTTCATGTGCTATAAAATCATTTTAAAATTCTACATTATATATATATATATATATAATTTGATCACCAGAGGAATGATGTAGACATTTAATGTAAACTCACTTTTATTATTCATTTATTAATAAAATAATAGAATAATAAAAGAATACAACGACCTATAAGATCCCATAGACTAGGCCTCCTCCGCATTCCATCGGCCAGCCAGTGTCGGCTGGCAACTACAAGGAGGAGGGCCTTCTCAGCAGTAGCCCCGACCCTTTGGAACGAGCTCCCCGTGGAGATTCGTACCCTCTCCACCGTCCAAGCCTTCCGCATAGCCTTGAAGAACTGGCTCGCCCGTCAGGCCTGGGGATAAGGATAGTTACCCCGCCCGAATGATGAATGTATGTTGTCTATTATTTTATTACATGTTGTTATCTTAATGTTTGTATTTCCCCTTCCCGGTTTTGTGTGAGCCGCCCTGAGTCCCCCCAGGGAAAAGGGCGGCCTACAAATGCTAATAAACCTAAACCTAAACCTAAACCTACAATAAAAGAATAATAGTAATAGTCTTAGTAGGTAACACAACACTGTCATATTACCTACTAAGAATGTATTACTATTATTCTTCTCTTCCTTCCTAGTGCCTATCGCTTCCTACTTATGACTATAACCACATTGCTTGTATCTTTAAATTTTATATTGTTTTATTTGTTTCATAGTATAATTTGATTGCTTATTAGTAACTTATGACTATCACTAAGGGCTGTATCTTATGATTCTTGATGAATGTATTTATTTTATTTTTCTTTATGTAAACTGAGAGCATATGCACCAAAGACAAATTCCTTGTGTGTCCAATCACACTTGGCCAATAAAGAATTCTATTCTATTCTATTCTATTCTATTCTATTTTGTACTTCTTTACTGTCCATCTCTCTCATTTTCCTAGAACTTTTACTTCCATATCCCTGCTCTATCAACTTAAAGGTTAAGTTTATTTATTTTTAATAAAGGATTGATATCCTCACTTTCTTATATACACTACCACAAAATGTATAATAGTAGGTCAGAGAAGACAAACGATCCACAGGGCAGGTCTGGTTTGCAGAGTTCCTGCACATTGGTGGTTAACAACTACCTCCATGTAATGAAAACATTGTCATTCTAGCTACTGATACTTATCACTGAACTGGCCTGCCAAGTGTAGAATGCAACCATGCCATTTTTCTTCACTGTTACCAGTATACCATGAGCTACTTCAAAAAAGATTTTTTCCCCAGCCTCTTTGAACTCAGTTCGCCCTTCTGGACCATGCCATTCTGAGTAACCAAGCACTAATCCATACACGAAAGAGGCTGTAGCATAATTTATATACTCCAGGGTGATCAATCGTTTCAACTGGCAAAAGCCCAGTTTTGTGCAACAGCAAGGGTGTCCAAATATAAACATTAGAGACATGTGTACTTAAAAGTATTTGTCGCTTTTATTTAATTAAAATGGCTAAAATTTCAGGAGAGAGACAAATCTTGAAAGATCCGGGTTCTCAGATAGGATCACATATCTGTAAAGATAAAGATTCCCTTTGCACATATGTGCTAGTCATTCCTGACTCCAGGGGGTGGTGCTAATCTTTATTTCAAAGCCAAAGAGCCAGCACTGGCCGAAGATGTCTCCATAGTCATATGGCCGGCATGACTAAATGCTGAAGGTGCATGGAGCACTGCTACCTTCCCACCAAGGTGGTCCCTATTTTTCTACTTGTATTTTTACATGCTTTCGAACTGCTAGGTTGGCAGAAGTTGGGACAAGTAACGGAAGCTCATTCCGTTACATGATGCTAGAGATTCGGACCGCCGAACTGCCAACCTTTCTGATTCACAAGCTCAGCGTCTTAGTCACTGAGCCACTAAGCCACCTTCTCTCACATATTTGAGTCACTTTTAATTCATTCTGTCGCTCTCTCTCGATAGGCAGACAGACACCCATACATTTATACAGTATGTCTGGGGATTATTCATTGCTTTTTTAAAAAAAGAAAAAGAAAATGAGGTCGGTGACCATCATGCACTGGTATGCCTTGGTATTTAGAAGAACCATGCTCCGGTCCAAGATGAATTGAAGCTTGTGGTTCTAAAAGTCACAAACATCAACCATGGGCACTGCACATTGGCACAAAGGCCTGTTCCTAGTTAAATGCAAAGAGCAGGGAGGTTTTAAGGATTCACACAACTGGCCCATGCACATTCACCCATAGCAGGTGTTCGAAAACACCTGACTAGCTCCTAAAATCAGACAGATGAGGCCTTCAGGGAAAAAAAGGCAGCAGCTGTTTTCAAGTGTCTTTCTTTACAAAATGTGTTGGGATGATGAGAGAGTCAAAAGAAGCAGTCGTATTTCAAAATCACGTTAATCAGTAAATACATCTTACCCACAGACAAAAAGTTTCACACACATATTTGCCTGTTCCATGCTCTGGGGCAGTGGGGGTTCCAGATCCTGTTCCAACCGGTATGGTTGGAATGGGCCCAGCAGCATCCACATTGATGCGCACACACATACACAGCGCACGCATGTGTCTTACTGCCTCCGTGAGCCTCCGCGACGCTCCAGCTGCTCGGTGTAGCGTCGCACAGGCACTGTACGTGCCATGTGTATGCACGAAACGTGGAAGCCTTAAAAGACAGGTAAGGAGGTCGGGCGGGTGGGTGGGTCCTCCAAAGCACCGTACCGGAACAGCATCCAGTGCTCCGGGCAGGGTCCAGTACGACCTTACTGGAGCGTACTGCCTGCAACTCACCACTGCTCTTGGGCCATGCCAGAGGTGGGTTCCTATCAGTTTGGACCGGTTTGGCCGAGTAGGTAGTAACTCAGTCGCCCACATCCCTGAACTGGTTCTATAAGCGTCGCCAACTTTTTTCACTACGGACCTTATGGGGCTAGGAGAGAGGGAGCTAGATAATCCCTGGATCCCCTATCTGAAGGATCACCATCCCCATTCCTAAATGATCTAGGGGAAATAGGGGGAGAAGGGGAGGTCACCTGCCTTCCACGTCTGGCTGGGGAGACAAAAGGGGATGAAGGACTGAAACCCCTAGGAAGAGAGGAAGAGGGGGGAGGAATGGGCCCCACCGGAGACCTGGATCGGTCTGGAGAAGTGGATCGAACATGGTGAGATAGTTTCTCAGCTCTGGCCACTCTCTTCTCCAAAGCCTTCTGTCTGCGGAGCTCATCTCTTACTGTGGCTCTAGAGGGACACTGATCCGCAGATGGCTTAGAAGTCATCACCCTAGGCCTCAACCTGGCCTGACCTTCCTCTCTCTCCTCCCCATTGCTCCCTTCAGGGCCCTGCGTCGCCCCAGTGCTTGTAGAGGCCATGCCTCACTCACGTGGCTGGATCTGCTTGGAAGTCGAACCAGAGCCCTTTTGGCCTCGATATGCGGTTGCATTGCCGGTCAGAGGGGCTCTTGCCGCCTCGGAGCCCGCTCACGATGTAGGCCTTGCCCGTGCCGAGGTTGGCATCATGAGGTTGCTCCAAAATGGCCATCGCGCCTCGTGGCAAAAATAGAGGCCGCCCGGTAAGTTGACTCTGAGGTGGAAGCCTTCCGGCAAGTCAATTATTAGCGCTGCTCCAACTTGCTTTGGCCGTGTGGCCGCGCTGCTGCACAGGCTTACAAAGTGCTCTTAGGAGTCGCGTTTGGCGAGGCTAGAATGACACGCCCAATTTCCTCCGCCGCGGCAAGCTGTTAAGATGCGGCGGCTTTAAGGCGCGCCTAGAATAATCCCGGCGATGCAGCTCGCGTTCCGTCCTCTTGCCTACCTCGTCGCCTTAAAGCCTCTTGGAGTCTCGGCTGCGAATAGGAGCTTGTCACCCCTGCATGCCCAGGAGTCGGACAAGCCCCTTCGGCCCAGAGGCAAGGACTGGGAGCCCTGCCTCCTTATGAGACTGATTAGCAGACTTGATGGCCAGCAGTCTGATAATTTAGAAATTTGGAGTATCCAATTAATCGAATTAAAACAGCAATTATTAGTATCTCAAGGAGCCAAAAACCAGTGTTTGAACCAGGAGATTGAGAGGAAACTGGGAGCCAATAGGGAAGGATGGTGACTTTAAGAAAATTCCCTCAGTCTCTGGATCAATCAGGCTGTGACTTAACCCTGTTGTAGCCCCTCCCGCCGAGCTGCAGGAAAATATCACATTCACAATGTTGGCTATGCCTCTCTAGCAATTCTAAACACTGTATGCATATTAGGGACAATGGTGGGTTCCTCTCCCTGTTGCTACTGGTACGCTGCTCACGGGGCTGGGTGTCCTGTTCGTTCATGCACGCTGCACACGCATGCACATTCTATCGCCCCTGCGACACCCAGCTGCTTATCAGACGTCACACATGCGCCGCACGCTGTGCACATGTGCACAATTGACCGGTTGCTTTAAAAACAGGTATAGAACACGGGCGGGTGGACCAAACCGGCCACCATACCAATACGCTGTCAACTGCTCCCACCTACTACCGGTATGGCTGTACTGGGCCATACCGGCTGGAACCCACCACTGATTAGGGAGTAGGTCATCTTGAACACAGAAGGACTTGTATCCAGATAAACTGGAGAGGATTGTTCTGTCTAATATTTACAGAAACAAGATCGGCTGGTCTTTTGAATACATTTCTAGGCGTTATGACTGAACTGAATAATAGCTGTTGGGAATTATCTTCTAATAATCCTCAAATAGATCCCACCACCCTTTTAAAATAGCTTAATAAGATCTGATGTCTTATTAGGTGACACTTCCCAGAAAGTGTCAGGACAGACTGCATAATATAAGTAATTTGGTACATGGGGGACAGAAAATGAAAACAAAGCTGATTGGCCAAGATTTTTACAAGTCTGCCGGTGTCTTTTGGAACTTCACAGAGTCAGTTTGCATCTTTTCTCATTGTTGAAATTTCTCTGGTGGGATTCCGTCATGAAACACCATTCATGAAAGGAATAGGAGTTGGCTATTTTTAAAAAATCCATTCTATTTAAATTACCCCAACTAGGAACAGTTTACAACTGGCTTTTTCTGGCATGGATTATATGAACTCTCTTGTTCTCTATTATTATTTTGTTATCATTGGTGCTAAATAAACTTTTCATTGTACTGAAAAGTCTCCATTTCTGTTTCTAAATGCTTTATGTCTCAATAAAGTGTGTTATATACTGTGTTAAATGAGCTTTAAATAAAGGGGAAAAACATTTTAATATTAACTATATAGAGCAGGGGTGTCAAACTCAAGGCCTGGGGGCCAGATCCAGCCCGCAGGTTGTTTGGATCTGGCCCACAGAGCCACCCTGCAAACAGGGAAGGACAGGCCTGCAGCACCTCTGCCAGAGAAAACGGAGCTCGGGAGGGCAACATGCGGCTCTCCCAAGGTCCATTTTCCCTGGCAGAGGGTTATAGGAGGCTGTTTTTTCTGGCAGAGTGCTCAGGCCCCCACAGGCGGCAACAGGCGTGACATCGAGCTGGCCATGCCCACCCTTCCCTCCCGCTCCCTCGAGGTCAAACACAATCCTTATGTGGCTCTCAATGAAATCAAGTTTAGGGTATTACATGAGGAAAATAAAAATCTAAGTCTATCAGCTATGTCATGAATTCTGCAAATATATTTCCTGTCATAATCCAATGTATGCAATTTTCTCTTTTACTTTCACATAGCACAGTAAAATATGACTTTTATGACTTACTTCTAAAAAGCAATCACAGCATATTTAAAGTTCATAGTTGGGCACACCGTAAGTATGAACAACTAAAATACAGGTAGTCCTTGTTTAACAGCAACAATTGGGACAGGTCACTCTAGGCTATTATTAAACAAATAATTAAGCAAATGATTATGATGATGATTAAGTGAATCATCCACAGTTATTATGCAAGACATCTGTGGCTGCAACTTGCAATTTCACTGCCGGTTTCTCTATTGACTCTGTTTGTGGGAAGCTGGTTGTAAAGCACTCAGATGCTGATTATGTGACCACTGGGACACTGGGGCAATCATTAGCCCAAGGACTAGTCATAAAGCTACATTTTTCAGTAGCTATTCATTAAACAGAGCAGTCATTAAGCAAGAGCTACCTATAACAAAGAAGTCAAAGGACATCCCATTGCTTAACTATGGGTTGACCTATAAAAGTATCCTTTGATTATGGATTATTAATTTAAGTGATAGAGTTCAATCACCAAACAAGGACAATTGTAGGATTTATTTCCTCTGAGCATCATTCTCATAACCTACAGGCACACAACAGCATTACCTTTCTGATGAAGTTCACGTGACATTCTCCTTTTTGCACAGGTGGGGGACATTCTGGAGGCACTTTATATGATTGGTGAATTTTACTTTGTTGTGCAGCATATAAAATAGCAGACAAAAAATGAACTTGGATTGTGTTGCTTTCCTTGATCACATCAGTAACATCAAATTTCTATTTCAGAGATAGACCAACAAAAGAGAGAGGGGGGGGGAGAGAGAGAGAGAGAGAGAGATTGTAGACAAAATGAATGAGTTATTCTGGTGCACAGAGTCATTTGCATGTTGGTTCAGTTATGTGTACTTGGATTCTTCTGTTTGCAGGGGTGGGCCGTCGGAGGCTTGGAGGGGTTCAGGAGAACCTCTAGCTAAGATTCTGTGCAGTTCGGAGATCCCCCAAATCCCACTCCTGGCTGGCCACACCCACACCTCCCAGGAGTCCCCCACACGGCCCATTTTGAATGCAGGTAAGCGCAGGACATGCACAGAGGTTCGGGAAGGGTGAAAACAGGCCTACCAGAAGTTCAGCACTCTGGAGCCTGGGGAGGGCGTTTTCACCATCCCGGAGGTTCGAGGAAAGGCTCTGGAGCCCGGGAAGAGCAAAAAGCCCCCTCCTGCCATGGTGCAGGAGGCCGACTAGGCCATGTCAGGCATGGCCACACCCACCCAGCAACCAGGAAGAGAACCCCTTGCTAAAATTTTTGAAGCCTACCCCTGGTTTATAGATGTATACCACATATGGAGGCACTGTTAAGAAATAAGGATGATTTGCTGGTTTGCTGTATGATTATCTTCATATTTCTCCAAAGGAAAGGAACTCCACGGAAAGATTTTTCTGCTCCGAGCACAGCAAACCTTCTGGATAATAGCAACAACAGCGTCATTAGCTGTTGATTGGCCCCGTATTTTACAATAATGTTACCAGAAGAGGTGCTTTTCAAGCAATGCTGAGCTTTCTGCAGAAGTGGCTTCAGGAAAGTATTGGGAGGGATTTTTTTTTGCCTCACAGATGCCTTGTGTTCCCATCTCTACCCTCTTATTATACTCTTCATGCACAAGAGATACAGCATCTAAAAGCTGCTCCTAGCACTAGGTTACCTCATCTTATTGATGACCCAGATAGTCATTGATTGGCTAACTCATTTCATGATGTTGCTGTTGAACATCAAATTAATCTGCAAGAAAACATTCCGGGCAGTCATCAATCTGGAAGGGGAGGTGCTTGCAGTGAATCCTACATTGTGGACAGGGTTGGACGTGATTACCTCAGGTACTTTCCAATCTATGATTTATGATCAATTATGTCAGTTTCGTTAAGCAAGCTAACCTAATTTGTATCATAGAGACGTGGATGAACAATCTAAGTGTTCCAGATTTAATCAATTAAATCTGTCCAAATACAGGTTGGCTGTGTTTGTGGAGTTACATTCATACACAGAAATTCCATTCCCATCACCAGGAAACTACTCATTCTGCAATTTGAGTCCCCAAAATGCAATCTGTATATAAGGGCTTTTATTTCATTCTGAGTTGAAGGGATAGAATAGGGTGTTACTGGCATATCATCCACTCTGATGTCCATGAGCCTTTGTGTTTGAACTGGTAGAGATGATCTCTAGTGTCATCATTCCTCTTCATCGTCTTCAATGTGCATTTTGGGGACTCAAATTGACCAGTCAAAAATTATAGGGTTTTCTGGACTTCCTGGGAGGAGCCTGCTGGTGGTGGCAGCAAAAAAACAGCTGCCTCCGAATTCCTGGCTACGTACCTGTTTAGAGGATCTTCCATCTGACGTCTTATCAGGTTTTCTTATCCTTCAGGCAAGAAGGAAAGAAGAAATTGTTTTGCTGGCAAATGCTCTTTGATTTTTGCAGCTTTTGTGCTTGCAGGGAAAGGGGGGCTAGCCCAAGGCAGAACGGCTGTCCGTGCTGGGAACTTCAAACTGCCTTGTGCGGGACAAAGTAGGTCTCCCCCACTCAGTTCAAAGTTTCGTTTGATTTAATCTTATCACGAGCTGAATCCGTTTGCGTGGACAATAATTGTTTATCAACATTTTAGCTTCTTTTCTTTTTCTCCTCCGAAAAATTATTTACTTAGAGGCTTTTAAAATGGCGCCGAGCAGGCTGGTTTCTCCGGTAATAACGAACACTTTTTGTTAATTCTCACAAGAATTCAAAACAAAAGAGATTGCTTATCATTTGTTTTGGTTTCACAATAGGCCAGCAGAAGCTTTTTAATTAGTTTCATTTCTACAAGAATTTTACTCCTTCATTAATCTTGCTTATCTGGAAGTTAAATGGTGATGAATCTGCTGAACGGTCTTGTTACAATGTTTACTCACTGAAAGTTTTGCCAAGCCTTAAACTTCAAAATAAAAGGGGAACTCAGCCTCTTTACTTAAAGCTGCATATTCAGGCAATAGAGTTTTATTAACTGCAGGCAGATAAATTTTGAAATGGCTTCAAAACCAAATATTAACTTGAAGTCGTCACCCTCTACTTCCAGGGGCACATCCTCAGTGCCTGGCACAAAGCTGCAGCCTCCGCTTCCTACGCCCCCTGCTGGGGATGTGTTAACGAAAGAATTTTTCCTGAGTAATTTAAGCAAGGCTCTTAATGCACAGACAATTAAAATGGAAGATAAGTTTAGAGATAATAGAGAGGCGGTAAAGCAGGAGAGAAAAGAGGAAAGGTGTGGTTCTCTCGATGCTACATATTATCATATATGGTGGACCTGCCAAAAGGTTAAGGCATTCTGGATAAAAATATGGTGGGTCATGCAAAATATTTTTAAAAGAAGGATAAAGTTTATTCCTCAGTTATTTTTACTAGGTATATGTACTGACTTTACAGTGGTAGAGACTAATTTGATTCTGCACCTAATAACTGCAGCAAGACTGTTGGTGGCGCAATATTGGAAGAAGGAAGACTTGCCTACAATCCAAGAATGGACATTGAAAGTGACAAACTTAGCCGAGATGGCTAAAATATCGGCATATCTTAAAGATCATTCAAATGAGAGATATAAACGAGACTGGAAAAAATGGATTGACTATATACAAAATAAATACGGGACCAAGAAATTCCAGTTAGCCTATGCTTAAGATCAGAAATGATTTAAACTGTTAAAAGTTAGTTCAGTAAGAAGAAGCTAAGGTCAATGCAGAATGTCATTAATTTCCTTATTTCTTTTTTCTCAATAGATTTTAGACTGTGTTAGTAATTCCACACCGTGTATGGGTTCTGGGAAGTCAGGGGGGGGGAAGGAGGAGGGGGTTGGGGGGTGGAGGGAGGGAGGGGCACACAAAAAAAATTGTACTTCAATGTCTTAATGATTGACAAATGATGAAATATTCGTGTTTTTTTTTTAAAGAAATAAAATAAATATTTGAGAGGGGGAAAAAATTATAGGGTTTTCTCAGTAGATCAGATACTTTGTAGGTGAAATAGTCATGTTAATTTTTGCTTCTAAGCAGTTAAGACAGAAAACCAATGGCTGGAGGTGTGCATGTTTTTCTTTATCCATGGCCATATCCAGGGGTGAAATCTACTTACTTTCACTACCGGTTCGCAAATGTGAGTGTGCGCATGCACAGAGCATTAAAAACAGACATGATGATGTCTGGGCAGATGGGTGGAGCCTGCTACTGAGCACGCCTGCAAAGGTAAGTAGAACAGCAAGGGGGGGGATCCGCTGTGCCATGCGATTCAGATTAGCTAGAAAGCAGGAAATCCTGCTTTCTAGCTAATATAAATCGCGTGTCACAGCTGATCATCGGAAATACCGGTTCACCTGAACCAGTAGCATTTTTTTTACTACTGGTTCAGGCGAACCGGTCCGAACCGGTAGCATTTCTCCCCTGGACATATCTATTCTAAATACAATTTGTGTTGACTATCGCTCAAGGAGCAGGGAACAAATTGCAATGGCCCATCTCCAAAGATTTATGAGATTAAAGCAGCGGCCTCCAAACTTTTGGGCACCAGGGACTGGTTCTGTGCACGAAAGTATTTGTGCGGACTGGAGGGGGTGTGGTTTTGTGTGCTCCCTGCATCCTGTGAATGGAGCTTAGCTTGTTTGCGCGGCCTGGTTGCTGGGATGCTGCAGATCAGTGCCGGCCCATGGCCCGGAGGATGGGGACCTCTGGATTAAAGCACTTCTGACTTCTTTGAGGGATATTTCAATGCATAAAATAATACACGGGATTGTAGAAATCTTCTGGCCCAATACCTTGGCCAGGCAGGAATCCTCAGACTATGCCAGACAAATGGTTGGACAACCATTTGTTTAATAACCTTCAGAGATGGACCACCTACAGTTCCAGGAGGCAGGCTGTTCTTTGACAACAGCTCTCAGGGTCATGAGGTTCTTCATATTTCAACTTTTAATCTTCCTCTGAAAGCTTCAAGCTCCTGGGCTTTGTCATACCCTCAGAAGTTATGGGGAATAAATTCACACTCTCTTTCTTAGGACAGCCCTTCAGATATGAGAAGACTGATATTGTATCTCTCTTTAGCACCGTCATCTTTAGCAATAGCAATAGCAGTTAGACATATACCGCTTCATATACCGCTTTCAGCCCTCTCTAAGCGGTTTACAGAGTCAGCATATCACCCCCACAGTCTGGGTCCTCATTTCACCCACTTCGGAAGGATGGAAGGCTGAGTCAACCTTGAGCCGGTGAGATTAGAACCGCTGAACTGCAGATAACAGTCAGCTGAAGTGGCCTGCAGTACTGCACCCTAACCACTTCGCCACCTCAGCTCTTTGGGTTAAACTTACACAGTTCCTTTAATTCAAGGGCTTTTAATCTTCACGGACTTCATGAATACCTCAGGGTCTGTGGCTGAATTTCAGGAGCTGACAAAGTTGGTTGGGGGGAAATTGTATTTTACACTTTTTTATTTTAATACATTAACCAAACATTAAGAGGGTCATCACATGACCAAATCAATTTTACCACCTTTTTTGAAGTGTTTATTAAGCAAACACAATGGTCGGAATGTGAATAATGTCGTTGTTAAGTAAACCCAGTGTCTGCAATGTGTATTTTTGGCCAAAACTGGAAGTAAATGCCAGTTTCTAGCAAAAAAAAAGAGTCATAAATCACTGTCCCATGACTGAGAGTTGCTACAAACATCCATAAATGCAGGTGAAAAATGCAGGACCAGCTTCTGCCAGCTGTCCTGGGAAACCCAGAGCAGGATGGAGCCCATTAAATGGCTTGTGTGATGTGCTGTCGCCAGGGCGGGGGGTGGTGGTAATTTTATTATATTAATTAATTTGATTCTTTTTTATCAATTTTATTGTTTTAAATGAGGTTTTATATTCTGTAGAGTTGCCATGTGTGAATAGGCAGCAATATAAAATTCAGTGAATGAATGAATGAATGAATGAATGAATGAATGAATGAATGAATGAATGAATGAATGAATAAATAAATAAATAAATAAATAAATAAATAAATAAATAAATAAATAAATAAATAAATAAATAAATAAATAAAATGTGAACACAACTTTGAATCTGGGTTGTAAAGTACATAAGATATTTTTTTTCACTCCATAACTTCGAAGGGTTGCTAAGTGAGCGTTTGAAGGTTAAGAACTTCCTGTATACATCAAAGTGCAGGATCTCGCACTGCAAAGCACCAGCAAGATTTCAAATTGAGATCGGAAGAGGCAAAACACATCAAATGTATATATTCTTTCCTGTCACGGAAACCTTTTTAGGGCAACTGTAATATATTACACACTGCATTGGGAGTTGCTATCTTATTTGAGTTAAACTATATAGCTCAATAAGTTGGTAACATTTGAAATGTCCTGAATTTGAGATGTGTCTATTTTTGTTCTCTTCTGTGACTTTAACGAAGCACTATCCCGCCCTCCTCCAAAAAAAAGGATACTCACATATGTCTGGAACATGTTATCCGTCTTTCCAACAGTTATGTTATTTATCACAATCTGTGCTACCGTATCTACCCCCTCAAAAACCAATATCACTTTTTGCCATGTGCTGCAGAAAAGATAACAAAAAACAGAATTTTGAATCATTTTATTTGTTATATTCCTTCGTTACAATTCTAATCCCACTACCAAATTCTATCATTATAACGAATCTGTGAAATAAGTTACCCTATTTTTCGGACTATAGGACACACCAAGATTTCAAACAGGTAAATACGAAAAAACAGTTTTTGTCCTCCCCAGCCCTCAGGAGCACTCTGCAGGCTTCAGCACGGTTGGGAGAAGGCAAAAACGCCCCCATTTTTGCCTTCCCCCAGCCCTGCTGAAGCCTGCAGGGGGCTGCTGGGGGCTAGGAGAAGGCAAAAACGCCTCTGTTTTTGTGAAAAATGGTCCATTTTTCACATAAATGTGATGCATGGGCGGGGCTTCGGGAGGCCAAAAATGGCTGTATTCGGTGTATAAGGAGCACCAACACTTCCAGGCACTTTTAAGGGAGAAAAAGGTGTGCCTTATATTCCGAAAAATATGGTAGGTGATTCATAATCCAGTACCTTGATCAGTAATTCTTCTGTTCAAAGATGTATGCTGCTGTATTCCGTGTGTGTGTGTGTGTGTTATTCCTGGATTAATGCATGCAAATGTGCAGTCCAAACCTGTTTTATCACATACCTGATATTCAAAGGAGCTTTGAATGTTCTGCTATATGTCCAGTTATCCAAAGAGATCCATCTGTAGGCCAGATCATTAAATCTATAGTAAGGATCCTATAAACCACATGAAACAAACAAACAAAAACTTAAAATTGAGTGATTAAATAAATTATATAGACATTCTAAAGGATATATCACATATGTGCTAGTCCAGTGATGGCGAACCTATGACACGCGTGTCAGTGCTGACACGCGGAGGCATTTGGGGTGACACGCACAGGATTCATCCCTAGGTGACCAGACATCCCACTTTTGGTGGGACAGGAACGATCTTTCATCATTTTTCCCGCGTCCCGTCCGCTTCTCAAAAACCCCCGCTTTATTTCGGCGCTCGCTGGATCTCCCGCCCATCATTAGCTGCCGCTAGCTCGCTCATTCCTTTCCCCCATCTAAGCCAGCCCAGTCTGCCGCT
Source organism: Thamnophis sirtalis (assembly GCF_051295495.1). Classification (NCBI taxonomy): domain Eukaryota; kingdom Metazoa; phylum Chordata; class Lepidosauria; order Squamata; family Natricidae; genus Thamnophis; species Thamnophis sirtalis. The sequence continues at coordinate 19,794,753 of NW_028261390.1, forward strand.
CACTGATTGGCCTGGACTCCAGCCAATCAGTGAGCTGGCTGGGATGGAAAACTAAGCACGCGGCATCCTAGCCAGCTCACTGATTGGCTGGAGTCAGCTTAAGCACGCCGCACGAGTCTCCATTTCATTTCGACTTCGCTGTTTGCTTTTGCTGCTTCACTGGTGAGTAACCGGTGGGAATCGGGAGGCTTTGCCGCTTAGAGTGGGCGGCGGCAGCCTTTAGCAAGGGAAGGCCTTCCCTCGGGAGTCTGGATTTCCCCCCCCCCCCGCCTCCTCCACTAGCCTTTGTCCCTCCACAGGGCGGCTGGGGGGAGGAGACGGCCCTCCTCTCCTTCTCCCCCTTTGCGGAGTTGGGCGGGCGGGCCGCCTCCTCCCCCCAGCCACCCTACTGTGGAGGGACAAAGCAAAGGCTAGTGGAGGAGGCGAGGTGGGGCGGGGGGGGGGGAAGCCAGCCCGCGGCGGCTACTGCCAGCCCGCAGCCTCCCTACCCTGAGAGAGAAACCTGGGATGCGGGGGGGATTCTCATGGGGCGGACTGCAAGAGGGAGGGAGGGAGTCTGGGGCGGGCGGATGGCAGTGGGATCGCTGCCCGGGAGCCGCCAGAAGCCTGCTGCGGTGGGAAGCGAGTCTGCAAGGCTTGGTTGCTTCCCACCCGGAGGTGGCGGCAAGAGCAGCGCGTTGTTGTTGTTGAAGATGCGGGGGGGATTCTCATGGGGCGGACTGCAAGAGGGAGGGAGGGAGTCTGGGGCGGGCGGATGGCAGTGGGATCGCTGCCCGGGAGCCGCCAGAAGCCTGCTGCGGTGGGAAGCGAGTCTGCAAGGCTTGGTTGCTTCCCACCCGGAGGTGGCGGCAAGAGCAGCGCGTTGTTGTTGTTGAAGATGCGGGGGGGATTCTCATGGGGCGGACTGCAAGAGGGAGGGAGGGAGTCTGGGGCGGGCGGATGGCAGTGGGATCGCTGCCCGGGAGCCGCCAGAAGCCTGCTGCGGTGGGAAGCGAGTCTGCAAGGCTTGGTTGCTTCCCACCCGGAGGTGGCGGCAAGAGCAGCGCGTTGTTGTTGTTGAAGATGCGGGGGGGATTCTCATGGGGCGGACTGCAAGAGGGAGGGAGGGAGTCTGGGGCGGGCGGATGGCAGTGGGATCGCTGCCCGGGAGCCGCCAGAAGCCTGCTGCGGTGGGAAGCGAGTCTGCAAGGCTTGGTTGCTTCCCACCCGGAGGTGGCGGCAAGAGCAGCGCGTTGTTGTTGTTGAAGATGCGGGGGGGATTCTCATGGGGCGGACTGCAAGAGGGAGGGAGGGAGTCTGGGGCGGGCGGATGGCAGTGGGATCGCTGCCCGGGAGCCGCCAGAAGCCTGCTGCGGTGGGAAGCGAGTCTGCAAGGCTTGGTTGCTTCCCACCCGGAGGTGGCGGCAAGAGCAGCGCGTTGTTGTTGTTGAAGATGCGGGGGGGATTCTCATGGGGCGGACTGCAAGAGGGAGGGAGGGAGTCTGGGGCGGGCGGATGGCAGTGGGATCGCTGCCCGGGAGCCGCCAGAAGCCTGCTGCGGTGGGAAGCGAGTCTGCAAGGCTTGGTTGCTTCCCACCCGGAGGTGGCGGCAAGAGCAGCGCGTTGTTGTTGTTGAAGATGCGGGGGGGATTCTCATGGGGCGGACTGCAAGAGGGAGGGAGGGAGTCTGGGGCGGGCGGATGGCAGTGGGATCGCTGCCCGGGAGCCGCCAGAAGCCTGCTGCGGTGGGAAGCGAGTCTGCAAGGCTTGGTTGCTTCCCACCCGGAGGTGGCGGCAAGAGCAGCGCGTTGTTGTTGTTGAAGATGCGGGGGGGATTCTCATGGGGCGGACTGCAAGAGGGAGGGAGGGAGTCTGGGGCGGGCGGATGGCAGTGGGATCGCTGCCCGGGAGCCGCCAGAAGCCTGCTGCGGTGGGAAGCGAGTCTGCAAGGCTTGGTTGCTTCCCACCCAGAGGTGGCGGCAAGAGCAGCGCGTTGTTGTTGTTGAAGATGCGGGGGGGATTCTCATGGGGCGGACTGCAAGAGGGAGGGAGGGAGTCTGGGGCGGGCGGATGGCAGTGGGATCGCTGCCCGGGAGCCGCCAGAAGCCTGCTGCGGTGGGAAGCGAGTCTGCAAGGCTTGGTTGCTTCCCACCCAGAGGTGGCGGCAAGAGCAGCGCGTTGTTGTTGTTGAAGAAGAAGACGCCGGGGCCAGCCTGCTCGTCCATGGCTGGAGCCGTCGTCGCGGGCGGGAGCGACCTTCCGTTCTTCCTCCGCACCTCGCCCGCGCGGTCGTTACAGTCGCTGCTGGCGTCCGCCACCGCCGCTTCCCTTGTCCGTCTCGATTGCTGGAAGCAGTAACAAACGGCGCGTCTGCTCCGCTTTCAGCGCCTTGACAGCCACCCCAGCGAGGCTACCGGGCCTCGCTGGAGTCAATTGCCAAACCGCGTTCAGCGCTTTGAGGACCTGAGGCATCTTGGGAAATGCAGTTCCCTATCGGAAAGAATGGAGTAGCTGCGAATTTGTAACAACAGAAGATAATAACTTGGTGCTTCGCAGATTACGAAAATCTCAAGTTTGATTTGCTGTTTTTTAAAAGTTAGATAAAGAAATTATGCTGTGAAAGTGACTAGAAAGCCTCCCCTCCCCTTCCTGTGTGCGAGAAAGGGAAGGAGAGGAAGGAAGGAGGGAGGGGGGAAGGAAAAGAAGAAGGGAGGGGGGGAGAAGATGGAAGGAGAAAAGATGGATGGAAGGAGAAAGAATGGGAGGAGAAGGAGGAGGATGGAAGAAAAAGAAGAAAAAGAAGAAGGGAGGGAGAAAAGAGGGAAGGAGGTAGGAAGAAAAGGGGAAGAGAGGGAAAGAGCAGGAAGACAAAGAGGATGAAGTTGATAGGCAAGAGGAAAGAGGAAGGAAGGAAAAAAGAAAAAGGGAGGGAGAGAGGAAAGAAGAAAAGATGGAACTAGAAAGGAAAGAAGGGAGGGAGGGAGGTAAGGGGAAGACAGGGAAAGAGCAGAAAGACAGAGAAGGTAGATAGGCTAGGCTAGGCTAGGCTAGGTAGATAAGAAATGAAGCTGAAAGAATGGAAGGAGGAAGGAAGGAAGGAGGAAGGAAGGAAGGAAGAGAAAAGGGGGAAGGGAGTGAGTGAGCAAAGAAGAGAGGATGGAAGGAGAAAGGAAGGAAGAGAGGGAAAGAGCAGAAGACAGATAAGGTGAAGATAGATAAGCAAGAGGAATGAAGGAAGAAGTGAGGAGTCTTGAGGAGGGGGAAAACATTTAGTGACCAGAGTTACAATGGCATTGAAAAAAGTGACTGATGACCATTTTTCACACTTAGCGACCGTTGCAATCAGGGCGCAGCATAGACTGTTTTTGGCCTTTATGATAGATATTCTTGATATTTAACAGGTAAGGCGTGCACAGAGAGTCTACTCCTGGGACTGTCGGTTACGACCGCACCACAGCAGGGAACAGCGGAGTGCCAACAGAAACTGTGAGCGCCATTAGCAGCAACTATTGGGGTGCCATGGACTTGTAATTGCCCACAATAACTGAGATAAGTGAGGGGGAGGTTGTGCCAGTTAGCTTGTTAGGCTAGTTAACCCCTAATTGGCTATCTAGAATTCTATCTGCTGTCACTGGCCCACTGATGGAGCACCCAAAAAATAAAAAACAAAGGTTAAGTAAAGGGAGTGGTAGTGGCAGTGGCCGACCCTTTCAAGAGACATGGAGCGAGATGTATGGCATTATAGAAAAAAATGGCAGATCATTTTGTGTTCTATGTTCTGAAACGGTAGTAAGCAGAACATGGAATATAAATAGACATTTTGAAACTAATCATTCCCAGCTCTTGGAAAAAAGTGAGGATGAAAGGAGGGAATACATTTCCAGGAAGCTACACCTTTATAAGAGCCAATCTAACTCCATCCTTAAATTTATGAAAGGCTCTACAAATTTAAACTCTGCAAGTTTGAGCATTGCTCACTCCATAGCTCAGCATGCAAAAGCGCTTAATGAGGGAGAATTTATTAAAGAAACTCTCCTAAGATGTGCGCCAGTTCTATTTCACGATATGCAGAATAAAGATGCAATTATTAAGAGAATATCTGAGTTACCACTCAGTAGAAATATCATAAAAGACCGAATAATGAGACTGAACACAAACGTACAACAGCAATTAAAGAGAGACATAAGGAATTGTAAATATTTTTCCATCTCTCTTGATGAAACTACTGATGTCACATCGCATGCTCAGTTGGCCATTATTGGTCGATATTCTGATGGTCACACAATGAGAGAAGAGTTGATAAAGTTAGTATCAGTGCCAACAAGTACATCAGGAAGCGAAATATGTAAGGTTGTTATGCAAACATTTTGCGACCTAAGCATTGATATATCTAAAGTTGTGTCAGTGACGACAGATGGTGCCCCAAACATGGTGGGGAAAAATGTTGGATTTGTGAAATTGTTTACAGAAGCTATTGGACATGCGATTGTGCCTTTTCATTGTATTATCCATCAGGAGGCTTTATGTGCCAAGGCAGGATTCACTGACTTAAATGACTTAATGTCAGTTCTAACAAAAATAGTTAATTTAATAGCTGCTCGCCCCCTTCACAAGCGAGAATTTTCAGCACTTTTACAGGAGGTTGATTCCACCTACAGTGGACTGCTGATGTACAATAATGTAAGATGGCTGAGCCGAGGCAAGGTTCTTGAGCGCTTTGTGGAGTGCTTTGAAGAAATTAAGGTATTTCTTGAAGAGAAGGATCTGGGAAACTTTCCTCAGCTCAATGATGATAAGTGGGTCAACACCCTGATGTTTTTTACAGATCTCTCTGTTTATGTTAATGAACTGAACTTAAACTTACAAGGTTTTGGCAAAAGTATTGATGTTATGTTTGGATACATAAAAGCTTTTGAAAGTAAACTAAAAATTTTCAAGCGAGATGTAGAAACTAAAACGTATAAGTATTTTCCTCGAGTACAAAAGCATTTTGAGAAGGTCAGTGCAGCTGTACAAAATGAAGTGGAACTCTTGCATATGAAGTACCAGCATGTTTTAGACTCGTTACTTGACCAGTTTACTGATAGATTTAGTCAATTTAGAAGCCTAGAACAGACCATGAAAATAATTAAGTATCCTGATGTAGTAGTCTACAATAGTTTGGAATTAAATGGTTTCCAATGGATGCAAATAGATGATTTGGAGATGCAGCTTGCAGAATTTCAAGACAGCATCTGGGCTCAGGTGTTTGTCGACTTGAGGTCAAAGCTTGAGAATCTGGAAAGGGGCCGCTTGGAGAATAAAGATGAATGCCACTACGAACAGGAAATTTGGAGTGCCTGGAACAGACTACCAAATACTTTTAGCACCCTGACAAATATAGCAACAGCTTTACTCACAATTTTTCCTTCTACGTACTTTTGTGAGACCTTATTCTCAGCATTAAATAATATCAAAACCAACAAAAGAAACAGATTGACAGATGAGGTTAGTAGCGCTTTCTTGGGCCTGAAGTGTACAAAATACCAACCTTCAATTGAAGATTTAGCCAATGAAATTCAGCAACAAAAAAGTCACTAATAGGCAGGTTAGTTAAAGAATTCGCCCTCCCCCTCACTTATCTCAGTTCACGGCAGCCAACTCCACAGCCCTGGTTCACGGCACCCCAAACAAGTTCAATAATATCAAGGGCAACATACGAAATCGACTGATGAACAAAGAAGTTACTAAGCAGGTATGTTAAATAATTTGTTTTTGGTTTATTAAATACAATTATATTGCAATTATATATTTTGTAGTTTAAACTATAAATTGCGCAAAATTATGTTTTTGTCGAAGTGACACACAACGCGAGTTATGCTCGATTTTTGCCGATTTTTGACACACCAAGCCAAAAAGGTTGCCCATCACTGTGCTAGTCGTTCCTGACTCTAGGGAGCGGTACTCTTCTCCGTTTCAAAGCTGAAGAGCCAGCGCTATCCGAAGATGTCTCCATGGTTATGTGGCTGGCATGACTAAATGCCGAAGGCGCAGGAAACGCTGTTACCTTCCCACCAAAGTGGTCCCTATTTTTCTACTTGCATTTTTACATGCTTTCAAACTGCTAGGTTGGCAGAAGCTGGGATAAGTAACAGGAGCTTACTTCGTTATACGGCGCTAGGGATTTGAACCGCCGAACTGCCAATCTTTCTGATCGACAAGCTCAGCATCTTAGCCACTGAGCCACCGCATCCCTCTCAGCACAGGAAATTGCAAACAGCTATTAACTAAGGTAAATGCATTAATGCCTGATTTGCTTTCGCTCATCCCTGCTACATGCCCCTCAATAAAAGAGAGGATTCTACATCATATCCAGTTGATTCATTAGATTAGGGCATTTCACAAAATTATAATTTTTTACTACTCCCAGAAGTCATGAACAATACTATAAAAAGAAGTAAAAATAAAAGACTAATGCTAAATAAGGAGGCAAAATAAACAGTATGTAAACCAGTAAAATCACACAATCAGAGAATAGACATAGTGAAACAGAATGAAAATGCAAACAGGAAAGGCAGAATAGAAATGAACATTGTTTTTAATTTGACAATACCTAAAAGAAGAACATTTCTCATATACAGTAATCCCTTCAATGAAATCACCTGAATTGCACAGGATAAAGGCAAGAATTGAAATGAGGCTTCCTTCCACGAACCTCTTTAATTCATCTCAACTTAATATGCAAACCCAATTCTGAACCTCCTTGTATATTTATAGCAGTGATGGGATTCAAAATATTTTACTACTGGTTCTGTGGGATGGCTTGGTGGGTGTGGCAGGGGAAGGATACTGCAAAATCCCCATTCCCTCCCGATCAGCTGGGACCCAGGAGGCAGAGAATAGATGGGGGCGGGGCGAGTCAGAGGTGGTATTTACCTGTTCTCCAAACTACTTAGGTGGCGCAGTGGTTAGAGTGCAGTACTGCAGGCTACTTTAGCTGACTGCTAGTTCGGCAGTTCGGCGGTTCAAATCTCACTGGCTCAGGGTTGACTAAGCCTTCCATCCTTCCGAGGTGGGTAAAATGAGGACCCGGATTGTTGGGGGCAATATGCTGACTCTGCAAACCTCTTAGAGAGGGCTGAAAGCCCTATGAAGCGGTATATAAGTCTAACTGCTATTGCTATTGCTACTCAAAATTTCCGCTACCGGTTCTCCAGAACTGGTCAGAACCTGCTGAATATCACCTCTGATTTATAGGTTGCAGGAGTTTTACATAAAAAGCTGCAGTTACTCCAGCTTTAACTCAGAAAAGTAACATGCTGTTGTTATCAGTTATGGTCAGCCTTGTTTTGAATCACTGAACCAAGCAATTTTCAAGGCCAAATACAAGAGAGAAACTTTCCATATACCCAAACCATTCAGCAAAATATTGACAAATGTAATGAAAACAGAAAACAAGCAGACTGCATCCAACTCCGATAATAACGATATAATAAATAAGTCTCCAAGCATGTGTTCTAATTGAGGCATAACAACTTATGCAATCAAGCTGTAAATATTAGCATCAGGGAGTTGGTGGTAGTAGAGATATGACACATGCTTAATAGATATAGTATATTAATCGACAAATGTGGAGAAAAATTGGGGAGAAGGGACAATTCTGTGTCCTACCTACAAAGATAGAAGATTTGGAATGCCAATGATTTAGGTCTTACTTATTAAATTTGTGTAATGATCCACATCTGAAGTGGAAACTGATTTAAAGCACGCATGGGAGCTCATGTAACCCTCATCAGCAACTCCTTAAAAATCCTGTGACTTTTACACATACTGTGTGATCCCTCAAATCACATTTGATTTAAGAGGAGACAACACTTGATACTGTACAGTGCATGAATGACTTTCTCTCCTTCAAACTTTGAAAGCTGCCCAACGTTACTGCTTTCAAAGAATGTTCATATGACTTCTTGGTACTATACTTCTCAGATACTATACATTCACAGGGGGTGTCAATATGTGCAACATCATGAGGAAGGAAGCAGCTGTAACTTGTACTAGCAGGTTTAGCACAACCAGAAGAGTCAACAACCTAACATTAGTTGAGTAATCAGAAAGAGAAACCACCTACTGTGGAGAAATGGGTAATTTATAGAAGTAATTTCCATTTTTTTTACAAGCAGATAATTTGCCTTGCTAATGTACTGCAATGTCAACTCACCCAACAAACAGAAATGAAGGTATCTATGCTGTGTAGTTTGTAGCCACAGGCATAGATCATTAAATGTAGACCACCTACTATGTAGGGAAACTATCTGTTCTATTTAATATTCAGCTTTGGTAAAGTCTCAAAAATGCAGAATTGCTCATGATGGCAACAAAACAAGGCCAATAAAAATGATCAATTGTCTACAGTAGAAATAGGAATGATATTTGAGCCCTACGGTATTTTGCTGAGAAAAAAAAATTGCAAGCAGGAAAGAACATGGTTGAGGTGCATAAAACTGACACTAGGGGGGGGGGGAAGTGAATAGGGAAGGGTTTAAATATCTAGTTTTCCCTTAACTTTAGAGCACAGGGATATTCAGCAAAGTTGAACAGTAGGAGATTCTGTACAGACAAAACCAATCCCTTATATGGCATATGGAATTTGCTGCTGTAAGATGCAACAATGGATATCAGATGATTTTAAATCAGGATCAGATAAATTCACAGATGAAAAGCAACCTCCAGGACTTTTGATATTTCCAATATCAAAGGCAAAATGTGTACTGTTACTAGTTTCTATGAAATAATAGAAATCCACTGTTCCTTGTCCACATCATAGTTGGATAGACAATTTCACGGTCACCATGGAAACAGGGTAGCAGACTAGATAGTTCTAATTAAGGTCTGTTCTTGTGGGATAAGACTGATCAATTGCTTATCCCACAATAATTCTGGCTCCCCTGTATGAGGTCATCAAGCAACATTGTGTGCATGACACTGCGCTGATGTTATCCATTTAGTGAAGTCTGACTGGCAATTCTATGGGCCAAGTCTTTCCATGTCTTCTCACCTTGCAGTATTTCTTTGAATTTTTCTATGCTCTAGCTCAGGGGTCTCCAACCTTGTCAACTTTAAGCCTGGCGGATTTCAACTCCCAGAATTCCCCAGCCAGCTTTGAAATCCGCCAGGCTTAAAGTTGACAAGGTTGGAGACCCCCACTCTAGCTGATGTCAGCTTTGATGGTGTCCAATCAACATGTTCTTTGACAGCCCGGTTTCTTTTTATAACTAAATCTTCCAAACATTGCTTTCTGCAGTGAATTTCCCCACATGACATGGCCAAAGTGAGTGAGACGCAGTTTCGTGATTTTGCCTTCTAGTGACACGTCTGGTGTTACGAACTCCAGGACTAGCTTGTTAGTCACCATTGCTATCCAAGAATACACAGGAGCCTTCTCCAGCATCATTTTCTTCCTGTCTTGCTTTTTAACGTCCAAATTTCACAACCATATGTAACTATGAGGATCATAACAGAGCAAACTAATCTACATCTGGTTGAAAAGCCAATGTATGAAAATATAAAATGGAAATTGTTAAGACTTTCTAGGCCTAGGAAGTAAATATCTCAGTCCTCCAATATCGCACAGCTTAACTTGATTGAAGTTTCTCACACAACATGAAGTAGAATATAATAGAATAACAGAGTTGGAAGGAATCTTGGAGGTCTTCTAGTCCAACCCCCTGCTTAGGCAGGAAACCCTACACCACTTCAGACAAATGGTTATCTAACATCTTCTTAAAGACTTCCAGTGTTGGAGCATTCACAGCTTCTGGAGGCAAGTTGTTCCACTGATTAATTGTTCTAACTGTCAGGAAATTTCTCCTCAGTTCTAAGATGCTTCTCTCCTTGATTAGTTTCCACCCATTGCTTCTTGTCCTGCCTTCAGGTGGTTTGGAGAATAGCTTGACTCCATCTTCTTTGTGGCAGCCCCTGACATATTGGAACACTGCTATCATGTCTCCCCTAGTCCTTCTTTTCATTAAACTAGACATTCCCAGTTCCTGCAACCGTTCCTCATATGTTTTAGCCTCCAGTCCCCTAGTGGCTACATAAAAATGGTTATTGAAAACTAGAATGAAGCCACTCTGAACTGAATGACTGTGCAGTTCCTTGGTTAAACCTGTTATGTTTTCTTCCTGACTTTTTGTGCATTGGTTTGGCCTTCATGGCTTTCAAGCCAAGGACTTGCTGAAAATAACAGATCTCCTTACCTTCTGAACCACTGCTTATGGCTTATCTTGTATAAAGTAATTTCCAAGATAGAAACAGTGTGTGTGTGTGTGTGTGTGTGTGTGTGTGTGTGTGTGTGTAGTGTGTATGTATGTGTGTATGTATATATATATACACACACTACATACATACATACATATACATACATACATACATACGTGTGTCTGTGTGTTTTCGTAGATTTTCACAGGTGTAGGTATGCTGGTCTTGTTGTATTCGGGTCTTTTCCTGTGTAAGATTGAGATTGTCTTGGCAACGTTTCGGCGAGGTCTCACTCGCCATCCTCAGGCTGGTGTTAAGAAAGAAGGCTTCTGAAATAATGTGTATTGGTTTTCTTTTTTAAGAACTTGTATAGAAAAAGAGTTTAAAAGTAAAAATTCATTATTGGATAAGCAGAAAAATATACTTTTTAAATCTAGTTATTTAATTATTCTTTACTATAATTACATTAGATCGAAGCTGCAGATTTACATGAGATGGATTTGCAACTGATTATAATTTGCTCCCTTCTCACTTGCTCAAGGTAGAAGGGGAGTCTCTCTAAAGCTTGCCCAATTTACTAAGCCCTGACAAACAATATTGGTCCCTGTAGCCCAGAACTATTAGAACATATAATACAGATGGCTTTTAAGCAATTGCTTTTCTTGATGGACAAATTCATGGAAATCTAGCAAATTATGTAAATCTAATACAGGTAGTCCTCAATTTACAACAATTCATTCAGTGACTGTTCAAAGTTACAACGGCACTGAAAAAAGTAACTTATGACCATTTTTCACAGTTATAACCTTTGTAGTGTCCCCATGATCATGTGATCAAAATCCAGTATGCTTGGCAACTGGTTCATACTTATGATGGTTGCTGTGTTCCGGGGTTATGTAATCCTCTTTTGTGATCTTCTGACAAGGAAAGTCAATGAGGAAGCCAGATTCACTTAACAACAGTTACTACTGTTTCCCTGAAAATAAGACCTCCCTGGATAATAAGCCCAATTGGACTTTTGAGCGCATGTGTTAAAATAAGCCCTCCCCAAAAATAAGCCCTCCCTGAAAATATAGCAGCCATGAGGTGACCATGCTCGCTGCCTCCTGCACCTCAAAAATAATATGACGTCCACTAAAATAAGGCCAAGTGCTTATTTCGGGGGTCAAAAGAAAATAAGACCTTGTCTTATTTTCAGAGAAATACGGTAACTTATCTACTGCAGCGATTCACGTAACAACTGTGGCAAGAAAGGTCATAAAATGGGGCAAAGCTTAATTAACAAATGTCTCACTTAACAACAGAAACTTTGGGCTGAATTGTGGTTTTTGCATCTTGGAGCGAAGGGAAGGACGCGACAAGCGGGTATGCAAAACAGCAACCTTTATTGTGAACAGAGTAACTACGATTCAACGTGGCGTGGTTCGCGCCAAACATTTATACCCCCTGGTTTGAACGAGGAGCCAATGGGGCGTCGAGTAGCTCGACCTATCAGGGCGAGGATTGAACCGGCTCCGCCCGGGAACCAATCAGAAAAAGGGAGTCGTATTCCCGCGCTTGTATTTCCCGCGCTAGTATTCAACACCCCTCCCCCCCTAGTCAAAGAGTTCCTTAGGAAGGGCAAACATAGTCTTTCAAGTAGGTGGGACGGTGACGTTCCCGTCCCGACCTTCGTGGCTCCCCGGCGGTTATCGTCGGGGGGGAAACCGCTGGCGGAGGTGTGTCCGTGGTGGGGCGGTGAATCTGCGATGCGGTCCCAAGAGGTGGCGCTGGCCCCGGGCCCGGTGCCCGATGTCCGTTTGCCCGGGGTGGCGTCTCCGTGGCAACAGGAGCGTCCGACAGTGGCCCCGTGCAGTCTGGTTGGGGTGTAGGTTCAGAGTCTCGATAAGGGCTTCGAGGAAGGGAGCAGCCGGGTGAGGCGCGTCTGTCTGCAAAGTTCGTATCGGCTTGTCCCCTGTTCCCCGGGTGGAGGCGGTCCGTTGAGGGGACAGTCATCGAGGGTGGCTCATGCTGAGAGCGGGTGTCTGAGAGGTTCGGGCCGTCTGTTTCCGCGGGGAGGCATCGCCTTAACTGGTCCACGTGGCGCCTCCATTGTGTTCCGTCGGCCAGGCCGACCCTGAAGGAACAGGGGCCAGTCAGGGCTGTGATGGTTGCGGGAACCCACCGTGGATCCCCAGAAAAGGAGCGGGCCCATACCGGATCCCCTAACTTAAATGCGTGGGAAGGGAGGGCCCCCAGGTTGCTCGGCAGATCCCCTGCGTAAAGTGGATGGAGCCTGTCTAGGGGGGTTCGCAATCTCCTACCCATCAAGAGCTCCGCGGGACTTTTATTAGTCGTTGGGCAGGGAATGGAGTGCTGGCTCAAGAGGTAAGCCGCCACTCTTTCTTGCCAGTCGCCCTGGTCCATGCGGCCCAAAGCTTCTTTGGCAGAGCGAACTGCGCGCTCCGCCCGGCCGTTGCTAGCTGGGTGATAAGGGGCTGTGGCTGCGTGTCTGATTCCTTGTTCGGCCAGGAATTCTTGGAACGTGGTGGAGGTAAACTGGGGCCCATTGTCCGAGACTATCACATCCGGTAACCCATGTGTGGCGAACATCTTACGCAGGGCCCTCACTGTACTCTCTGCTGTGGTGGAGGTCATGATTACCAGCTCCACCCACTTGGAGTAAGCATCTACTACTATCATGAAGTTTCGGCCGTGGAAAGGGCCTGCAAAGTCAATGTGTAAACGGGACCATGGGGCTCTAGGGATTTCCCACTCACGAGGGGCGGCTGTGGGGGGATTCAGCCTGGAGTTTTGGCAAATCCTGCATCGGCCTACGTAGTCTGCAATTTCCGAATCTAGCAAGGGCCACCACACATAGCTACGGGCTAAGGCTTTCATTCGCGCTATGCCTGGGTGGTTTTTGTGGAGTGCGGGCAGGATTCGTGCCCGCAGAGCTGTGGGAATCACTACCCTATCCCCCCAGACAAGACAACCCCCGTGAAGGGCGAGTTCGGCTTGTCGTGCTTTAAATGGTCGGAATTCTTCCGCTACCTTTTCCGCGGGCCAACCCCTCAAAACCCATGAAGCTACTTGGGATAGGACGGGGTCAGCCTTTGTGCAAGCTGCGACGTCCGCGGCAGAGACTGGGAGGTCGGATTCGGCTATGGACAAAATAGAGAGCGCGGGCACGTGGGCTGTGTCCGTCTCTGGCAAAGGGCAACGGCTCAGGGCGTCTGCGTGCCCTAGCTGCTTACCCGGACGGTATAACAGCGTATACGAATACGCCGTTAGGAACTCCGTCCAGCGTGTCATGCGGGGAGACAAAATGGGGGGGGTTGGCTTGTCGCCTGCCAGTAGCCCCAGGAGCGGCTTGTGATCCGTGACAAGGGTGAAATTCCTACCATAGAGGTAGTCATGGAACCGCTTAATGCCGGACACTGCAGCCAGGGCTTCTTTATCGATTTGGCTGTAGTTCCGCTCCGTGGAGGAGAGTGTCCGGGAATAGAAAGCTATGGGGGCCTCTGAGCCGTTCGGGAGGGCATGGCTCAGGACCGCCCCTATACCATAGGGAGAGGCGTCGCAAGTCAGAACTAGGGGCATCCTATCGCTGTATTGAATTAGGACTGCCGACGAGGTCAAAATGTCTTTTATAGCCGCGAACGCGTGCGCTTCACGGCTACCCCATTGCCAGGCCGCTGACCGGTCAAGCAGTCGGTGTAGCGGCTCAGCTAGCGACGCCTTGTGGGGGATAAAAGGGGCGTAGAAGTTTAAAATCCCCAGGAACGCCTGCAATTCCGCCCTAGAGGTGGGTGCGGGTGCGTTTTTGATGGCGGCGACTTTGGAAGGAGTGGGGTGGATGCCTTGGGCATCAATGAGGAACCCCAAGAATTCTACTTTGGGAACAGCAATTTCGCATTTGCTGCGCTTTAGTTTCAGTCCTGCCTCCCTAAAACGTGTGAGAACCTCCCGCAGTGTTTTCAGGAGTTCCGAGTGGCTGGGGGCTGCGACCAGGACGTCGTCGAAGTAGGGAACGACGCCTGGGAGCCCGTGGAGCAACCGCTCCATGAGGCTCTGAAAAATCCCCGGGGCAACTGAAACGCCGAATTGGAGGCGGCGGCAACGGAAGGCCCCACGGTGGGTGACGATGGTCTGGGCTGTAGCCGCATCGTCGTCTACGGGAAGCTGCTGGTAGGCCTGTGCCATATCTAGCTTAGCGAAAATGCGGCCCTGTCCTAAGGAGTGGAGTAGGTGTTGCACTACGGGAACCGGATATGGATTTGCCTGCAGGGCCAAATTGATGGTCGACTTATAGTCGGCACATATTCTCACCGATCCGTCGGGTTTGACCGGGAGGACTATGGGGGTTTCCCAACGGGCGTGATCTACGGGCTCGATTACCCCCTGCTCTATAAGCTTATCAAGTTCAGCGTCTACCTTTGCTCTCAATGCGAAGGGGACCCTGCGTGCCTTCAGCCTAATGGGAACGACCTGGGGATCGAGGCAGAGGGAAATGGGGGTGCCCTTATAACAGCCCAATTTCCCATCGAACACATCTGCGAACTCATCTAGAACGCTATCTACGGTGAGGGGGACTACCCTGTGCACCCCCTCTATGGTGAGGCCCAAGGCGGGAAACCAATCCAACCCAAGGAGAGCGGGCAGATCGTTCCTGACGATTAGAACTGGGAGTTTCCCCTTAAAATCTCCGTATTCCACCCGGATGTGGAATATTCCTGCCGTGGGAATCCCATTTCCCTGGTAGTCTAGGAGGGAGACCCCGACGGGGCGCAATTTGCTCTGGGGAACCCCGGGACAAAGGCGGGAAAACAAGGCCCAAGATAGGAGAGAACGGGAAGACCCGGAGTCCACCTCCATTCGACAAAGCTGACCTTCGAGTCGGACGGCGGTGCTGATTTTGCGATCGCCGGCGGGAACGTGGGACGCCTGGTAGACCACGCAGTCGGCGCTGGAGGGCTGGTAGGTTGAGTGGCAGTCCTCAGCTCGCCTCGCGGGACGTGGCTGTTGGCGGCGTTGCGGTGCCTGGCGCTGGTCGCTGGGCTGCATAAACGATGGGGCTGGCACGAGAGCCCGGCAGACCCTGGCGAGGTGTCCTTCTCCTCGGCAGCGGCGGCAGACGGCGGAACGGAACGGGCAGGATGCGCGGCTGTGGCGGCCGCCGCATCCGCGGCAAGGTGCGTTTGAGGCTGGCTGAGCGGGCGTCGGTGGTTGCTGGTGTGGCCTCCGCTTCGGCTGCGTCCTCATTTGTCCGACGGTTTCCTCCTCCTCGTCTTCAGCAGGAGAGAGGTCGTCGACGAGGTTCGTCTGGGTGGAAGGCCCCGCGGCGGTTTGCGCGGGGGTTTTCAGCTGGAGGCGTTCGATGTCGGCCGTGGATTGTTCGGAGAGCTCCGCTGCTCGCGCGGTCTCCACGGCTTGCATCAAGGTAATTTTGTGATTCCGGAGCATGCGGCTGCGCAAATGCACGTCGCGGACCCCGCATACAAACTGCTCCACGAGGTTCTCCTCCAGGTCTGCAAAATCGCACTGGGCGGCCACTGTGCGTAAAGCCTCTAGAAACTGGCTGATGGATTCGTTGGGCTTTTGCACTCGGCGGCGGAAGGTGAAGCGGCGCGCGATCAGAGAGGGTGAGGGGGCGTAGTGGTTCCTCAGCCTGGACATCAGCTCGTCCCACCCAAGTTTGTAGGCTGGCCTCGGGGCGGCCAGGGCTCTCGCAGAGGCGAACATGGAAGGCTCACAGCAGGACAAGAAGAAGCTGCATTTCTCCTCGTCGGTCTGTGCCTGGTTCTTCGATGCGATTAAGTAGCACTCGAAACGCTCCATGAAGCCGTCCCATGATTCTCCGGCGGCTCCGAATGGCGCGAAAGGAGGAAGCGATGATGCCATCGTGGTGTGGAGCCAGAGAGGGGGAGGAAGAAGGCGGAGAAAATTTTGCGTTCGCTGCCGGAGTTCTCAGCCTGAGGATAGCGTTCGCGCTGGTTCAGACGCGGTGGCAGCTGGCTTGTTCTTCTCCGTGGTCGCGGGAATCGGTATCCCACCTTCGTCGCCAGTTTTGCATCTTGGAGCGAAGGGAAGGACGCGACAAGCGGGTATGCAAAACAGCAACCTTTATTGTGAACAGAGTAACTACGATTCAACGTGGCGTGGTTCGCGCCAAACATTTATACCCCCTGGTTTGAACGAGGAGCCAATGGGGCGTCGAGTAGCTCGACCTATCAGGGCGAGGATTGAACCGGCTCCGCCCGGGAACCAATCAGAAAAAGGGAGTCGTATTCCCGCGCTTGTATTTCCCGCGCTAGTATTCAACAGTGGTCATAAGTCGAGGACTACTTGTACTTCTGCATTAGTTCCTGTTTTACCTTTATCTTTTTTTCTTTGCTAGATATAGGAAGAAAGAAGTCACTTAAAGCTCAGCTACCTATTTTAGACCAACAAATGAAATTTGAGTGGTAAAACAATTTCTATGATCTGAATAATTGAGTCACATGCAGACAGTGGTAGAATTAATTACCCTATTTTTCGGAGTATAAGACTCACCAGAGTATAAGACGCACCAAGGTTTTAAAGAGGCAAATTTAAAAAAAAGTAGGTAGGTAGATAGAGGAATAGAGAGAAAAATAGAGGGAGAGAACTACAGTAGATAGGTAGGGAGAGAGAGAGTAGGTAGGTAAGTAGGTAGATAGAGGGATAGAGAGGGGGGGAGAAATACAGTAGATAGGTAGGGGAGAGAGAGAGAGAGAGAGTAGGTAGGTAGGTAGATGGTTCCAGGTGTATTTATCCATGTGCTGGAGAAGGAAATCGCTGACAATCTGCAGCACCTAAGACTTTGTTTCTGCTGTAATTCTCATCAATCAGTTAAAGAGCTTTCCAAAAGGAAAAAAAAGGGAAAAAAGTTTTTGCACTTTGCAAGCCTCCCAAAAACAGCCTGTTTTTCGTGAAAACGGACCCTTTAAAAAAAAAGGCATTAATAGCCTTGGGGGGCTTATAGAGTGCTGCTGGGGGCTGTGGGGGGGCAAAAAACACCCCTGGATATGCACATGCATGAATTTGTACACACTCATGCACATACTTCACATACTTAGATAGTCACTGTGAAGTCTTTCTTGGCAAAAACAAAAGCTGGTTTAGAACATGGTTTCAGTGCAAATAAAGAGAATTCAGCACTCACAGTTTGGTTTTGGGAATCAAAAGAAAATGCAGAAATGCTCCCTACAGTATATTTACATGGAAACTGCTGAGAGCGCTTAATAGAAGTGTCCAGCTCTCAATGAAATTGCTGCCTGACCCTTTCTCAGAAATAGACTTCAGATCCCGAACTATTCCATTACGAGGTAAGCCTTGAAATGTGAGTCATTCATTCCACTGTCCTTGAACAGCTTCATAGACTTCATGAAATGCTTAGCAGCGCCTAATAAAGAACCCTAGCAAAGTTTTAATAATTTGAACAATAGGATACCAACTGCCACAATGCATTAAGCAGAAATCATCAGATGAATTTGTGGGAAAGCATTACTTTTAAAAGATTTGTCTGTTTACTTCCTATTCACACTCCAGGGCTCGTGTTTGGATCCTAATCCTTACTGTTATGCTCAAATGAAGCAATAACGTATTTACAATGCGATTCTATGCCTGTCTCCTCTAAAGTAAATTCGAAATCAGAACTGCAGGCTTCACAACAAAAGTAGACAATGAATGATTGATGGGCTTGATGATTAGGAGCCTTTCAGATTTCTGGTGAGAGGTAAAGTGTTACAGGTATTTGGTCATTAAAACAAATAAAAACCATGCCCCAAGGAAAAGATTGGTTATCGTTGACTTTGTGCAGTGTTGGCAAACCTATGGCGCACGTGACAGAGGTGGCACACAGAGTCCTCGCTGTGGGCATGTACGCTGTTATCAGCTGCTCTTCTGGTTTCTGGCACACACATGTGCGCCGGCCAGCTGGTCTTCGCGGGCACCGGAGAACCAGAAAATGCCCCCCAAAACAGCCTGAAAAATTCCAAAAAACAGGCCATTTTCTGGTGTGTTTTCCAGGCCAGGTTTCGGGCTGCTTTTGGCCTGAAAAACAGCCTGAAAACGGCCCAAAAAACAGGCATGCATGGGGCGGCCAGCTGATCTTCGGGTTTCCAGCGCTCTGGCACACACATGTGCGCACATGCACAAGTATGCACGCACGTTCCAGTTAGGGCACTTGGCGCCAAAACGGTTCGCCATCAGTGACTTAATATTATATGTGAATATGTCGCTTTCTTAAAGTGATTTTAAAAGCTCAATATTAACTTGTGGAAAGATACAGCCCCATTTAGTCCCAAGATAGATATCATGACAGCCAGAAGTAATGCACCTACCAACAAAAACCAATTAATCCTGCACAGGAAGAAATTAATGTAGTGGCTGGTGATGGAAAGCCACAACCATAGCTTCCTGCAAATCCCATCAAACACCCAATGCCGGCCGAGATAAGCTCATCCCTGGAGCCACTTAGTCACCAGTAAAATAAGCAAACACAAAGCTCCACAATACTTTCAGTACATGTTCTTTATCCATCTAAGCGCCAGAACATTGCATGGGGCTCACAGAAACCTCGCTCAGCACTGAGAAAGACGTCCATCCTTGTTGTTGTTTTTTTGCACTGAAGTTGAAATCGTTTTCATTTGTCAACTTCTGAATCACATGGTTGGGAGGAAGGATCTAGTCCGGGGGAGGTCTCCAACCTTGGCAACTTTAAGCCTAGCGGACTTCAACTCCCAGAAATCCTCCAGGCTTAAAGTTGTCAAGATTGGAGACTCCTGATCTAGTCTAGACCCCTGATCGAGTTGAAGTCCCTGATCTTAAAGTTGTTAAGATTTGAGATCCCTGATCTTAGAGTTGTCAAGATTGGAGACCCCTGATCTAGTCCCCTGATCTAGTCCCCCTGCCTTATACCATCCCTGTCAAATCCAAGAGCATTTCCTCAGGGACAATTCAGCCCGAATTTGCCACTCTAAATAGTAGACTCAACTGTTGCAGGATATAGTGAGGCACAATTCACACTCACTCACACACACACACGTCCTGCCAACCACCTGCTTTCCAAAGCGCGCAAAGCCGGCCCGCCGTCACAATACCTGGATGAGCCCCTCTCGGAACAAGGCGGTGTGCACACAGCCCGGGACCTCGCCTTTCAGAGCCAGCGAGCCGTTCGCGTTGCTCACCCGCCAGCTGCCCCGCAGGCTGTGCACAGCCGACCCCGCGGGGCTCGGCGAACTGGAGCCGAGCGGGAAGCCGCTCCCGCACACGGCGATCAGAACCGCCAGCTCAAGCAGGCGGTGGCCCCTCTCCATTCTCAGCAGAGGCTGCTAGCAGAAGAGGCGGGCGGGAACGTGGGGGGAGAAGGCTAATGGGGGTGCAGCGCCGGGCATGAGAATCTCCCAGTCCCGGGAGCAGCGTCAATCGAGTTTCCCCGGAAAGGGGAAAACTCCCGTGCGCCTTTGGCCTCAGCGCAGAGGAAGAAATACGCCTGCGCGCATCTTCCACGCCTCCGGGCGCTGCAAAAGAAGGCAGGGCGCTTTTCGCTTCGGAAGTTGTGGAGAGAAGCCGAACTAGCACGGCTAGTCTAGTGAAGAGAAGGACCAGGGGTGACAATGAGAGCAGTGTCCCAATATTTGAGGGGCTGTCACAGAGAGGAGGGGGTCAAGCTGTTTCTCCAAAGCACCTGAAGGCCAGAGAAGGAATAACGGATGGAAACTGAACAAGGAGAATCCTTCCATTTCCCCACCATCCAGTCAGAGCTGAAGAAGCTTCTTCGTCTTCAAAGAGGGGGGGGGGACAAAGTTCAGTTGCCTCTTGAAAAAGCACCTTTGATCAAGGAGAGATTCAACCTAGAAATAAGGAGAATTTTTCTGACAGTGAGAACAATCAATGGAACAGAAGTTGCCTTCGGAAGTTGTGGGAGATTCATCACTGGAAGCTTTCAAGAAGAGACTGGACCGCCATCTGTCAAAAATGGTGTAGGGTCTCCTGCTTGGGTGGGGGTTGGACTAGATGACCTACAAGATCCCTTCCAACTCTGTTATTCAAGTGGGTGGCCGCGTGATCTCCTTTAGATGTGGGTGATGGTTCAAGACGATGGCACCGCCTCTTCTAAGAATGGCAAAAGGCGACAGCGGTGCTGTTCCTTTCCCATGGCTCCCCACTTTGGAAATTTCTTTTCTGGACATGCCCCTTCCAAGTTTCAGCTTCAACCTTAAACTGTCTACCATGGACTTTACCCCATTCCTAAGAGGTTGTAAGGGGGGCATGAATAAGCACATCAGCGTGCCTACCGTCCCTGTCCTACTGTCCCCATTTATCTATATTCATTTCCTTTGTTCATGTCCATGTTCATACTTATACCTGCTATCTTGTATCTGTTTGACAAACTAATAAATAAAATAAGTTCCCTCTTGCAGTTCGGCAGTGACTCGGTTTTTAAAATCGCCTTCTCTCCCTCCCCCCCCTCCCTTTTCGGGTCAAGCTTGCATTGGTAAGGTCAGGAAATTGCCTCATCAGGTTACATTCTTACGTCGCTTATTCTTGGGAAACAAAAAATCGATTTGTTACACCCAGGATACTGGCTGATATACTCTTTAAGACAGTGTTTCTCAACCTTGGCAACTTGAAGACGTCTGGACTTCAACTCCCAGAATTCCCCAGCCAGCATTCGCTGGCTGGGGAATTCTGGGAGTTGAAGTCCAGACGTCTTCAAGTTGCCAAGGTTGAGAAACACTGCTTTAAGAAGACCTGGATCAAGGCATTTCTGGTTCAGAGGGAGCTGGGCATGTCTTGGAGCAGTGCTCGGGGAAGGGAAAAGAGGAAGATTTGGGGGAAATTCCAGGTTGTTTTTTTAAAAATCCTTAAACAGTGGTCACACCAGATCTGGGAGGAAATAGATCACCTGAACTCATTCAAGTTGCATTTCAGGCCAGGGAGAGGATTGAGACAGCTTTGATTTGCTTATCAATTATCTTTATTTGCCATGAAAGCCAGTTGACTGGTGACTTTAGGACAGTTATTCTCTCTCAATCCAATTCACCTCACAATATTGCTATTGCAGGGGAAATGGGAGGAGGAAAGTGTGTTGGACATGTTTACTGCCTTGAGTTATTTGTATAAGAAAGGCAGGGACAGAAATAATCAAATAAATAAACTTCCTAAATTCTTGTTTCGAGAGTATAATATTTCATTGAATATTTTATTTTAGTGTGGTTCATTCCTAGAGGCATGTTACATATTTTTGCCAGACCTTCTATTATGTATTTATAAATTATTGGATAACTTCCACTTGGAGCTGGACATGTGTCTGTTTTCCAGCTAGAAACGCATAGAACAAACAGAAAAAAAAAACATAGTCCTTCAAATATTACTAAACTATAACTCTCAGCAGCGCCAGCTAACATGGCCATGGGCGAAGATGCAATCAGTTGTATAAGCAACTGGTGGAGTGTAGTTACCTCCTTTTCTATTTCGCGTTTGCTATAATTTCTCTGATACCAGAATCTGAATAGATATTGTTAGCAAGAGAATCTTTTATGTCAAAGGCAGGTCCATCTAATGCATTTAGTTAGCTTTACAAGCTCAATTCTTTTACCATGCCTCTATCTATAGAATTATGAAGTTGGAAGATACCATTTAGGCCACTGGGTCCAGCCCAAATGATTCAAAGTCAAGGATTCCCAAAGAGATGATTATCTAGCCTTTGTCTGATAATACACTCTGAAAAAAGAGTCTTTTTCCAGCTGAGTCATCTGCAACTGACTTTACTGTTAAGCTTTGTTTTAATAACATTTAATCAAACTCTACATTCCTGAAACTCTGATTCATTATTTCATGTCCTGCATGGAATACTTCAAGTCTCTAACTTTTTCAGTTAGATAATATCTTTTCAGATATTTTAAGACTGCTATCTTTTAAACAAGACAAAACCATTGGGTTAAGGATTCAGCCTGGTCCTTAGTTGGTTTTCCTGATTCTGATTAACCTAGTTGTTCTTTGTGATTAAAAAATACTTTCCAATGTATTTTTTTTGTAACCTCACATGTACTTACTTCCATGTTTACAACTTTGAGAGGGTTGAAAATATGATTGCACAGCCCATGCCTTCTGGTTTTCCGCATATATTAGATAAACAGATTAAAATCTGAACATCTAAAATGTTTATTTAGTTAAACGGAGAACATAAGCAATCCCACAATTGTAACTTAATTATTTCCAGAAGGCTAATAGTGATATGACACTCAGTTCCAAGAAAAAAACAGAAATTCTTACAGTATGTTAAATATTCAGATTTTTTAGGATAGTGATGGTGTCACATTTTAGGGGACATGCTAGTGTTCCCGAAACCCAACAACTATTTTCAGAACTATGGAAATTATACAAAAGAGTTGTGCATTTACATGGCCTCCAGAGTCTCTGAAAATCACCCAAGAATGGGAAGTGCTTTTATACAATTTTTGGAAGTTGCAGAGGCTGCAAAAGAGTATCCTCCAAAGCTACTTTAAGAATGAAGGCCTTGTGTGACCTGAAGCAGCCTCAAGTAGACCCCAGAGGCCTGTCAATCGAAAGAAAACAAGCAGTGTGTGGCAAATTTGGGGAGCGGCTGGGCCTTGGGGGCAATCACATTTGGGGAATGACATGAGGCAACCTTTTGGAGTGGCAGTAGTGACACTAGGACTGAAGGCAATGACTAGACCTTTATTTCAGGCCCAAGCTCGGTGCTGCTGAGTGCAGATATTTAGGGTAGCCTAGAGCAGTGGTTCCCAAACTTGGCAACTTTAAGACTTGTGGACTTCAACTCCCAGAATTCTCCAGCCAGTCTTAAAGCTGCCAAGTTTGGGAACCACTGGCCTAGAGGGTCATGGGCCAGCAGAGCAGAGGTGGGTTCCTACTGGTTCGGACCGGTTCGGCTGAACCAGTAGTGGTTTGGCGGCTTGGATTGCTGGAACCGGCAGTGACCCAGGCCTGCCACGCCTCTGAACCGGTTCTCCTACGGGGCTGCAATCTTGATTTTCGGTTCTGCGCATGCGCAGAACAAATACAATTGCAGAAATTTAATTTTTCCCCTTAATGTTTTGTGCATGCGCATACCTATTTTTGTGCAAATGTGCACACGTGCAGAACAAAAATTTTGCGCTCACCAAACCGGCAATAATGCCAGGAGCAACCCACCCCTGCAGCAGAGGCATGAATTTTTGACATGACAAGCCCAAAAGGTTCACCATCAGTGATGTAGGGCATAAGGTTTCGGGCATCATCGGGGGGAGGGGGAGAGGGAGAGGTGGGGACACAGAAACTTTTGAGCAGTCAGGCATACTTTAAAAAATAATTATTATGGTAGCATATTGCCATGTTGAACAGCGTAGTTACATCAAGGAGGGCGTAACCGGAGTTTTTTTAAAAGCCAATCACAGGATATCAAAACAACAAATAATGTAAAACAAAACATCCCATTGTTTTCATGTACTAGGATTGTATAAAACAGGGACCAATCAGGGCCGAATGAGAAGTATTGTTTTTTTATCTTCCACCTAAATAAAGAATGCTGCCTACTCTGTTTATATAAGACCATCTCCTGATATCATGGGAATCTGCCCAGGTAGATAGAAAGACCAGATACAATTCATAAACTAGATCCAGTTCTGTCTCCTGCACAGAAGAGAAATGGCAAATTAAGAGGACCAAATTTTATAATCTAGTACAGGAAAGAATAACATTTATCACTTATACCTTTTAGCTCAGGGGTGTTAAACTCAAGGCCTGGGGGCCGGATCTGGCCCACGGGGTGCTTAGATCTGGCCTGCTGGCCCACCCTGGAAATAGCAAAGGACCAGCCTGCAGTGCCACTGCCAGTGAAAACAGAGCTCCTTTTTCACTGGCAGAGGGTTGCAGGAGGCTGTCACAGCTGAAAACGAAGCTTGGGAGCCCATTTTCACTGGCTGAGTGCTCGGGCCACCACAGGTGCCGCCAATATGAGTGATGTCAAGCTGGTCATGCCCACTCTTACCCCCTTACCCCTCCCCCCAAGGTCAAACACAACCCTGATGTGGCCTTCAATAAGTTTGGCATCCCTATCTTAGCTAATGCATAATAACCTAAAGGTCATAAGTGAGTTATTTTTAAAAAAAACATCACTGACTTCTTTCTGCCCCTTAATATCTAATGATGTTGATTTAAGAGAGTACCATCCATCTGATTTCATAATAGATTGATTAGCTTTTAAAATACATTTGAAATAATTTAAATACTCTTTCAGCAAGAAGATGAAATTTAATTTTATAGTTAACCTGTTTCACTGCAAAAGCACAAAATAACTTCTTAAGATATCTAGTTCGCTGAACTTCCAAAATACATAGACCATATATTTGTTATCCAAATCCCATAATTAGGCATACTGGAACTGCAACTTACTGAATTCTTTTAAATAGTAATTTTATTTTAAAAACTAATACAAAGAACAATAAGAACAATATAAATAAAGCTACAGAAAAGAACACCTTCAACAATCTTGATCGTCAGCCTCTTCAAATAATGTCCTAAAACTTGAGTTTTTCTTTGTCCTTCACATAAAATTCTTCAAAGCTTTAACAAGCTATTTTGTATATCCAATTAAGGAAAGTTTTTCAGGTCACTTTCTTGGTTTGTTATTTATACATTCCTTTTAATTATTAAGACATCTGTTGTCTTGCTTTGTTTTTGTATGTTCAGTGTAGTGTCTTGTTCCATATGATTCTTTTGGCTTGTCCTTTTAAAATCCTCTTTCAGTCATCTGGCAAAACTTGTTTTTCTTCAATAAATAGTTTATTTATAGAGGCAAAGTTATTCTTTAACTTCTGGTTAATTGTTCAAAAATATCGTTCAATATGTCAAATGTTGAAATATTTTGCTCCATTCTCCAGTATGTCCTTCTCCATTAATTGTAATCTTTAGTACCTTCTGGTTCCCACTAGTATCCAAGCTTCAAAGAACCATTCCATCATGTTGTTTTTAAAAAATCAAAATTAAAGTATTATTGTAATTAATTCCAGAATCTTATTTCAAATTTATCTGGACCCCTGGTACAATTTGTAGCTTTTTCTAATCAGTTTTAATCAGGTTTCTGCTTCTAATTCTAGTTTTTTTTTTTTTAACCTTTAAATTTGTATTTAAATCTTTTTTGGCTAAGGATTGAAAGAAAATTATCTGGAGCTGTCAAACTTGTCAATCCATAGTTCTCCAATAACTGAAAAGCAGTTAACAAGCAATTTTTGAATGTGATTAGAAAAAGAAGTTGCGAACTCAATGTCTTTAAAGGCGCTAATTGTGAGTACATCAAGATATCTATTCCTTTGTCTCCCAAAGGAACAACTGTAAGGAGCACTTGTGGGCAATCTCAGATACTCTCTTTGTCCAGATAATTATTATAGCTTGTCAACTCACCAACTGTTCATTGTGCTGCTGTCAGCGGCTCTGCTTTTAGTGGAACCATCTTCAATTCACCATTTCTTCCCCCAAAGTCTCCCAACTTACAGAATTCACATTATGACTTTTTATGCTACCGAGAATTCTGGTAGCTGTAATTGAACCAATGAGTGTTGGTGAAGGTTGTACCCTAAGATTCTAGTAGGAGGTCCTTGGGAAAAAATGGATATCTGGTTCAGGAAAATACTTCCCAAAAGACAAGATGTTGTTAATTAACAACAAAAGGGCTTGATGATGGGTAGACAATTTGGGATTCAACAAATATATAGGACATAGGAATTCAATGGTTAGATTACTATACATGAAAGCTCAGTGTTTAGAGATGAAGTATCACCAAATATTAGTTCTGAAAACATTAGTACTGTTACTATCCCAGGAAGCATATAGCCGTTTAGGGGCAAACAGCATGGACTACATGGTAGTTTGAGCTGTTCATTCTTTATTTCTAACAATTACTCATTTTTAACTGGAAGCATTAAATAGGCTCTATTACATTTATTTATTATTTTGCCTGCCAGTCAAAAGACTGTCCTAGTAGCGTTTGTTTCTGTTCTGTTTGTTTTGCTATTGTATTTTACATTTTTGTTGCATTAATCTATAGGGAAAAACAAACATTGAAGTCATTTGCTATTATTTATATTTATGTAGATAAATCAAAGGCCATAAAAACATGCAACAGGTTTTTCTAATATTTAGGTAGCTTGTGCTCAAAAGGTTCCAATCTAAATCATGTCCGTTGGACATTAGGATACACAATTTTTGCAAATACTACCCCCCTCCCCAAAACTAGATGCAAAGCAGCAAAGTCTGCATTTTCCTTTAAGGCACTTAAAGCTTCTGCTTACTTCTTGTCTTTTATCAGTAAATATATAAAGTGAAAATTAAGGTAACCTTTTTATGTAGATTTACTTATCCATGTATGGCTGTGAAAGTTGGACCATAAGAAAAGCTGAGTGCCAAAGAATTGAGGCCTTTGAACTATGGTGCTGGAGAAGACTCCTGCAAGTCCCTTGGACTGCAAGGCGATCAAACCAGTCAGACCTAGAGATCAACCCTTACTGCTCTTTAGAAGGCCAGATCCTGAAGATGAAACTCAAATACTTTGGCCACCTAATGAGAAGGAAGGACTCACTGGAGAAGAGCCTAATACTGGGAACAATTGAGGGCAAAAGAAGAAGGGGACAACAGAGAGAATGAGGTGGCTGGATGGAGTCACTGAAGCAGTAGGCGTGAGCTTAAATGGACTCCACAGGATAGTAGAGTACAGGAAGGCCTGGAGGAATGTTGTCCATTGGGTCGCAGTGGGTCGGACACGACTTCGCAACTAACAGCAGCAACTTATCCATCTTAAGGGTACAACTCCCTTCACCATTTGCAATAGATGAACAGAACCAAACTTGTTCAGTTCAAAATATGTGATAAAGCTGCTGACGACATACCATTCAACACAGTAACAATTCAAAGGTTGAGTTTAAGTGAAATCATAGCAGAACCATGGATATGAGTTTTAACAATATGCTTCACCCAACCTGTCTTTGTATACCAGTAGTTTCTTATGACAAGGATTCCGGGGAAATGCAATTCCAAATAATCTGGCTTTGGCTAAATTGGTAGCACAATACAGTAGCTTGTTCAAAGTCTAGTATCCCCATAGTCAGTTATCCCTTCATAAATGTTGGAGGATAACAGTTCACTAAGTATAGACATCTTTAACTGCATATGGACATTATAATACACCATTATGCATGGTATCCTAATCCAATCACTACATCTGTAGCTTAGTGATTGTTGGTTCAGCCACTGTAGCTGTAGCCACTGTAAAGTCATGTGCAGTGTGGGAAGCACTTTATTCTCTTATGCATATCTACTGAAATGATTTTTATTTTTTTTGCAAGAAATTAACTAAAATACAGAAAAAAACCCAACTCTCAACTCTTCTTGCTGGAAACTATGAAGACAAAGAAACTTTAACAACTCATTCCTTAAACACTCTGACCAGACAGCAAACTTACCAAGGGTGGGACATGACCACAAACACAGCCTATTTTTTCTGTCTAATTTATATGATCAAACTTTCAAGATCTTCAGAAGACTTATTTTTGGGTGCTCCTGGCCAATTGATTGGAAGTAGCTATCGAAGAGGCTTTTGGGTAATGGTGCTTGTTATGCAGCTCTGGAGACAGTACTTGCACACACCCTATGATGAGCCTCAACGGTACAGTGGTTTAGAGTGCAGTACTGCAGGCTACTTCTGCTGACTGCCGGTTGCCTGCAATTTCCCAGTTCAAAGCTTACCAGTCTCAAGGTTGACTCAGCCTTCCATCCTTCCAAGGGGGGTAAAATGTGGACGCAGATTGTTGGGGGACAATAAGCTGACTCTGTAAACCACTTAAAGAGGGCTTTAAAGCACTGTAAAGCGGTATATAAGTCTAAGTGCTATTGCTATCTGTTTGGTGCTCAGTGCATTTATATTTATAGAGGTCTTTCAAATGACTTATAGCCCAGGACTGTGTTTTACAAACTTTAATTTTTATAACAATATGATTGGGCTTTATTTAATATTGTTTTATGGATTTTTAAAGAGTTTCTCTCGTTTATATTTATATTGTAAAATGATCTGAAATACCATTAAGGAATGTCATATTTAGTAAACTAATACTGTTTTATCTGTCAGTCTTCGTACATGTATGAAATTAGTCTGAAATTTATTCCTGCAACTGTAGCATTCCTGAAATTTTAAGAAGCTGCTTTGATGGGCTGTTCGTGTGCAAGTCAAAAGGTTTTCCTTTTTGTATAAAATCAGAATTGTGTTTTCATGCTTCAGAGTTCCCATGAAAATCTGTATGATTCTTCCATAATCTTTAAAGCCAAAAATTATTAAGGTTTTATTTTCCATTTAATTTCAATGGCAATAATCTAGCAAAAAGCCCCAAAAGAGCACATACCAACACTTTGTAGTGCTTTTAATGGAAAAACAAAACTAACACAACTAGTTATAGAGTTTGTGGCTATTAAAACAGAAAGTGACTTGGGCTGTTCCTTAAAAAAGGATTTTTTTTAATGAAGAAGTGAAAGATTAAAATCTGCAGGACAAAAAAAGTCTCTAGATTTATAGCATGCTTGTCCTGGTAGTTTTTCATATTTTTCTCACACAAAATTCATTTTTTTTTGTTGCAATCCTAATTATTAGTGTACCAATTATCTAATACTTTTTTGTTACATTTGTGAAGTATTCAGGATAGAAATTTTCAACATGTCCTAAATACAGATGTAGTTGGATGTAACTGCCCTGCCAGGCTACACCCATTACTTACTGCTGTCAGAGAACTTTTATAAACACACAGGCCAGCTAATATTGTCCTTGATTAGAATGGGCCAAACCAAAACTAACAAAGAACCCATTAAGAACATGTCTTTTAGAGTATTATAAATTGATTTCATATGCCACATATAGAGTGTACCAAAACTCACACCACCACCCCCAGGGCAACAATAGTTCCCCCCTCCCCATATTGAATGTATTTACTGGTAGGAATATTCAAAGGACCTGTGCCAAGAAAATAAGTGTTGAGATGAAAATTGCCAATTGGAACATTTAATGCATTGGGGGGCTGTCTTTTGATACACTCTATATAATTGGGAAAAGCAATTCATCATGATTCCAATTGACCACATGTATGTATCTTCTCATGTCACAACTTGATTGAAAAGTATATGCCCAAATGCTTCTTTCCAGAAACTTGAAGAGCCCTGGGTGGAAATGTTGTTCACAGTACAGCTTTTTAATTTACTGAGCAAATCTCCTAAAGCCGTTTCAGTCAACCAGAAATGGTTCTAGCAGATGCTTAAGTCAAAACATGCATCTTTTTTTGAACCATTTGTGTTAATTTCCACAGCTAGCAAAAAATAATAGCCACACATTAAAATATTGTTTTATCTTTGGGCTTCATATTTAGAAAGAGAGGGGGAGGGAAGGAGAGAGAATAATAGGCAAACTAGGTTATATTCACACATTCTTCCTGTGGGGACATTGATCACTCCAAATATCAAGGGAGGGTGGGGACTGCAATTTTTTCCTAAAGACTGGCAGGGTCATGACCAATGAAGCATTGGACATGTGGAATTATTCCAAAAGTCAGGCACTGTTATCTAAATGGCACCCCTTCTGGTTCCCACCTGGTGGGACTTCAAGGGAGGAATCCTATGCCTGCCCACCCTACTAGAATGATTGGGATGGCTATTCTTGGGAAAAGAGATCTATCAAGCCATCCTGACTGGTGCCATGTTGGGTTTTAGAGAGAACTTTAACCACATCATTTTGTAGTATTATAGAAGCAGAATTTGAAAAAAAAAGTTTAATTTTACATTTCAAAGAAATATTTTTCTAATCCTAAATTAGGCTAAAATACTGTTGTCCTTTCCACTTGAGGCTATAAAACAAGCCTAAAGTTTAATTCCTTGGATGAAATGACTGATCTAAGTATTCTTAAATTGGGTTCTATCTTGATTACATTTAGCAACTTCCTTGCCTGGTGCAGTTACACAGAAGAGCAGTAGGATACTTGAAGTCAGCTGTACAAATGCCAACAACTCTTCCTATAGACCACAGTAGCAAAGCTGCTGGAAGCTCTGATTTAGCAACACCCAATTTGGAGTATTTTTCAGTTTCTCAGATGTAGTTATCCAGATTTAACAGGTCTGATTATTCCAAAAAAAGCAACATGGACATTTAATGAAAGGCAAATCACGTATGGAAGTTGCTTTCAGTACATCCCACATTATATTAATATTCTAACAGTCATGCTTCAACTTAGGAAAAATCAAGGACAACTTCAAGATGTATTTTGTATGCAGTCTACTCTCAAAAGTTCAGACTTGACCTAATGTATAAATGGTTTATACGCCTAATGGCATGGTCAGTAGTCACTTTTATCATAAACCTGCAATTTTCAATATTCCAGGATTAACTGAATAGCATAGGGATGTAACAAAAACTCGGCACCAGTTTCTTCACAGCAAGGCAATTTCTCTGCTCAGTAGAAAAACCTGAACAATTGCAGGAGTGCTACATACGTACAGCTCATATCTAATGCCAAAAATAAAGAGTGATCAACCCACTACGAAACGCTCTGGAGCCACTTAACAGGTTAGTCAATAAAATCATAATACTAGAGTTAAATTTAAAGCTAGTCAAACCAGTACTATATTATATTGTAAACAGAAAGCCTGTTCTCTTTTAGTTACTGAAAACTACTTAAGCATGTAACATGGCCCTGAAGATAATTTAGTCTCAACTATAAAAAGAAAGTTGACTCTGCCAAATTATTTCTAGGAAATAGGAGAGCAAGGAATGCATGAGTTGAATTAAGACCTATACTAATATCTTAGAGAGGATAGTTAGTTAAAAATCCAATGTAGTATTACTGCTAATAACAATGCCTGGTGTGCGTGAAT
This sequence comes from Thamnophis sirtalis, assembly GCF_051295495.1. Taxonomy (NCBI): domain Eukaryota; kingdom Metazoa; phylum Chordata; class Lepidosauria; order Squamata; family Natricidae; genus Thamnophis; species Thamnophis sirtalis. The sequence goes on from NW_028261390.1 coordinate 19,825,893, forward strand.
ATGTATATGAGTGTTAAGATCACACAAACTAAATCCCAACACCAGGTTGTGAGAAAAAATTAAAATATCAGTAGTTCTTGTTTAGTAACTGCCTTGTTTTGTTATGACTGCAAGCAACTTTATGACCAATCCCTGTGACAACCCGTGTAAAGCAAAGAACATTTTGGTATTCAGGGATCCTGAAAATAAGCACTGTATTCATTTGATGACTTGTTTGCCAATTGTGGTTGCTAAATGAGGCTTATCTATTTGCACTGCAAAATGGAATTCTATTTTGCTTGCCTGGTTGACATGTACACTAGGACTATAACATGATTCCAAGACCGATTAGGGCCATGCCAAAAAGCCAGATGCCTCATTTGATGTATTGCAGAATGAACTACATCTACATGACCTCCACATACCTGAGATCACTACTGCACTGGTAGACAAAATGATCTGGGGATAGCAGTCTTATTTTGCCATCCTCCAAGCATTGGTCAATGATGAAAAGTAGATGTCGTGACACTCTTTTTGTATTTATTAAACACTCCGATAGGATAGAATCAAATAGAACCAAATCAATTCTTTTCCAAGACTAGGTAAGTTATTGAAACTTTTCCAAACATAAATGTTAAGCAGTACAAAGGTCTTGGAATTATAAACCGAGTGTAGGAAAGCAGTGAATTCTGAAATAGGCATTTATACAGAAAATCTAATCCACGCACGTTCCTGGCCTTTACGAGTAAGACTATACAGCAGAATAACCAACTGTGACCTATAATTATTAAATAATAATGATTATTGTTTATTCAACCTATGAGTTTTGTTATTTTGTCAAGCATGTGAGGAAGGGAAAAGAGGCTTATATAGCATGCCATAGAATTTAAAATGCTTCAGGAAAGGCAAGGATTCTTCTGTAATTACAACTACATGACAATCAAGTCTTATATGTTTAAGCTAGCAAGCAATCAGTGTTGAACTGTGAAATGTTTTTCTATCAGTTATGCAGAGATTATATAATAAGCAATCAGTGTTACATTAGAAGTCAGCTTGTATGAGATTAAAATGTAAATTACATCATCTGAAGGCAATAGAAATAGGCTTTCCAGATATGTTGGAAGCTATAATCTCAACATATCTAAAGGGCACCAAGTTGAAGAAGGCTACCTTAGCAACATTTTAGTAAAAATGCCATGTTTCCTATAATTAAGGATTTTATTGCAAACTTAACAAAGGAGCCTTATTTTAATTGTTGGCCCTGATACTTCAAGTAATCTTTCCTCACTCTGTAAAATTGTTTTTACTTACATCGTAATATATCCAAAAGCACTTGGGTGGAACACTGACAAAACTGAATTCACCAAAATGTGATTTAAAAAAAAGGTTGAAACAAATCATGGCCAAACCTGTTCCCCTTTCATAAAATGTATAGTCTACATTTATTTTTACAATAATATTTTCAAAATTATGTTGAGGAAAAAACATAGGATGCACACAGTAGTGCTAGAGATAGAAGTAGAAGTGGCAGAAGCACACACTCATAGCACAGGACTAGCAAATACTGAAGTGTAGACCTGGATGGAGATAAAATTATGATGCAGAAAGGATAAAATCCATAATTATCAAACAAGAATTAGTGGCACAAGTCAGTGCTTCTTAAAACAGAAAACACTGTAGCAATGATTTTATTAATTTGTAGTCACCCTGAAATAGTGACCCTTGCAGCAAAAATGTTTGTTAATATTGGTGGTAGCATGATAATCCTTTGGACAGCAAACATCCCACATTGAAAAGTCACTTCAACACAACCTCATGACAATTCCCACATCAAAACAGTACTTTATTTTGCAATTTTGCCTCTTTACTCCCACAAAAAGATCTTTCAGCTGTCAAGTATACAAGGCGAAGAAATGCTTCTCAGTTAGCAAGCTGGGTGCATATGGTGAAGTCTCCACAATACACCTGTACATATAATCAGCTGGATTCCAAGTCTGTAATTGGAAACTTGGTTCCCAGGACCTTGTGTAGCTCACTAAAGTCTACACTACTAGGTTAGCTTATTAATTCTGCATATTCCAGGGCTGATCAATGTGTCAACCTGAAGACAGACCAAGTATTATAACTGAACATGGCAAAAGGTTCACTCTACTAACTTCACATCATTATTTGATGTCAAACAATGAGGCAAATCCCAACAAGTATATACAAAAACCACCTTTGCTTTTACAAAAGACTTTGTTTCCCATACTGATTAATTCAGGCAGCTAACTCATTGGTTTATGTAACTTTATTGAAGAAAATAAAATCAATTACTAGGAGAGCTATTAGTTGATCATTCATCCATTGACAACTTGCATCATTTATTCAGTGCTATATTAAACTGCTGTGGAAGATAGATTAACTAATAGCTCCAAGCATCCTAACAAAATTTAAATGAGAATTACAAAAATGTTCCGAGACCCTATTTTGGAATACAAGGGATGTTGGACTTCCAATCTCCATTCTCTGTAGAACAAGAACTGGTCATTCCTTTATTGACATGCATAAGATACATCACGTGTTCTGTTCTGATGATGCTACAAGTTCTGTACCAATTCTCCAGCCATACCAGTTATGAGCACAAGTATGTCATGAAACCTCAGTCTCTAACACTGGAAGGTTTTAAAACAAGATGGATGAAGCTACAGCAATGCTATTTCCTGTGATGTGAGCAAACTGAACATCCATCTCCCCTCCCTTTGGGTGATATCTTCAGAAGAACTGTTAGAGCAGTGAGGAATGATTTCAATCTCATAACCAGGTTAGAGTGAAGACATTGGCCACAACACACATGCTCCATTTAAAGAATTCTGAATCTTGGGCAATTGTTCTTGTATAACTACTTTACAAATTCTAAAAAGCAGTTATTGTCCAAAGCTGGAAGAGCTAAAGTCTTCTCAGATGAGCATGTGCATGAATGGATAGAGGTAAATTTAAAAAAAAAAAAAAAAAAGATGAGGTCTGATAGGGGAGCAGCCGGATAAGAAAATCAAAAAAGAACAGTAATTTAAAGTTTATTCCAGCTATAATGCAGGTTATTCTGACTTAAGGTAGCATCACATGGCATACTTCTGAGTCCATTCCCGAGATATTCTGTTGTACCTTGAAAAGGAAAAAAATGCTTGTTAAAAAGGTTGAATTTTTAAAAAATATTATCTATATGTTACGTATAGATATACATACATATCAGAAAAACCTGAGCCAGCAATAAAAATGTAACATATTATGAGGCTCTGTGCTAACCTTTGACTATAATAAAGTTTTGATCTGACATTACATAGTTCTTTGCAGTAACTCCTGAACATAATCACTTATACTAACTTTACAAAATATTTAATGTATTCCAATGAAATCTGAAAAAAAAATTTTTTTTCTAAAACAGAAACAATATCTAAGTCAATAACAGGAATACCCCACATCATTTTGAAAATGGTTACCAATGAAGAAAATCTACTTGGCTTTCTGAAAATGTGAAGGGAGGTTTTACCAAGTGGTCATGTACAAAAGCCATATTCTCTTTAAAAGTCTAGCTTTTTCCTTAGTACATAATATTCTTATTCAAAATTTTAGGATAAATTGAGTAATTCATTTCAAAAAGCGAGACAATTTTTATATCTTGCTTTTTGAATGAGATTACTTAATTTATTTGATGAAAAGTGTTAAAGAGAATATAAAAACCAGGAAATCAGAATTCTTGATGTGTATTGTCCCTATAATTTCCTATGATTCAAAACAATTCTACTAGCTGGTATCAACTCCAGTATTCACTTGGGCATTTGGATAGCATTAATAAGAGTGCGAACCATCAACATAATATTTTTGCCACTTTTTAAAGTTTTGCAGTGGATTCTGGACAAAGCACACTTGCCAATTTTGATCTAGTATACAAAAGTACACAGTATTGCATATTAGAAATCATGTAATATGCAAGTATAAGTGGATTTTTTTTTCTAGCAAAACTTCACACAAACATCACAAAACCAACCCTAAATATAATCAGCCTCTCACATAAGCACGGAGTGTGAGAGAACTGTGCAGAACTCCACTGAAATCAAGTCAGTGCTAATTTACATGCTCCGTTATTATGTTAGTGTCTACCTATACATGCCTATAGGCTTTTTTACTTCTGAATTTAATCTGCCAAATAGTTTAAATTATAAGTAGCGTCACATTTGTGCTGAATAGGATCCAAAACACTTACCACCTAAGTGCATTTCTCCAGAACCAAGAAATATCTACAAAACCTTTAAATATTTGACTATACTCATCTAATCATGCAGATAGGCTTCCCACACTGAATACAAATCAAGCAGTTAAAACTTTGTATTTTCAGTAATTTGAACAATCTTTTGTTAGTTAATCCAGTGCCTTAAGCATGCTGCACTCAAGTGCTGAAGTACCCACATCATTAATGCACTATGAAGTGCAGTCTTACCCTACAGCATAGCGTATTTCTCTGTCCACTCTCTTGCTAACCTATTGTACCTAATTAGATAAGTATATTTAGTAACAAAGACAAGCCAATACAGCCCTATTAAATTTATCTGGCAGATTTAATTGCAAACACAAAGCAAAATTACTAATAGATAATTTTGATGTAACTAATTTAGTTTGAAAGAGAAATATCAAAGTAGCGCGCAACTTTTGTTCCACCCAACTCAAAACTATTACCAGTGTTCTCATTTATAAATTGTCCATAGCAATTTTAAACTTGAAAGTAATTTTGTATAGTGTAAAATTCTATTCTAGCATGCTACTAAAGCTTTCTAGATTAAAAAACACACAAATATTTTACTCAATTCTGTTTTAAACAGCAGCCATTACTCAACTGTTCTCTAATCACATTTCACCACTATATCATCCCCCCCCCCAATAAAACCCCAAAGTTATATTTACTTGTCTCTGTCTGTTTTATAGATGCGCGCAATCTCTGGCACTAGGGGATCATCTGGATTTGGATCACATAACAGTGAACAAATGGATAAGAGAACTGAAACAAATAGAAAAGAGCATATAGAAAATTGTAAATAGTTCAAAGAACAAGTTATTTACTTCTGCATGTGCAAGTAGAACAAACAGTCCAATTTATTTTACTTCAAAAAGATTGCCTCTAGTTTAAAAAAAAAACCAGCCTAACTTGATGACCAGAAACGTTATACTTAGTTTGTTCGGCCCCCATGTAACCCTGCACCATACTATTCTGAATATTTCGATAAACCAAATTGTTTGAGTTTGAAATTCATAGGGCTCACTGATCTGCATGCCAAATCAAGACTTTCTGGCTTCTTGGTAATGTCAAAGCTGTGTAGGTCTAAAAAATAACATTAATTGCTTTGCCTAGCAAAAAGCCACTCAGCTTCTCTTTAATGACTGAGCCTTATGCCTTAGAGATATCTGTTCTGTTTCAACAGGGACTGGCAGTTTTTAACATCAGTGAGAACATGGAACAATTGTATAAAATTAATAACAACAATAATGATGTGATAGGGAAGTAAAACTACAAAAAGCACAACAGCCTCACCATGTGACTGCACAGTTCAAGCATCAACTGAAGCTAAACACCTTGAATTGAATTCCACTTTGTTCATATAACTCTCTTCCTATTAATATTTTTGGGATCTTTTTCTGAAAAAATGGAGAGAAATCTGTGGGACAACTGCATGGCTAGGAAAAGTACTGGTGGATAGTTGCCTCAAACTAACAGTCAAATATCATGCTAAAATAGAAAGGAAAGTAAGACAAATTCTAGTACATACAGTACTAAAAGTAAAGATTCCCCTGCACGTGCGTGATAGTCATTTCTGGCTCTAGGGGCAGAGCTCATCACTATTCGAAGATGTCTCCATGGTCATGTGGCCGGCATGACTAAACTCTGAAGGTCCATGGAGCGCTGTTACCTTCCAATCAATTTCTCTACTTGCATTTTTATGTGCTTTTGAACTGCTAGGTTGGCAGAAGCTGGGACAAGTAACGGGAACTCACTTCGTTACGCAGTGCTAGTGATTTGAACCGCTGAACTGCTGACCTTCTGATCGATAAGCTCAGTGTCTTAGCCACTGAGCCACTCCATCTCACATACAGTACTAAGAATGTGCAAAATTTGTCAATGTAGGAAAAAATTATTCTGTAAAATTAAAAAAACAAATCCTTTCAAACCATATTCCATGGGCAATTCAGAATTATCAAAATAAATTCTTCAATCTAGAAGCAAGGTAATTCTCTGGGTGGTTCGAACCCAAACCATAGCTCTTTCAACCAGAATACTTTGAATCATTTCAATTTGCTAACCTGCCCTTGGAATGACATGATCTGGGAGGAAACAAAAGATTCAGGAGTTCTCTAGAATATTATGTTCCTGGAATGACAAATTTTGTATAATCTAGATATAAAGCACACACATTCAAGCTGCTTGTCAATAAAATACAAAGAAATCAATAACATAAACTTTCATCCAAATGCACTTACCTTTAGAAATAGTTAAAGCAGGAGACCACTGTGACCTTAGAATGTCAAGACAAATGCTGCCATTACTGTTAATATTTGGATGATAAATTCGTGTTGTAAATGCAACCTAAAAAATTGAGATCAATCTGCAATCAATATACAGATCCTTTTCAGATTAAAAATGCTAGTTCTCAATATTTAGAATATACATAATTCTGCTTAATAATTTCAAAGAGAAAAATGCTTGTTAAACTGCATATAAACTTATTTTTTTAATATGCATAGCTTGCAATGTAATTCTACAAGTGGAATCATTACAAGGTATGTAAATTCAATTCCATACAACCCCTATTTTTCTAATTAAGAAAAACCACTCTTGTCAGTTTCTTCAGAAATATACTCAGGGTTGGTGCAAAATCTAATGGATGCTATATCACCTTTCTCTAGGTTTGGTACTTGAAACTACATGGGCAGGGCTGTGAGCTCTTTTGTACTGGGGAAAGTATCAACATAAAAATATTATATTTTTTATCATTTGGAAATATGTATCTTTTCCCAGAACTATTTTTACAATGTTTCTCAGGCCGGTAAGAAAAATTCACAATGATGTTACACGTGAGACTCAAAGAATATAGAAGGGTCAGTAGTCTAAACAGTGAAAAATGGCCATTATGTTTTTTAAAAGCCCACAGTACATTGTATATGACAGTCCAAATCTCCATATTTAGCTTTATAAAGTTTGTCATTAATCTATAAAGGCCTAAAAGCATGTTCTAAAAACAGCAACTGCAGCTACAATCATAAAGCAAATAAGGAATTCTGTAATTATATGACTGTAGCTGAAGGGTAAACCAGTGTAGAGATCTGAAGAAGCTATTTCTTTTGTTATGCCTCTTTGGCAAGCCAAAATGCTTTAGCAATGGTCACAGTTGCCTATCTATCAGTGGTGGGATTCAATTTTTTTTTTTACTACAGGTTCTGTGGGTGTGGCTTAGTGGGGGTGACTAGGCTTGGTGGGAGTGGCAGGGGAATGATACTGTAAAATCTCCATTCCTTCCCCACTCCAGGGGAAGGTTACTGCAAAATCCCAATTTCCTCCTGATTAGCTGAGACTCGGGAGGCAGAGAATAGATTTGGGGGGGGGGGGGGCAGTAGGAGGTGGTATTTACCGGTTCTCCAAACTACTCAAAATTTCCGCTACCAGTTCTTCAGAACTGGTCAGAATCTGCTGAATACCACCTCTGCTACCCGTGCAGAGATTCAATGTTTTAAATTAAGTTTCCATTTTTACTTACCTTAGGTGGCTTGAAAGGGTAGTCTGTAGGGAAATGAATTGTCAGAAAGAAAACACCGCCTTGATATGGACTGTCATTCTGACAAAGAAGAAAATTCAGAAGTTAAAAATTTCTGTAGGAACTAGAGTTTAGGAGACACTGAAAAACTATAGTAACTAACTAAAAGTAAAAGTACCTGCAGCAAAATGACTCATATACTAACATTTAAAAAGCACACTTTGACTACATTAACAATGGGATGCACATGATGATAAGCTGACATCAACATTTCCTTCTGCATAGATAGTCCTGGAAATTTTCAAGAATATAGCTACATGTTTCGACATAGTAGAGAAGACAATAATGACATTTATGGACGGCTTTTGCTGGTATCAATATTGTTTCATGAATATTAAATCTAACCATGAGATCAGTTTCATCTGTAATATTACACTGATTTATAGGCTACAATACAGTTTATTTTATCATGATGTACAAAATTGCTGTAAGGAATAAACTCTGACTTAAATAAAAAGTATGATGTGCCATATTTTTCAGAGTATAAGACGTACCTTTTTCCCTCATAAAAGAGGCTGAAAATCTGGATACGTCTTATACACTGAATACAGCATTTTTTGTCTCCCGGAACTCCGCCCTCTTCACCAAAATGGCCATGCACAGCTTTTAGAAGACTTTCAGAGAGCTGCTAGGGGCTGGGGAGGGCAGAAATGAGTGAAAACTGGCCCATTTCCCCCCACCCCCAGCAGCACTCTAGAAGCTTCCTAAAGACTATCCATGCCTCTTTTTTTTGGTGAAAAATGGGCCATTTTTTGCTTGTTCCCCTCCCCCAACCTCCCAGGAACACTCTACAAGCCTCCTAGGGGCTATTCATGCCTTTTTGAAAAAAAATGGGACCATTTTCATGAAAAATGGGCCATTTTTGGGACGTTTGCAGAGTGCAAAAACTTTTTTTTTTAAATTTCCTCTTCAAAACCTTGCTGCATCTCCGAAAAATACGGTACAGAAGTCATTATAGTTTTTCACAGATACAGTGTTACACAAAGAAACTATCTTACTGAAAGTGTTTTTAAGAAGCTGTAAATTTTATATCACATATAACATAATAATGTGTTTCTGGAATAACTTTTGAACAGCTGACTTTGGAATGAATGTTAATAAAATTGCAGTACTTACAGGACCCATAATTGTAGCTTGCCAATGAAACACTGAATAACAGAGTGAGAAGGGAAGAGAAAAAAGGGGGGGAAATGTTATTTAAATGTTCATGAAATCCTCCCCCCCCCCCCAAAAAAAACCCCAAACCATATTGGTTTACAAGAACCTGTTTAAAAGAATCAGTATTTATTATTAACAACTTACTGTCATCTCCAACAGGGCCTGCAGAACACTGAGCTGGTGGGTCACGAGCCAAGTCACTAAGTTCCTGAAATAAAAACAATACTGTCAAAGAATTACATATTTCTGCCCCTTGCCCCTCCAAAGCATCAAGTCAGACAAATGCTTTTGTGCACCAGTTATCAAAAGAAAACAAACTTGATCTCACATCAATAAACTAATCATATGCATAACAATGCAATTATAAATACTAAAAGCATTGTGGAATTGTTCAAACACTGCAAATATTTTACACCCATGAATAAAGGGAAGTCTGAAACACTTTTGTACACCCAGGCCATGGCATTTTAGATATAGTGCAAAGAGAAACAGAAGCTCTGTTTGCCACCTAATTTTACCTTAGGCACTTATTGGTGAACTAGGCTCTATACTACAAATAAAAAGAAGCTACATTTTAATTTAGTTTTCAAGCAATCTCAATGAAACCTAGGAAAATTCATATTTTCTCACAGTAAAGCTTTCCTTCTTTTTCAAGAATGTCAACCTTGACCTGAAATATATTTTAAATTCTGTGGCCCTATCTTAGAATTCTTGAACGAATTAGAATTTTTCATAATAGCCGGGGCAGTGTACGGTTGAATATTAAAATTATATTACAACTTATGATGGTTGACGAAAGGAATTTTTTTGACATTAAGAAGTGGGGACACAAGTAAAAGCAGTCCAAAACTGGAAGGCTATACCCTTAATTACTAATTATCTGAATTCTTAAGACAGAAATAATTTTAAAAAGAAATAATGTTTAGTAGTTTCTCTGCAACGGCAAATAGAAAGAATAAATAGCATCTAAAAGCTGCAAGTCATATACAGGGAGCCCTCAACTTACAATGGCAATTGGAACCAGAATTTCTGCTCCTAAGCAATATGGTCATTAAGCATGAATCCCAGAGTTATTAGGTGAGGCGACTTCTCACCAGCTTCCCGTAACCAAAGTCAGTGGACAAGCTGACAGGGAAGACTGTAAATGATGATCACGTGATGTTGTAAATGATTGTAAGTACAAACCGATTGCCAAGCGCCCAGACTGTGATCACATGACCACATGGGTGTGTATGACAGCTAGAACTCTGAAGACCATTGTAACCATTTGTTTAGCACCATCATATTTCCAATGGTTGTAAGTCTAAGTCTACTTGTGAAACTTTTAAAAAGGAAAGTAAAAGGCAACTATGGATGGTGTCTACACACAGGGGTGAGAAGTAAATATAGTAGACTGTTGTGACTCAGCAGAAGTCTCCTGTGAGTCTTTTCGGGATGCAAGATTGACAATGCAGCTGGGGCTCGTTAGTGGCATCTTTTGGTAATAAAAGGACATATGGTGCCACGCCCTGGTTGCAGGAGTCAACGTTCATCATGCATCGGTCATGGTTTGTTTGTGAGAGACACTTGGAGAAGTGATTTGCTTTCTGTAACCCTGATTCAAGGAGACACTTGGAGAAGTGAATTGTTTTGTAAGAGTTTTGTTTTGTATTCTGTTATCTTCTGGTCAGAGACTTGATTTATGTTTATTTTTGGGCTCGCAGCCAGTCTGAGTCGAGAACTGATAAAGTTCTTCCCTTTTACGTTTGTCTGCCTGTCGTCTGTTAACGAGCGAAGAAGGGGGGACAGAACAGTAGACAAATCAAAACAACATTCCTAAAGCTACTTAGTACATAGAATGCTCAAAAGTCAGGCTTCATTGAAAATTATATAAATGATATTAAATGTTCAACTGGCTGCAATTTTCTTCTAAACACTTATATATTTGACACATGCTCTGAACATGTCTAAGCACAATATTTTCCCTAAAATATTAATAAGCATTTTGTAATTGGCCTATGAAATTTGATCTTTATACAACCTGTATATAAAAATAAATACAGCCTATGTGGATTTGTACAACATACAACCTAATCTCAAATCCTTTAGCGGTAGTCATGGTTTGTATATAACATCAACTATAAGAAAAACTGAAGGAAGCAGGCCTCAGGAAGTTAAATTATTCATCTAACTTCTTCCATATGGATTTAAAAAGACATACTGTAAAACAAAGTATCAGCCTCCAGATTTAATTTTGTTTCAAATAATGCTTTGGGTTGCGGACTTATAGACTTTTAAGAGCAACTATTAACCAGAGGCTTTTTTGGTCTGCAAGTTATCTACCTGTCTAAAAAAAGTAGTTTATCTGGGAAGCCCTATTAGAGTGATAATGCACAGAAACTATTTTGCAAAATAGACTGACTATACAGCATTTTAAAATGTTGCTTTGCTTTAAACAGACTAACCCAGTCAGGCCGACCATCAGTACCTCCATGAACCAACTGATCAAGTTCAAATCAGCACTTGGTCATAATACCGTATATACTCAAGTATAAGCCGAGTTTTTCAGCCCACTTTTTGGGCTGAAAAAAGCCGCCTCGGCTTATACTCGAGTCAGTGAAAAATTTGCCCAAAATGGAGGAAAAAAAGGGGCGGGGCCATGCCGCTGGGTGATGCTCGTGAATGGCCCGGCGCCCCTGTGAGTTTCCCCTCCCTCTGTGTCAGTTTGCCGCGCAGCGCGCACCGCACCATCTCCCCTCCTCACGTTCTAATGTAATGCAGGGCTGTCTTACGATTCCCCTTCCTCCCCCTCCTGCCGCTCTGCAACGATGTCCCACCTCCTCCTTGTTATGGCAAGCAGCCACATAATGATGTCCCAGAGCTAGTTTACTGTTTTTCTTTGAAATAAATATTCAAAAACATTATTGGTATCTATTTTTATTTTTGAAATTTACCGGTAGCTGCTGCATTTCCCACCCTAGGCTTATACTCGAGTCAATAACTTTTCCAGTTTTTTGTGGTAAAATTAGGTGCCTCGGCTTATATTCGGGCCGGCCTATACTCGAGTATATACGGTAACCAAAAATAGACACACAGCTGTCAGCATATTCCATATCTCCCTCCATGTTATATTATAATAATTTTAATAAAATTTAAAAAATACATTTCCTTTTGCAGATGTTTATCTACTATATAACACAAAATTCAACAATCACTTTGTTGGTTTTAAAATTTGACTAAAAAATCTGTACAAAAATGGTTTTCAATTCTTTTAAGAATTCAAGACACATTTCATAGCCCAAAGCTTCGTAGATTATCTGAACTTTATACCTATCAGAAAGCAGAGATATGCAGTATTCCTTTCACTGAATCTTAAGCCTCTAATTAAGCAGATTTAACATCTTCAGCCTAAAGTCAGATAATCCCCCCTCCCATCATTTGCTTTTTAGTAACATCTTGATTAAAAGGTTTTAAAAGTCTACCTCTAAATACTGTTCATTTCTAGTAATCTTAATCTCTGTCTGTGAAGTTCAGAATTTATATTGATCATATGATTTTATGCGGAAATTAAATATCTGAACAAGACAGATATTTTTTTCATTTACATGTCTCTACCGAACTAAGATATAGGCTGAATTCCCAATGTGGGATTTATCAACATGTTTTTTGACACATGCCATGCTTTGACCCACTCATTTAAAATTAAAGGAATTTGTATGAAGTAGAAAGCTGGTATATTGCAAAGCTTCATCATCATTCTTATTTAAAAGGAGGTTCTTGTGTCCAACCAGCATTCCTAAAAAATACTCTAGAAGCAATCTCATCAGCTAGATAAAAGATGGGGAGGCACAAAAACTATAGAGGTGCATATATTAACTTAAAGTCTGATTTGAGTAATTGAAGAAAAAAAGGTTGCTAAGATTACAATTTATTCTCTATTGAAAAATACAGGGAATAATAATTGCTAACAAGATGGTTCCCTGATTTCTCACAGTAGTTACATAAACTTGTTAGCTTTGGAAAAACATGTTTGTTTACTAAAAGTCTACATACATACTTTCCATAGTTGCAGGCTATTTCACTTCATTCTAGAAAATACACATTTTTTTAAGGTAACACTTGGTCTCCATTTATTAATACAACTCAAAAGGCACCTTCAGGCAATTTGCTATAAAGTGAAAAAGAAAGGGAAATCAGTATCACATTATAGTAGGTTGCTTCTAGTTACTGCGTGAGTTTCCAAAACTGCCATTATCTTAGAAATAAGCAGTTATGCTTAAATATATGTTTAGCCCCTACCCATTTTTCTTAGAGTAGCATTCCCAAATCTTTCCAGCCGGAGCCCCCGGAGGAGGAGGGTGTTTTTGTGTGAGGGACAGTCGCATGCACACTCAGTTTCATTTATGTAAATGGAGCTGTGCCAGCACCCACCGTCTGTGCAAGTGGAACTGTACGTACCGGCACTCACTGCTTGCATGAGTAGGGCTGCGTGCGCATCAGCCTGCCATCATATGGCCTGGTTGCAAACAGGCTACGGCCCGATAGTGGGGACCCCGTCCTAAATGCTGTAAGCATTTACTCATCAGCGCTGCTTATCAATGACAAATAAAGTGACAATTTCTCCCCGGTGTATAAAATAGACAGGATTTATAATCTTGGAAATATGCAGCATAACATTAAATATGTTCTGAGGAAATCTCAATACCTAACCTTGCTATCATCATTCCCTACTTAATACTGAAAATTAGGTATATACAAATATGTAACAGCCCATCTCAATTCAATACTGAGTCTCTTAATTATTAGTTACACATAGTCATTGACTTATGACTGGTTGCTTAGTGATTGTTGCAAGTGATGACCAACCTGAAAAAGGGGATTTCCACAAAGAAAAGTGAGTCAACCTACTTTCAAAGCACCAGAAGGCAAGGCAAGAAACAATGGATGGCAACTAAGTGACAATCTAGAACTAAGAAGAAATTTCCTAACAGTGAGAACAGTTAATCAGTGGAACCACTTGCCTCCAAAAGTTGTGGGTGCTCCATTCATTGGAAGCTTTTAAGAATAGACTGGATGGTCACTTGTTTGGAATGGTATAAGGCAGTGATGGTGAACCTTTTCGGTACCAAGTGCCCAAAGCGATGGTGCGCATGCCCACAGAGAGGGCTCTGCGTGCCACCTCTGGCATGCTGTCATAGGTTCGCCATCAGGGGTATAAAGTCTCCTGCTTAAAGTAAAAGACCTCCAAGGTCCTCTCCAACTGTTATTCTGTAACTCTGACTTAGTTTAGAAGTTCTGATGGTCAGACCCTCACCAGTCATATGATCAAGTTTTAGATGCTTGATAACATAATGCATTTATGCCTATTCGCAGCATTTCATAGTTATGTGACATTTTACATTACTTTTGCAGAAATCAACTCTTACTTCCAGTTTTTGACAAAATTGTGAACCATTGATTCACTTAGTGGCAGTGGTATTTGCTTTATCACTGCAGTAAATTTGGGTCGGCCACACAACTGACCCGTATTACAACCATCACTTATAGGATTGTAATGGACAGGCTCCATTACAGTAGTATGTCGAAAACTACATATATCTTCAATGCCTTCAAGTAGAATACGGGATACAACACATAAGGTTATCTTATCAGCTTTTTTTAGGCAAATGGTAGAAATGCTAGTAAAACAAATACGCTGACAGGTCTTTAATTCTTAGAAATTTTCAAGGGCTCCTTTTTAAATAAGTAATAAATCATCTTATGTCAATTCAATCAGAAACGAAAATCTTGATGACCCTAATTTGATTTACCATATTTTTCAGAGTATAAGAAGTACCTTTTTCCCTCAAAAAAGAAGGTGAAAATCTGGGTGTGTCTTATACACTGAATATAGCATTTTTGGCCTCCTGAAACCCTGCCCCCTTTTCAAAAATGGTCGTGCATAGCCTTTAGGAGGCTTTCAGGGTGCTCCTGGGGGCTGGGGAGGGCTAAAATGAGCAAAAAATGGGCCGTTTTGTTCGTTTGTGCCCCCCCAGCCGCCAGGAGCACTCTACAAGCCTCCTAAAGATTATGCATGCCCTTTTTTGACAAAAAAGGGCCCGTTTTTGTGAAAAATAGGCCATTTTTGGGAGGTCTGTAGAGTGCAAAAACTGTTTTTTAATTTGCTTCTTCAAATCTTAGTGTGTTTTATACTCTGAAAAATCGGTAGTATGTCAACACTGATTGCAATGCAAAGGATCTCCCCCCCCCAAAAAAAAGTTAACTCAGCCTTTAAGTTAGCACTTATTAATTTGTCATTAGTCATAAAACAGCTTTCAAACCTGCACTCTTACAAGCATTATGCACTTAAAGTTACTTCTACTTTCAATCACCTAAAAATATCTAGAGTAGTCAATTTCTCCAATAAATGGTGTGGAGGCTCACATTTAACTAGATGTCGCATGGGGTAAAGATAATGTAATTACACAAGACTAGACAACATCATCAGTGCACTGACAGGTGTCAAGCTCCAATTTATAATATGATTTTTCAAAATCATGCAACGTTATTCTTCTTACAGAGGCTCATATTATTGACAGTTACTGTTTGTAATCACTATGTAAGCAGAGGTGTCAGGAGTGAAAAAAAGTTTAGGAAACTGTGGACTACTGACTGCGGGATAGGAAACTGTGGAATTCAACTCCCACAATGTTTTTCTTATACTATGTATATGTTATTTCTTGTAAACTACCATATTTTTCGGACTATGAGTCACACTTCTCCCCCCAAAAAAGTGGGGGGAAATGTCTGTGTGACATAGACCTAAAAAAGGCCTGTTTTTGGCCTCCTAAAACACGCACATATCCCATGCTTCCCATTTTTGCCAAAAATGGGCTCTTTTTTTCCACAAAAATGGGATGCACAGAGGGTTTGGGAGGTCTGCAGAGTGCTCCTGGGTGCTGGAGAGGGCAAAAACGTGATGTGTGTGTGGGGGGGGGGGGTTCGGGAGGCCTGTAGAGTGCTCTTGGGGGCTGGGGAGAGCAAAAACAGGATGGGGGGGGAGAAAAAGGAGGAAAAAGGAAAACACTCCCTTTATACTTATGGCAACCAATCCTAGCATAGATTACCTCGTGCATGAGCCAGCACTCTCTTACTAATCAACTACAACTGTGTGTTCTGGCCTATTGTATACTTTACTGTTCCAGCTACTAAATTCGATCTTTATCTATTATTGCCTCAATTTATTTCGGACATATTTGCAACAAACAGTTCTTGAATCATAAAAACTAGCTAGCATGGTCAAAGACAGACTAATGTGTCATACACATATATTTAAAATATGTTAATTCTGAAAGGCAAGAAAAAGAAATATAAACACTGTTCACTAGTGGAGTTTGAAGAACTGTTGTCACAGATACGAGGATTCAGATACATTTTCAAAATGCTTTGGATCTCATGCAAGCACATCATATTCTACTATTCATTAAAAGAGGCGAAGTATTTCAGAGTCCCTTACAAGCCTGTAAAAAAATTACTTTAAAAGTCACCTTAGCTTTAATGGGAAAAAGTGAGATTGCTTTAATGAGTAGCAAAATGTGCTGCACTTACAGTCATACAACATCCAAAGCATATTTCAACACTTACATAGATCTATCAAAAAGATCTATCTGTCCAAGGTATATGTTTGCAGAAAATTGAGACTATAGCATTATCATAAAGATTAATGTTTGAGAACAAAAGTACCAGTTAGCCAACATTGGCATTGCTTAACAAACATGAGCCATGTTACCTAATTCTCGCCCTAACCTTTACATTTTTGGAATAAATGATACCACTATTTCTAGGATATCTGGGTATTCTTAAAGACTGTTAGGTTTTCTGTCATTTTTTTAGTAATGATAAAATTAAATAGACTGGGTAAAGCAATAAAATTAAATAGAGTGGATTAAATAGACTGGAAAACTCTCCTGCCATTCTGAATATTATGAACAGCAAAACAAAACTAGACCATAGTTACTCTTAGCAGAAGGCTGGGGTAATGAAAAGTCATTTCACATAATTAAATGAAGATTGTGAAAATGTTCTGCTGAGGAACTCACTTTACTCACTCCAGGTTTTAACTCTCAGGGAATAATATTTGCTTCCAGATCCTGCATCTTGATGGAATGACAGTTGGTCTTATCTGATCTGTTGTTTTGAGAGGTTTGCAGGATTAGCCAGGATTGGGATTGGGTATTGTGATGTCCAATTGGCCTCAAGACAGAGTTAAAACTGAAGACCTCTGTGCTCCTGGTTCCCAGTTACAATGAGTCAGGTCCACTGCAAAACACCTGAAAACAAGTCATATGAGGACACATCCTACCCACCCCCCCAACAGGAACCAGTGCTAGGGTGGGAACCTGCAAATCCTGCAAACCTCCCAAAACAACAGTTCAGGTAAAATCAACTGTCATTTTCTGAAGGAATTTTCAGGATTAGCCAGGATTGGGACATACCCAAATTAACGTCCCTCAGGGGGAATACTATTGGTCCTGGGCTCCTCATGTGCCACCATCTGTTGTAACATCCTACAACCAAACGCCTCATCAGCCGATGCAAAAGCATCTAACCTGTAGTGCCTGATAAAGGGAGACGGGGACGCCCACGTGGCAGCCCTGCAAATCTCCGCAATAGGTGCCTATGTGGTCCAGGCCGCTGAGGTAGCCGCGCTCCTGGTGAAGTGTGCTGTAATGCCCTGGGGCACCAGGAGGTGCTGAACCTCATAGGCCAATGCAATGGCCAATTTGATCCACCTCCCTATAGCAAAGACACCCTCTTCCCCAAGGAAGACGGATAAAAGGAAACGAAGAATGCCTCAGATTTCCTGAAGCTCTACGTGCGCCTCAGGTAAATGTGCAAGGCACGCCTGACATCCAGCCTGTGCCAAAGGCGTTCCCTATATGAGACGGTTCCGGACAAAAATCCGGTAATAGCACTTCCTGTGATCTGTGAAAAAAGGAGTTAACCTTGGAAATAAAAGCCGGATCCAGTCGCGGGACGACCAGATTATTGTGGAATGTGCAAAGGTCCGACCTGGAGGAGAACGCCTCCAGTTCGGAGATGCGGCGGGCCCAGGTGACCGCCACAAGGAACACTACGTTAAGGGTCACGAACTTCAGATCAACCGTCCTCAGAGGGTCGAACGGTGCTCCTGTCATTGATTGGAGAACCGTAGTGAGGCTCCATGTTGGAAACCTGTGGACTACTGGGGGGCAGAGATTACCCGCACCCTTCAGGAATCTCTTAACCAACGGAACCTGGGAGCCCTTTTCCCTGAATAATCATGGATAGGGCCACTACTTGCCTCCTAATGTGAGAGCCCCTTATCCAACCCATCTTGGAGTAAATCCAAGATGTGCGGTACTGAAGCCTCACGGGGATTCATTCCCGAGACCTGGCATCACTCTACAAAGACCCGCCAGGTGGAATAATAAATCCTGGTAATGAAACCCTTGCGTGAAGCCTCAATGGTGGAGATTATCCTCTGTGAAAACTTGGCGGCCCTCAGGCGCTCCCGCTCAATCTCCACATGGCTAGCTGCAGCCACTGTGGCTTGAGATGCACCAGGTTCCCCTGCCTGAGGTCCACATCCCTCCCCAGAATCCTCCCCAGGTGTGACACCAACAGGTACATTAGATCCACAAACCACGCCCGGCACAGCCAATAAGGCACTACTAAGATGAGCTCCGCCATCTCTGAGATCATCTTCCGAACTACCCCAGGGAGAAGGGGAGGGAAGGCCACAGAATCCAAAGCGCATTGACACCCTCCATCCCTCGAGTCAGGAATGAGAGAAGAAGTGATCCACCTGAGCATTCTGCGGTGTGACTAACAGGTCTACCTCTGGATGGCCGAACCTGGAGCAGATGGTCTGGAACAGTTCCGGAGGAAGGCTCCACTCTCTGTGGTCGACCGTGGCACGACTGAGCCAGTCAGCTTGATGGTTGTTCACTCTCGTGATGTGCTCTGCCCTGAGCGATTGAAGATGCCTTTCTGCCCAGGCGCCGAGTGCCATCGCCTCGGTTCGAAGCGCCCTAAAGTATGTGCCACCCTGTCAGTTGATGTGGGCCTTCGCCGCCATGTTGTCGGTTAGCACCAAGACGTTCCGATCTCGAACATAGTCCTTGAAGTGCCACAGTGCCAAGTGAATTGCCTGCAGCTCCAGCCAATTTATATTGTGCTGGAGGTCCAACCAGGTCTAATGGCCCTGTGCCATCCAGGACTCCAAGAGAGCTCCCCCCCTAGAAGCTGGCATCCGTGGTCAGGATGAGGCGCTCCGGCTCCCTGAACTCGCAGCTCTTGTGCAGCGCCGGGGAAAGCCACCACCTCAACGACAGCTGTACCTGCGGCATCACCGGAACCTTTTCCTCGGAATTGCTGGAGTTGGACCTCAGATGCAGGAGACGCCACTGGAGCAGCCTCGCGTGCAGACAAGCCCAAGGCACCATGTCTATGCAAGAAATGAATTTCCCCAGCAAGCTGGAGAGCACCACCACAGGAACAAAACGCTGACTTCTAACTTGTCTAACTAAGGCTACCAAACTAACCTTACAGTCGTGGGAGAGGAACACCTTCACCTTCAACCTGGAATCTCTGATGGTCCCCAGGTGAAGAATCCTGGTGGTGGGGACCAGGGAACTCTTACCTAGGTTAACTGAAAAACCTAACTGTTGGAGCATAGACACCACTAACAAAATGTTCTCCCTCACATGCTCAAACGCTGCCTCCTGAACCAAGATGTCATCGAGATAACATTGGATCCTGATGGAGCGCTCTCAGAGGGAAGCCGCCACCACAGCTAGGACCTTAAGTGAAGGTCCGAGGCGCAGATGCCAGGCCAAACAGTAGGGCCCTATACTGATAATGCCTAAGTAAATAAGAGAACCTGAGGTATTTACGATGACCAGGGAAGATGGGGAAATGGAGGTAAGCCTCTGTCAGGTCGATGGAGGCCATGAAGTCATTGCGCCTGATCCCCGCCAAGATGGATTTAAGGGGTGCCATTTTAAATCTCCTATAGACCAAGTGAAAATTTAGAAGTTTTAGATCCAGTATCGCCCTCCATCCTGCCGAACTTTTCGGAACAACAAAGAGGTTAGAATAAAATCCTGACACTACTTGGTCCAGTGGAACCGATTCCACCACCCTAATATCTAAGAGGTCGGATCGCCTGCCTCATGAGAGCGCGTTTATCCTTACTCTTGGCAACCCAAAACATCCGAAAGTGGTTCGAGGGAATGAAGAGGAACTCCAGGCGCAGGCCAAATCTGATGGTGTTCAGAACCCAGGCATCAGTGGTAAGCTCAGCCCAGGTGTTGGCAAACAGGATCAGTCTGCCGCCTATGGGTGGGGTCACTATTGACCTATCTGCCCCGGCGGTAGGGACTGCCATCTCCCTCCTGAAAGGGCCTCTTCCCCTGGGGTTCGAACCTAGGCCTATCCCTAGTGTAGGGCCTATCCGACTGACTATCTGATCTCGAAAAATATCTGCTGCTTTGTTGAGCTTCCTGATCTGACTGACAATAGGAATGCTTCCGAAAGTAAGGTGCAGACTTTTGCTCCAACTTCTTAGCAGGCATGGGCATGACCTTCTTCTTACTTTTGTCCTCAACGAGGATTGGGTCCAATGGGGCACCAAAAAGGGAATCCCCAGAATAAGGTGATGAGGCCAGATGCCATTTCGCCTTGTTCTCAGCCAGCCACCCTCACAGCCACAAGAGACGCCAGGAGGTCACCAAGGATGCCATCGCCTGGGAGGCATACTTCATGGCATGCAGAGTGGCGTCAGCAGAGAATTGTGCAACAGCAAACAGCTTGTTGAGATCCTGATGTGTACGCACCTCCTCTGGCGGAATCTGCTCCTGCATCTGCTGGAGCCAAAGGATAGCCGTGCGGCTGAAGAACAACACTGAGGCGGCTGCCTTGATTGCCCACGCAGAAGACTGGAATGTTTTGCGAAGAGTCAGCTCCGCCTTCTTGTCATCGGTCTTCAGGTAATCAGCCACATCGTCGGATACCACCGTAGACGTGGAAGCCAATGCCACCTCTGGAGGGTCAACTGTGGGCACCTGCAAAGCCTCAGAAAAACTAGGCTCCATGTTAAAGAATCTCCTATCACTGCTACTAGAGTTAGGAAATGTCCCTGGCTTTTCTCACTGCTTCTTAACTACTTTTAAGAACAGCTTAGGGGCAAGGGATATCTTCCTTCGCTGGAGGAGGCTCTGAGTAAACTCCATCCTCCGGCTACTTTTCCGGGCCACCTTCCTTGGCACCTGACTTGACGCTCTCCGTCTCACCCAATTGCACTGTGGCCCTGGCCTTGCATAACAGTGATTTGAACAAATCCAGGGGAAACAAGCCTGAGAATGCTGGTGCTTCAGGCTTTGAGGGATCCTCATCATTGGACATATCTACTTCTCTCTGAACCTAATCCCCAGCCATGCAACCTTCACTAGCCAGAGAAGGAGAAATTGGCCGGCGCAAACCTGAGGGGGAGGGTCTTGGCCTAGCCTGGGCAGCGCTGCCCCCCCCCCGTGGCTTTTGCCACAGTTGCCGGGCTCACAGTCCCCTTCTGTAATCCAGTAGAAATTCCACGTGAAATTGCAGAGGAAATAAACCTCTTAATGCTTGCAGGAAGCTGCTCCATGTCTCTAATGAAGGAATCCTCCTCTCCCACCTGTGCACAGTCATCAGGCTGTGGAGCCAAGGATGGCCTAGTGGGATTATCCCCCCTGCCCCCCTGCATTGAAAGGGATCTCTTAGATAGGGGCCCTGTTCTACAATGGAGGGGGGGAGGGGAAATGTCCCCTGCATAGATATACTGGGGAATCCCCCCTTGGAGGAGACCTAGACCTAATGGGCGATCTGGACCTCAGGGAGAACTAGGCCTACCCCTCTGTTCAGCCCTTGACACCTGCTTTTCCAGGGCCCTGTGCCTCCTTTCTTCATCTCTTTGTAAAGCCTTGGAAGGCTTCCCAGCAACCATGGTCTTTCACAACCTTGCAGAGGCTGTGGGCCTTTCCCGGATCCGACTGGAAGTTCCCTCCCCAGGAGACAATGCGGGGGGAATCAGGCCTCTCCACACCATGTGCCATGACACAGTGTCGGGGGCTTCTTCAGGCTCAGCCCACCCGACCAGCAGCACAAACCAGCTTCACTCAGTCACTCACGGTCTCCATGCGACGATTGCAGCCGCCGATAGACCTTTCCGGACCGTTTTCAAACCATGCGGCTGCTGGCAGCACCAGGAGGCGCGTAATGATATCCAGCCTCTAAAAGCCCCAACAAGAAGTTTAAAACCCTTACCGGTGGCCAGGAGCAAGCCACACCAAGGGGAGGCTTCCAGGAAGCAGATGGAGGCAATAGGGGGAAGGCAGGGAGAGGAAAATGTAGGATGGCACTGGATTGCTTTTTGGAGTAGCACAGAGGCGTGGCTTCAGTTTTAACTCTGTCTCGAAGCCATTGGACATCACAATACCCAATCCCAATCCTGGCTCATCCTGCAAATTCCTCCAGAAAACTACATGATGTGAATGTTTTCTTTATGGCAATTACAAATGGTTATAAACTATTTCAGGAATAGAGTCAACAAATCTCAAGCTATTTTGGCCGTTCTTTCTCAATAGTCATTACAGGGAACATACCAAGAATGACTACTTTTACTAGTACAATATTGAGAAAAACGAGTGGTATAATACATCACAACACACTTCGGCACTTGTTCTATGAATCTGAGTTTTCAGCAACACAAAATCTTGAATTAGGTAATAGGCAGTGGAAAGGGATATGTGTTATGGCTAGACAGAAAAAAAAACCTAAGGTAGTACTGACTGTCCTGCAAGACAAATCAGGAATAACTAGATTTGGATGAATCAGCCTTACCTAAGACTGAAGTAGCAATTAAAATTGAGAAGTGTGGAGCGTATGTGTATATGCAAGTAATGTATTCTAATATTAATGGCCTTGCTCTTGGAGAACTTCTTAACCAAACATTCTGGAATACTAAGTCTGACATTTTTATAAAATGAATCAACTACAATTGAACTATGATCTCTCCTCCTTAGTGCCATAAAATACAAAGCTACTCATTAAAGATAGGTGATAGCAAAATGGAGGCAATGCACTGAATTACTAAATTGATTAATAAACACAATGCTCTTTTATAGATTGGTTTGTTATCACTATTGTCATGAGTTATTTGTTACAATTATATATATAGAAATATATTTGTATAAATGTGATTTTAAACTTCACCAGTGGTTTTGTTTGAAAATCTTACTTTTAAAATGCCAATAATATTCTTATAGCAGGGTACTTAAAATATAGTAATATGTTGTTTAAGAATAATAAGCTACTTATTATTAAAATCAAGTCCTCAGCTAATTTAAGGAGTGACAACTATAGGAATAACACCATTAAAAAAATTTCATTGTAAGGCTGTAAGATTGCTGTGTCAAAAGATTTACTTATTCCATTATTATTAATAGCCTCAAAGACTACTTGATTCAAAATTATACTTCGAAACAAAATGGTTCACAAATTACAGGGCAAACTCCCTATGGACTGAGGTGGAGCAAAAATCACAGAACATAATCCAGTAGGTTTCAGCATGAGGCATTTCTATCACAACTAAAATTTACAAGTCTTGAATACTTCATAGATATGTATTAATCCACATTGGATTATGTAAATGACTACTACAGAATTTAAAATGTAGTTCTGGAATTGTAAGGATGTAACACAAAAAAGAATATTGGAAATCAAATTAAGAGTTTAGGAAATTCTGCTCTGCCCCTTACCCTTTCTTATGTAATGAAGACTCACTGTGGAAGTTTTATCAAAATAAATGCAAAAGTCAGATATTTTAGCTAAAAGGAATTTGCAATAGAGTGTTGTTTCTTTTTTCAAAGAACCTCAGCATGTCCATATACTGATTAAAACCGTTCAGCAGTCGGTATTTGAAGACAGAAAAGTTCCTTGGATAATGCAACCTAGCATCTCTCACCTGAAGTGGTTTCAGGTGCCAACACACCTTTTCCTAGAATTGCACAGGCTGTTTTAAGTACTTGCAGAAAGAAGTTATAATTACATAATCCAAAGTGCCTTTTTACCTTCAAATCCAAAGTATTTGGTGGTCTTACAAATTTAAGCAAAGCAAAACATGGAAACCTATGCAAGTCAATTATTTAAAATAGTGTCACTACAAAATAACCTGAAACATTCCAGATATGTAATTCAGTAATGAAAATGAGGAATAAAATATTTTATTTTACAAATGTCTCTTTCCCAATCGATTATTTTGACTTCTGAAGGAAACATCATCATCCAATCAGTGTATCATTATTGCAATAGCCCTTAGACTTATATACCGCTTCACAGTGTTTTACAGCCCCGGAACAACCTGGGTCCTCATTTTACCCACCTCAGAAGAATGGAAGGCTGAGTCAACCTTGAGCCTGGTGAGATTCGATCTGCCAAATTGCAGGCAGTCAGCAGAAGTAGCCTGCAGTACAGTACTCTAACCACTGCACCACCACAGCTCTTACTTATGCGTAACCAATGTAAAAATATATTGTACTATAAGCAACTACCATAATTGAGGCTACTCCAGTCAGTCGCTAAATTGGAAATCACTGTGCTTTCTGCAGAGATAAGATCACAGATAAGTCCTCGGATTAGGACCACAACTGAGGCAGAATTTTGGTTTTAATTTATTACTATTATATGTCAGGTCACCACACAGCCAGGCTCAGTTTTATGACTGTTTTTATAACAATCATTGAGTTATCACAATTGTTAAGCAAATGACAAGGTTTTAAGTCTAAATCCAGCTTATCCAATGGATGTTTACCAGAAAATGGCAAAAAATGTTGCAAAGCACTATCATGTGATCATGGGATTCTGCAATGTCATAAATGCAAGCCAGATGTCAAATGCCTAAAATGCAATCATGTGATCATGGAAGGGGTACAGCAGTCATAATTTTGAGGACAGGTCATAAGTAACTTTTGAGTCTATTGAAACTTTGAATCGTCAATGAGCATTCAGTTGTATGTTCAGGACTACCTGCACTGTTTCACTTCTTCGGTTTGTGTTTGCCTGCTAACCACTCCCCTGCCCTTCAGAATGCTGGGTACCTGCTTATTATCTTGTACATATCAAAAACAATGTGATTGCACCAATTGCCTGGAGCTTCCTCTGCAGTGTGTGTGTGTCAGAAAATTACCTACAAAAATGGTTTGCTTCCTCCATTCCCCTGCAAAGAGATCAGAGAGGAAACAATTTCAAGAGAGTAATCTAAGTAGTTCCCATAGTGTGTTCACAGCCCTGGTCACAATACTTTTGATATGTAGAAGAGCAAACATCTTATTCTCTTGCAAACCCTTTTGTGACATTTTGACAAGCAAAGTCAACCGGAAAGATAGATTCACTTGACCAGTGGGTTCTAACTTATCAACTGCAATGATTCACTTAACAACTGTGGCAAAACAGGTGGTAAAATGGGGCAAAATTACTTAAAGTGTCACTTAACAATAAATTTTGTGCTCAATTGTGGTTCTTAATCGAGGACTACCTATTCTACCTGACATTTAAATACTAATTTAAGGAAACATATAATGCTCCTACATTAATTAAGGATATTTTAATAATGATCATGTCCCATGATTTTTAACCCAAGGTCCACAAATATAGCTAACTCCACAATTCTTTTAACAAACCAAAAGCATCACTGCAGCTAGTTTTAGGATATAATTAATCCCTGTCATATTGTACTCCAAGAATATTCAAAATTTCTCCAGTACTGCAGGATGACAAAGTCAAAAACATGAGGGCATATAAAAGACCCCCTTTTGAAAGCTGAGTAAAATGTCTTGCTAGTAAAGATAATTGAAACATATATTGTACTCCACTCTTTCCAGAGAATTGGTTTAGTGATATAATCTTAGCGATAAATTATTTTGGATTATAGATCTTCTCCAACATAATTGTGAGCAAGTAGGGACCAAACATTCATGGCTAATAACTGCAAGATAAAGATAAAATATAATTTTGTTAAGATGTGAACAATTTATCATTACCAGCACTATCATTGTTTTTAAAGCATCTTTGAGATTTCTTTCAACTCTTAACAGTTAAACCAAAATGTAAACAAATTGTAAACATTTGGTCTACAAGAGTCATAAATCAATATAAAATAAGATAGCTTCAATTTCCAAGGAAAAAAATTACAATTCTCTTTTTACTTTAAAAAACTATGCCATACTATCATGTAGAGAAGGAGTGCTATTTCATTTGTTAACTTGTCTTGTCCAAAGAGGTTTCTGAACATTAAAAATTATTTGGAAAGAAATGCAGGCTAGAATTTTGGTGTGATAAGTATCTCTGTGCTAATGGAAAACTAAGTATTCCAAATGTAAAGAACAATTCAAACTGATTTGATTTGCTGGTATGTGTAAAGATGAATTCTTAAGATAACACTAATTATTAACATGTGTTACCAAGAAAGTTTCGAAGACATCCTGAACTAGAATTGCAAACAAAGATGTCTTTGACAGATCTACCTAGATATTATAAACAAAGATTATGAAAGTAAATCTAGAAGAGAAAGCAAAACTGACAGGAAAACATGCAGTAGAATGGCTTGTAGAGCAGCCCAAAGTAATGAAATGTGTAAAGGCAAGATTACTGGTGATATTTTACATATTTCTATGGTATTGCAATCAAAAGAAATTTACAGCAGCTTATTTAGAACAAGTACAGATTGAAATATCCATGGGAGGAATAAAAAGAAGTACAAAAACATTACAGAATATATGAATTACAGATAAATAAATAAAAAATAAAGATAGCAATATTTACACAGCAGGGGAAAACTCTATAAAAAAATCTGGTCTTCAAGAGCTTCTGTAATAGCAACAAAAAGGGAATCAGGCTGGTCTCTACATGGGGCTGTTCCACAATGCAAGTTACAGTAACAATTGTAATAGCATTTAAGAAACTTAAAACATTTCAATTTTCCTCCACCATCAAATCAATATAGTGAATAATATAAACACAATAGACCTACTGATGAAATTGCTGTGTTTCCTATCAATATGATTAAGAATAGGGCTGGGGAGGTGGAGTCAAAGCATCCTATTGGGATAAAAAATATTTTTCTTTCTGATATAATCAATATGAGAAGAAAATTAGTTAATCCAGTATCCTAATTTTGTCCGCAAGGGTTTTTGCACCAGATTAAGTAACTGCTATCAAAACAATTAAATCTGTTTATTACCTAATTTTATAAAATCACATTGGGTGCATCAACAAAAACAGATTTTTATCCAATAAAAATACAGTCTTCATTCTCTTAACAAACAAGTAAACGTGGTCAAACCCATCTTACTGTAAGTAATCTTAGAACATTTACAATACAAGAGAAATTTAACATCTAAGATGAATTATTGAAGGGGAACCATGTGGCACCATGTTCTGTACAACATACCAAATTTAGTATTATCAAATCAGATTCATAATTATTTTAAAGCCTTATCTTTAAAAAAATTAATATCTTTTTTAGGAGATAATAGATTTACTAACACTACATCATAGTCACAATCCTGTAGGTTAGCTAAGGATAGTAACTGACTCAAAAATATCTAGTAAAATATACAGCTGAATGGAAGCTACCTCAATAGTTCTCCTGACTTTTTGTAATTTTTATTTCCTCCAAACAAATATTAATTGAAACTAGAGGCTTCAAATGACAAACATTTTAAATATCTTGGAATACAAAACCACTACAATTATTAGAAGGTTGTATAGGATCATTCAATAAATAAAGAAATCTTTAAACATTTAAAGACTACAGTGAAAAAGATGAGGCTCTGTAAAAACAAACAGAATTTTAGCATAAATGCAAAAATAAAATATACAAAGTGACATTTTACCAAGTATGAACAGCTAGATATAAGTATCATGCATATCAAGTAACAGTGATCTATTGCACTACAAAGCTACAGATGCAACTTATCCAAATCTTTATGAGACAAGTGTAAGCTGTTCTCTTATACAGACTGCACACTAATAAAATAGGAGACAGAATCATGTTGCCATAAGTTCTTGAACCAAGAAAAACAAAATGAACTATGAAAAAATTAGTAATGCAATGGACTAAAATTGTTTTAAGTTATCAATTTACTATGTAGTCTTTTACATCATGGCTACACCAGATTCAATTCTAATTTCACCTATCTCATCAGTAATATTTTATGACAATATTATACTTCAGGAGACACACTCACAATCTGTCTGTCTATCTTCTAGTTTGTCATAAATAAAATATACAGCACAATGCTGTATAATGTCTTTGTATTGCTGTTTGTTATACTGACTTGTCATTATCTACATAAACATTATTTCACTAAACATTCCTGAATATATTGATTTATTGTACGATATAACTAATAAATTTAATTTTCTTTATAAACTTTGGTTGGCTAACTTGCCCAATGTGAAATGTTAGCATCTGTCAGCTAACTATTTAAAACTGAGTTCAATAAACTAAGCAAACCACTATGATCAATTAGCAGGTAACTGAATTTTCTGTCACATTCATAAACAAGACAGGTGGCAGGAACTACTATTGCCATTCCATTGATGCTGCCTTAACTAAAAACTATTCATTTTATAATAAATCAGTATGGTTAAATATCTATTTTTTGTTTTAAAGAATTCTTTGTGTATTAAATATGTATATTAATGTAATTTTCTCAATCCTATTTGGATACTTTTGTTGAGAAAATAGCTACACAGACAGCAGCTTCCATTATATTTATTTGACATTTTATAAATTCCAAACAACCAGTACTCAGAAGTAATAGAAAAACTAATTATAGTTTGCTTGGTTTAACCACACCCACTGGGATGAAGGAACAAACAAAAGTAATCAAGTAGGATATACTATACACTTTACAAAAAAGTATTCCTTGAATCAAACATACCAAGACAATTAGTAAATAATTCTCATTTTTATAGCTGAAGATCAATACATATTTATATACTATAAAGTAATTTTACAAATGTTCATTTTGTAAATGGTATACAATCACTAAAATTTGGTCAATATATTGAAACAAAATTGAGAATTATTTCTTCAGTAACCATGGTCAATCTGAGGCCTGAAAGTATTTTGAATTATTGCCTCTCGACTATTGAATAAGTCAGGGAGTAAGAAATCTTGAGTGTACCTGGTTATCTACTTAAAGCAAGAACTCTTATCCATAATTACTTGTTTACTAGATAAATAATATAGTTCTTTCATATACATGTGAGCCAGTTGTTTCTATTTACTTTTAACTAAGCATGCAAGGGTTACTTTTAAGATTTTCATGAAGAGGTATTTGTAGTTGTTTCAAAGTTTATGGAGAAAAAAACTGCAAAAGTATACAGAGAAAAGTAGCAAACAGGAATATCAGAGAACCTTAGATAATATTTAAATAATGGTTATGTGGTAGGCAAACATTATTTCAACTGATTCACATTTTGATAATTTGTATGGGTATATAAAATGTTTTCTAATTCAAAATGTTTCAAAATTGAGAGAGTTGTTTCAAGTTTGGAATAGTTTGTTCTGATCATTCCAGAACTGTTCCAAGCTTAGAATACTTATAGAATGGTTGAGGATAGTTTGGAACATTTCCAGGATGTCTGGAATAACTATTTTAAATTGAAAATATTTTGCACACTACTAGTTTCTTGTTCTGGCCATAAGATCAACCTTCAGCTATTTGAAAAAAACAAACAAACCAGGAAGCATTTTTTAGACAATCTATATATTACATTATAAGGGTGTTACTGATAAAAATGTATTCATTATAATTAACCTAGGTAAACCAGATAGAAGTTGAGACATCAGCTCTGAGAGTTCTAGAACATTTCAGATGTATTGATTTCAGTTAACACCAGTTAGTTACATTGCCAAAGATAATGCTATTACAGGCATAAACTCTAAATTCTAGAACTTGGTTATTACAACTATATTCTTATTTATAGAATCCCAGCTTCAATAAATTAAGCTACTATCTACAAGTATACTTTAAATCAAATCTGACTTTCTGAACAAGATGAAATGCAATGCAAATAATAGGAGAGCACCTTTTATCAAGGGCTCTGATTATCTTTCAATTCTTTAGCATTTACATACACCAGGAAGAAATAACAAACGTTCAAGACTCAAACTGCTAAATATTCTGCCTATGTTGTTGTGAAAACTAATTAATGCTGGGTGACTCCCTTGAGTTGTTATTCTCTCTACTGCAGGGGAACTAGTTTTAGACGAAAGCTTACATCTATTCGGGTTTTAATATTGAACACAAACTTTAGAAAAAGTGACAACTCAAGGATAATAGTTCTATCTAAAATATAATCTAAAAGGTGGTGCCACTATTACAACTGATCTAATGCTTCACATGCACTAACTATAAAGAGCTTTTATTGGGGCAGAATACCTCCAAGCCAACCCTGAACTTGTCAGAAAAACGCTAGGAAGGAAAGGGGGGGGGGAGAAGCCTCCAAACGTGGAGACAGCTAAAAGTTTTAAGCAGGTCAGCAGCACTTCCAAGACCTGAGCCATTTGTAAAAACACGCTGACCCTTAGTTTACAGGAACTGTCACCAGTGAAACTGGGTGACAAAGTTACCCAAACCGCACCCTCTGCCAGGACAAGTGAGCCTCTAACTCAAAATAGGAACCAACTTCCTCACAACGACACTCAGTTCACATTAAGCTCCTTACTCCACCCTCCTTCTAGATTGTGCAAGAACCGACATTCTCGATGCATCACAGAGCCGCCACCACATACTTCCGCTCCTTCTCAGAAGCGGAGGCAAAACGCAAGGATTCCGCATTTCACAAAAAAAAAGGGGGGGGAGGCTTCGGGGCCCAGATCGCGGCCAGGCCGGTCGGCAGCTGCCGTGGAGGCGGCCGAGGACGGAGAGGAGCGTGCGGGTGTCAGTCATGTTATGGCTGAAAGCTAGCGAGGAAAAAGGCAGAGAGATCCCGGAGAGCGCCTGAACTGGCAAGCCCGCCGCCATCTTACAATGCGGGAAAGAAGTTCCCGGCCAGAGCAGAGACACCGACGGAGGAGGGGAGGCAGCAGACGCCACACAGAGATACATACACAACACACACACACACACACACAGGGTGGTGCGGGTTACTTTCCAGTGGCTCCCTCAGTCAAAAGGAGCGGGGCCCGGGAGGGGATCTCCGGCTTTGTCATTTCAACCAAGGCTCCGGGCAGCCCGATGGCCCCGGTGGAGAACGAATCGGCTCCGGACACTCCGCGATTGAGCCCCAACGGTCCCAAAGCCCCCCCCCCCCGAAAGCTTCCACCCCTTCCGCCGGGCCCGACTGCGAGCAGCCGCCAAGCCAACCTCCCGTAACGCTCCTACCGGGCCCGGCTGAGCCGCCGCTGCCAAACGCCCTGCTGAAAGGCAGGCAGGCAGGCCGGGCAGCCTTCCCTCCCGGCTTCTTCCTCCGCCTGGCGGTTTAGCCCGGCCGGCCGGCCAAGGCCGCGTCGGGGACCCCGCTCACCTTGTTGATGCGTTTCAGCGCCATCCTGCCTTCTGCGCGGGGGGAGCGTGGCGGTGCGGGTGGTGGTGGTGGTGGGTGGCCGCCGCGGCCGGGGGTCACTCGAACTGCGCCTCCTTCGCCTCCGCCTCGTCGGGCCTGTCTGCGCCGCCGCCGCCGCTGCCGCACTCCCTCCCTGCGGGTGGGGGATGGAGCCGCTCGCTCGCTCGCCTTTTCCTCCTTCCTCCGGAAACAGCCGGGGGCGCCCGCCCGCACCGAACACCAGCCGCGACGTCAACGGTGCCGCCTCTTTCGATCGGCGGAGGTCTCCCGACCGGCCTCTCCGGAAAAAAGGCGACGAGGGGCCCGCGACTACCTCCTTCGGACAGGAACGGAGGGGGGGGGAGATCGCGGTTAAACTCAGGCGCAGCAGCCGCGCCGCCGGCGAGGCCAAGAAAAGGGTGGAGCTAGATATAGGTCCCGCCTCCTCCGCCACCACCCTCCCCCCTGGGGCGGAGGCGGGCCTAGAACGCGCGGCCGCGTGAGGTCCCGCCCCCCGAGGGCCTTCCGATTGGGGGACTCCAGCAACGCTCAACTGCCTCTATAGGAAGGAAAATCGCGCGTTCATTCGGTGGAGCAAAAGGAAGAGATAAAAAGGGGCTAGATTGTATTCGCGCACGCGCCCTTGGTCAGATTTACTTTTTTTTCCCCCTTCGCATTAAGCGGAAAAAAAGGAAGGCACACAAACGTCTTCGCTAAACCTCTCGCGAGATGAACGTATGTTCTCGGGGGGGGGGGGGAATGCCCGGCTTCGGTCATCACCAGGGAACGCGGAATGCGCGCGTCGAACCGTGAGCACATGGACGCGCACAGCCCTCCCGCCCCACCCCCAGCTTCTTCCCTCTTTTGGAGCGCCTCCGCTTTCCCCCCCAACTCCTCCCTGCGCGACAGTAGCAACGGCCTCCTCCAACACTTACGATCCTGCTGCCGTTACAATCGGGAAGAAGCGCTTGCGCGCCTTCGACCGCCTCCCGCAAATAACGCCGCTCGGCCCCTCTTCTCTTTTTCGGGATTGCGCACTCGCTGAATGGCCGTCACAGCCGGATCTATTTAGCGAGGAAGGTCTGGCCTTGTATCCCTCCGCACAGCTGGGCTGGGGCTCGGGGGGCGTCCGTCGCTTCCTTGGATCAGCCTCCTCCCCCCCGCCCTCCCTACCCCAAATGGGATGTTACCTGCTGACGGTTACGCTTCTCGGTCTGCCCAGAGTATACACGAGCTGCTTGACTTGACTAAATCTTAATGTTAAAGTCAGAGTCTGGAAGTGACCAAGAGTAAGGTTGCCCCCTTTTTAAGAGCCGGGGATTCTTTTTCTCAATCCCGATTGGAACATACTTTTATTGTTCTTCATTTAGTTTGTCACTCAAACTATTCCTGTTACAAGATAACAGGAATAAGAATAAACATGAATAACCCAGGGAATGGATACAAATAAATGGGGACAGTAGGACAGGGGCGTTAGGCTCTGGTGCGTTTATGTACGCCCCTACTGAACTTCTGAAAAATTATATACAAGATTGGGGCCGTGTTTGAGGCCCACGATAGATTATACTCTGAAAGAATTAGGTGCTGGCCTAGAAAGGGGGAGACTTGAATTCTACTCCCGCCTTAGCCATGAAAAACCAGCTGAGCGACTTTGGGCAGCCACTCAATCTCAATCCAACTCTCCTCAAAGGGTGGTGGTTGTGAGGAAAATAGGAGGAGGAAGGAACATTGATAGAATCCCCACCATGAGTTGTATATAAAAAGGCGAGATAAAAATCTTAAAAAACACACTTGGGTTCCTCCATGTTAAAAATCATTAACTTTGATTTAGACATCATGTTGACTGGCCTCACAAAACATGCTAAGCTACCAAGAAACAAACAACAGAGATAACCCATGTTCTTCCCCCCCCCCCCCAAAAAAGTCAGTCTTTAGTATCCACATATGTTGCATTCATCCACTAACCATGGTTTTCTTAGCCTGGGTACTCAATAAGACTTGATTGGATTGTATAGCACCTTGAAATTTAAAGCACTAGCCCAAGCTATTTGGAAATTTATTTCCATTTTCAATATATCCCACTTGTTCCTAGGACTGAGAGAGAGTAACTGGCCCAAAATCACCCAGCTGACTTCTGTGCTCAAGGCAGGACTAGAAGGTGGATCTCTCCACCCCTTAAATCACTTTACCAAAATTGCTCTCAATTTTTTATTGCAATTTTATACTTTCAACATCCCTGAAAATTTACAATACAAAAATTATATTTAAATCAATATATGTAGAATACAGATGGTTGCTCAATCAGCCAAATGATACCAGTACAATGCCAACTTACCTGTTCGAATAATAAAATTCTGCCCTATGGAGAATTGCGGAAAAAATTGCCATCAGAGCTTCTGTGAACATATCCCAAAGAATGGGCACAAAACGGAGTGTCTTTAGGCCCATGCCTCTGGGATTCTCAACATCCCTTCATGAACACACAGGCTAGAAAGATGCTGGACAAGGTATCCTAGGCCAAGGCATTTAATGGTCTATATTATAAGTCAAAACCAGCAGTTAGAAATGGACTTAGAAGCCAATTGGCAACTAATGCATCAACCAAAGAATAGGCCCCATGTTTGAGGATCAGCTCTTACTTGCTGTAATCTTAGTTACTACATTCTGTAGCAACTGTAGTTTTTGAATCATTTCCAAGGCTGCCCCCAGAGACTGTTACAGTAATCTAATCATATAGTAATATGGTAATGAGTTACTGTTGCCTGGGTATCCTGGTCTAGGTAGGACTGAAAGTGGTATATTAGCCTCAGCTGGATGAAAGCCCTTCTTGCTTCAGTTTTCATCTGCAGAAGGAAGACTCTCAAACTGCATGTTTGCTCCTTCAGTAGGAGAACAACCTCATCTACAATCCATACCAGGAA
Source organism: Thamnophis sirtalis (assembly GCF_051295495.1). NCBI lineage: Eukaryota > Metazoa > Chordata > Lepidosauria > Squamata > Natricidae > Thamnophis > Thamnophis sirtalis. The sequence continues at coordinate 19,860,382 of NW_028261390.1, forward strand.
CAAGTTATTTCTAGTAAAATATATTGCTGGACTTTAGTTTGCACTTGTTTCTACCAATTATGATACAGCCTCCAAGATCAGTGGTGGGTTCCTACCGGTGTTCCTACTGGTTTGCTGAGTGCACGCTTTGCGCCAGATGCATGTTATGCATGCGTGCACATGTGAAAGAAACTTGCTCGAATGTGTGCGCATTTGAAAGAAACTTGCTTGGAAAGTAAGGAAAACAGCTGAGAAGTGGCAATTAAATCTGCTGCCTCTGATCAGCTGGGCTTCAGAAGCTGAAATAAAGGTAGGTATAAAGGGTGTGTGGGCAGGCCCACTTTCAAAGCAATAGAGAACCAGTTTGCTGTTTGATGGGAGATCTGGTTCGGGAGAACCGATGCAAACCAGTAAAAACTCACCACTGCTCCAGATACTAGATTGTGCCAACAGCACTTCTGATTTGGCCTGATATCAGCAAAGTGATGATAGCTCACCTCAGACTGAGGGGTGACCTCTCACAAGTGGATTTACACAAATTTAAATAGGAAGATTGATGAGCTGTAGTGTGTCTAGTAGTCTCATGATTAAATCTACAAAATATATACACATAAGCACTCTGAAACCAGGGCCACTACCAAATGGTGCCTCCAACTTCCAAACATGTAGGCAGTTCAGGAAGATCCATGATCAACAATATAAAAAGCTACTTTAACTTATCATGGAGAAAGTTTCCTTATTACAACACTAGCTAGCTGTTATTAGAATCCTTACCATCTTTCTCTTGGATCAAATGAATTTTCTGTAGGATGTTATCTTGCTTTTATTTTGATCTGTAAATTAGGTTATTTGGTCAGATTACACAGTTATAGACTTTCTAAAAACAAAATAATAAAATAAGTTTCAAATAAAACTTTAAAAAACCTATTTTAACAATATAGTGGTTTGATAACTGATGAAAATAAATCGGGTTTAGGCCCTTTCTGGAAATTTTAACAAACTAGATATTGATTTATCTTAAATGCTATTGTGGATTTCTTGACTACAGTGGCAGATTACATTGCGTGGCCTAAAACCTTTCCAGGTTTTTTTTAAATTGGCAACCCTAAATTTTACTTTCTGTTTCATATATATTTATTGTGACATTTTAAGTAATTTTTGTTATGATTATATATGTGAGTTACAAATATGGAGGCAGATCCATATTTTGCTTTGTTGTTGTCTAAAATAGATAGGCAAAAATGAAGCCTTAGTTTAAATGTAGATTTCTAACAACAGCACCCTGCCATGGCGCCTTGTGGATGAATAGGCAGATGAAAGTAGGCATGCTCCATTCATTCTAGGACCTAGAATGGGGTGAAATTCAGCAGGTTCTGACAGGTTCTGGAGAACCAGTAGCAGAAATTTTGAATAGTTTGGAAAACCGGCAAATGCCACCTCTGGCTGGCCCCAGAGTAGGGTAGGAATGGAGATTTTGCAATATCTGCCCCCCAGGAGTGGGGAGGGAATGGAAGTTTTGCAGTATCTTTCTCTTGCCACGCCTACCAAGCCACACCCACAGAACTGGTAGTAAAAAAAATGAATTGCACCACTGGACATAGGTTATAGTTCTGTCTTCTGCCCTTTAAATACAATACTCAGTATGCAATACCCAATAGCCCATCACTACAGATGAGGAAATTTGGCCATCCCTATATATCGATTTTTCATTCTTGGGATTGAACCCGTGGAAGGAGAATATACAGTACTACCTCATCACTCCATAACAGTCACAATGCCTATATTTTGGGGATCCAAGGATAGATCAGATTAAATTATATTCAACATACTTTTATACCAATTCTAATTATTTTAAAATCTGATTTTGATTTTAGCCATTGTTTTTTTCTGTAAGTGCTATAAAGAACAGGTTAACTCTGGAAATAAATAAAACATTTACATCTAAGTTTTTCTACAGTGAAATCAAGGGTACATTCTTCAATTGTGAAGATTCAAGATTCAAGTTATGCATGATTTGCAATAAATGTCTTCTGAAAAAAAGTTTATCATGAGGCAGGCAAGGTGAATACCACTAATTCTTGAAATACATATAGATGTAGAAGTTAGGCAGCTATTACTCATCTCTCAGCTGACCTCACCCATCCTCTTCAAGGTGATACATCCTACAGAGGTATACAGTTTAGTTTCTTGAGTTTCCACCTAATTAGCTGTGTCACCTGGCTTGAATAATTTTGAAATTGTTTTAATTTTTAAAAAAATCTATTTCATCCTTATTTTGAAGACTGCCTCTAGGTTCTTCATGGGTCACCTAGCATTCTTAGAAGTTAAAATCATTGGATGGCAGCAGTTCATTGTGTTTGAAATTATATTTATACTTGTGGAAATAAAGGTAAACCTGGGGGATAAGAGAACATTACGTGGATGGGAGAAACGAACCTCACCGCTTTGCTTCCTCACAAATATACTCTTGACTGGTCGTGTAACCTATGGCAACTAGTTTATCAGAGTGCTCCTACGATGTTCCCCAACTCCAATATAGAATGGATTCCTGCCTCAGAGGTTTCATGCAAACCTCAGACCTGCATAATTGTTTAAGCTAATGAAAAGATTGGCATGTAAATTAGTCTAGCACTCATTTTGCAGGCCCAGTGCATTTGATAACAAAACCATACATTTTCATAAATAGAGTCACATTTTATGAGATGGGCAGCTGAATGAATGAATGAATGAATGAATGAATGAACAGGATTTTTCTGTTTTCTTTAAAAGGTTAGGGGCACAATATATATCTAATATATAAAATTAAAGCATACAATTTGCTATTTTAAATCCCATTCAAAGCCCAATCTCCTTCCCACAAAACACCAGCAATTTTACCTTATGGATTCATTCTAATACTATTATCCATCTCTTGGTCATATTTTCTAACACAACATTTTGGAGCTTTGTGATACAAACTGTATATATATATATATATATATATATATATATATATATATATATATATATACATATATATATATATATATATACATACATACATACATACATACATACATACATACATATCTCTCTCTCTCTATCTATCTATCTCTAATCTATATCTATATATCTATATATCTATATATCTATATCTATCTATCTATCTGTCTGTGTGTGTGTGTGTATGTGTGTGTGTGTGTATGTATGTGTGTGTGTGTGTGTATATATATATATATATATATATATATATATATATATATATATATATATATATATATATATATATATATACTTAAAGTCACAACCCCTGGTATGCCCAAGTGTGGGAGGAAGGTCACACTTCCACTCTCTGTCATTAGGCTCGTCACAAGAGTCCATCCAGACAGAAACCCAATATTTTTACTGTTGCCTTTGTTATATTTGTGTTTTTATTTGTGCTGATAAATAGTCTTCCTTTATTTATTTATCAGCACAAATAAAAACATATATATATATATATATATATGTACATACACACACACACACACACACACATAGAGACAGATAGATAGATAGATAGATAGATAGATAGATAGATAGATAGATAGATAGATAGACAGATCTAGATCATCTCTCTCTCTCTCTCTCTCTCTCTCTCTCTCTCTCTCTCTCTCTCTATCTATCTATCTATCTATCTAATGTTTTTATATGAACTTTTTGGTATGTACAATGAACAGTGTGTAGCACATCCTCCAGTCCTGCATCAACCTTTCCCTACAAATGATGTCATGTTCCTTGTTTGTTTATTTAATTCTACATTATAACAGAATTGTGGAAGAGTAATATTCAAAAGAATAATTATTATCATAATTATTTAGCAGTATAGCAGGTATACACATGTCAAGAATGGCAATTCTAATGGCCAAGAACATGCCTCCCATTATATTTGGCCTGACTAATACACATCAGCAATCACTGCCTGATACTCAAGGGAATGATGTGGTTAGTAACTCATCCTCCAAACCTGGACAATGCCACCACTGAATCATTTACATGAGGGACAGAGAGACTCTGAAGCAGCTACTTCTTTTCCTGTGACTGAAATGACTGAGATGTCATTTTGCAGGAATGTGGTCCTTGGGCATAGCTACTTGACTATGACATACCTAAAATAAGAAGGATTTATGTAACAAAATACATCTGCAAGGCAATGCTCCGAGAGACATCCTGGAAAAGGAATAAAATATTTAGTAGAGCAAAAGAACAAATTATGGCTTGGAAACAAATTTTTAAATATATTCTTGATTTATTTTTTCTTAGTAGAATAACCTTTATTTTAATTCAAAGCTGTTGTAGTATGATTTTAAAAAATCATAATTTTTGAACAATTAATATTTTCAGCACTTCTGTTTTCTAAACTGTTGGTTTAGCAGACCAGGAAAGCCTGCTTTGGCAGAGAGATCTGTTTTTGGCTTTTTTGACTACCCCTCTTGCTATTTTTTTTAATAAATGAAAGGTCTTTCTGACTTTGGATGGGTTTTATGGATAAAATGCTGTTCTTTATCACCATTATCTGACTCAACCACTGTGTGTGTTTAGCCTCATGTTCCACAAATAAAGAATAGAGTACATAAAATAAAATGGATAAAGAATAGAATACACTTGCTACCTAAGAACGCTGTAGTTGGTACAGAAGATGATAATATTAAGACAGAATTCCAAAATGAACAACAGCTGATAGCTTGCCAAAATAAAATATTGTTTTTTTAATCTATGGTTTGAAATGTTTCACATTTAATTAGAATTATTTTCTTTTCTACAGTGCAGTTAAAAATAATAATCTTAGAATATCTTTGGATATAACAAATATGTGTCACGTAGTTAAAATAAGGCCAACATTCAATTAGCATTAAAATATTTCACATGACAGTGGGTCCACTGGGAGAGTTGTGTGTAGTTTCTCTCAGCTGTAATGATGAGGCTCAAAAATTCTTAATATTGCGTCTCAGATAAGTAGTTATCTTAGATCTAAATACAAAAAATAGGATGCTTGCAAAATGGTTTGTAAACTATTATGATTTATGACTCAGCATGAACATCAAGCTAATTACAGTGTACTGTGTATCAGGCCATTACTTCTATTTTATTTAATCTGGTAGGTGGTGTTTCCCTTTTATAATTAAACTCTGAGAAAAAGTGGCAATATAATTGGTGGCCAAAAATGGAGGTTTTCAGTGGACTCTATATTAGCTATCATTTGTTAAACTTTCACCCTATCTTTTTTCCAAGATCTCACAGTGGGATGCAAAAATTCTTTCTCACTCATTTCCAAGGAACGGTCATCCTGTGAGGTTGATCAGGTTGTGGATTGAAATGCCTATTGCGAGTTTCCTGTGAACCTGGGTAGTTCTAGCCTAACTCATTAGATTACCACACTAAAGCAAATAAATGTTGATGTGTCTCTGTCATTGTATATATCTATCATTTATCTATCTAATCTAACCTTATCTATATCATTCCTACATATTTCTATTTAATTTTATTTCACCTGACAGAACAGCAGTTGTCATATGGTATTTGGACCAGAAAAGTGGTCTGCAATTATGGGGTCTCCTCATATATCACTAAAAGGAAAAAAGTCCCCTTGCTAATTCTCCCCCAATATTGCCTAAAATCATAAAAGGCTACAGCCCTTTAAAAGGTTTTCACCAATAGATTTAAGCATCAGAGGGACAACTTCATAAATGCTATCACTTCAAGAATACAGTTTAAAACATTTTTTGTAAAATTGTATCACTGAAATTCAGTATTCAGTATGACCTGTATTTCTACTAATATATTTAATTGATAAATTACACTTTTTTGTGATTTAAATAACTGGAATTCGATTTCTGAAACCGTACAGGAAAATATTGCAATTGACTAAGATATTCATATGCCAGGTAGCAATATTATGGCCATATAAGTGAAATAAAATCAGATAAATAAGTTCAGGGCACAGGTGCAAAACGTATAAATTGAATGCAGATGTTAGGGAAAATAATGGAGGTACCAACTTTATGCATTCATTTTCTCCACTTATTTTCAAAATACATTCCTACTAATTCAATGGGCTATATTGTTGCAGTACATAATTAAATTTAAAAACACACTTGAAATATTATATAACTATAATTTTACACACACATACACAGACATATTACATATTATTTCACTCCATATGAGAGTTACTAAGATATTTATAATCACACCACCTGCTGGTAGTAATACAATACTGTATTTACTTTACTATAGAAACAAATGGACACTTGCTTGCCTGGCTGTTTTTGTACATTTAGCTTTCAAATCTGGTGTAAACCATCAATGGCAACTGGTTCAAGTCCACATGATACACATGACCTCACATAACCTTTGATTACAGAGTTGCATGAATAAGATGGTACATTCTGTGGCCATATTGAATAGAACAGGAGTTTTGAATGTTACACAGGCTACACTACATTCTACAATATAATTGGGGTGTTTTTTTTATTGATTTTGGATGCTTTGAAAATCTAACCTTTGTAAGAAAATTAATTAGCGATGTAATAATTCTCCTTAGCTAAATCTTATCCTATTTCCTGATTTTAGAACTTCTGTCTCTTCAACAAATCCTTTCTTTTTATATAAGCCCAAACTTAGTGAACAGAAAAGTGGTGTGGTAGGGAAAACTTTCTGCTCAGGATGTTCAGTGTGTCCCTGTGTTGAGAGAGAAGCTGAGAGCAAGGGGAACTTGCCAAGATTGGGTAGCTCCAGGAATTTATTTCAAGCATTTTCTTTGTCGTGTAGAATCAAGAAGGGAGGAGGAGTAAGAGAAAGAAAAAATAAAAATATGGAGGACCATTTACTGGGATGAAGACTTTGCTAGGTTCTAAAGTACAATGTCCAGACTGTTAACCTTTTACAGCAAACTCTAGAACAAGCCATGGGCTGAAATAAGATATACACAGCTGTTTTTAACAATTCTCCCTCAAAGTGTTTTAATGGCAAGATTTTTTCTTTTGAGGAAAAGCAAACACTATTTCAGAATTCAAAGACATCTATCAGAATTATTAATAAAACAGGACTGCATAGGTGGGTATTATGCATAATACATCATAATGTAATTGTTTCATTGTAGCTTACTGTGCTCTAAGGTTTAAAAAAATGTGTGAATTCAGCCCAATACTTTATTAAGGAGGAATTTCCTACTAGGTGCAATTTGATTTGCCTCTTCCTTTACTTATGGTAAGTCGAATAAATCAGAGTTTGCTGAGTTTGTGCAACATACTAAACCATAAACCTTATTTACTACAACCAACCAACCAACCAACCAACCAGAATAGAGCTGGAAGAGACCTTGGCGGTCTTGTAGTCCATCTCCCTGCCCAACCCAAGACTCTATACTATTTCAGACAAGTGACTGTCCAGTCTCTTCTTAAAAATCTCCAGTGGGGAAGTGCCCATGATTTCTGAAGGCAAGGCTGTTCCACTGGTTAACTGTCCTCACCATTAGGAAATTTGCCCTTAATTCCAGGTTGCTTCTCTCCTTGATTAGTTTCCATTCATTGTTTCTTGTTTTACCCTCTGGTGCTTTGGAAAATAAATTGCCCACCTTCCTCTGAAATGCTGGAATACTGCTATCATGTCACTCCTTTCCTTTAGACTAGCCAAATCCAAATCCTGCAACTGTTCTTCATATGTTTTTTTAGACTCAAGGCCTTTGATCACCTTAGTTGTTTTTCTTTGCACTTTTTCCCGAAGTCTCAACATCGTTTTTTGTAGTGACCAAAACTGGATGCAATATTGCAGGCATAATCTTACTAAGGCTTTATAAAGTGGTACTAATACTTCATGTGATTAATACTTCATGTACTTCATGAAGAGCCGAGGTGGCGCAGTGGTTAAATGCAGCACTGTAGGCTACTTCAGCTGACTGCAGTTCAGCTGTTCAAATCTCACCGGCTCAGGGTTGACTCAGCCTTCCATCCTTCCGAGGTGGGTAAAATGAGGACCCGGATTGTTGTTGGGGGCAATATGCTGACTCTGTAAACCACTTAGAGAGGGCTGAAAGCCTTATGAAGCGGTATATAAGTCTAACTGCTATTGCTATGTTATAGAAAAGTAATAAGGTTCATATAGCATTTTATGTAAAAACATAATCCATTTTTCTTCCCAAATTTTGTGAATCTATAAAATTATATACAAAGTTCATTTTGCGATACTGAGTGATTAAACATTATCATGGATGTTCGTAGGAGACTAAGGAAGAAAATGACATGATTGCAATTGCAATTAGTGTTTGTAATTACACTACAGTGTCATTTGGTTGATGTCACAAAGTGCATGTCCTTGTTTTGAGAACAGTATGGCTTGTAATGGATGTTTATGCATATGTGTATCCACTAATGATATTTTACATTCTTAGGATTCTTAGAATTAGTATCACTTTTGAGAATTCAGATTTGAGTTAAATTCCTTATTAGCCAAAATACTTAGAGCAGTGGTCTCCAACCTTGGCAACTTTAAGACCTGTGGACTTCAACTCTGGGAGTTGAAGTCCAACAGGTCTTAAAGTTGCCAAGGTTGGAGACCACTGACTTAGAGTCCTCTTTCCAAGGGGGAAGAGGCTGATCTTTAACCCCAAGTTAGCACTAGCCCCTTAGGTGGGGTGGGGAAGGGCCTCTAAGCATGTGTACTAAGTCTTCTCAGGTAGAGACTGTACTTATGTTAGGGACTCTCCAGAAAGAACAAGCGAACCGATCTTGAATGCTCCTCTCCTCCCACTTTTTTGGTTGAAAACAGAACATTAAAAAACTGAACAGCTGCCATATATAAGCACCCAAATCTTAAGTATAAGTATAATCTTTATTGTCATTGTACTTAAATACAACGAAATTAGTCTGTGCATTACATACATACACAAATTAGAAGAAACAAGTGTACTCCAAGGTCAACCTCGACTGCCACATTTTATCCACGGGACTAGGGTGGAGGGCAGGAAAAGCCCTACTAACTAGATGAAAGTGCTCCTCCTCCACAATTACAGTTCCGAGATTCCAACCTAAATATTCTTGTAAGAAATTGTTTTTGCCGTTGTGATGAAGATTAGGGGAAGCAGTTTAAGGCTTCAGCCTGACTCGGTTATAATTTTTGATAGTAAAACTCCTTCTATAATATAAACAAAAATGTGCCGGAGTCTTGCTCAGCTTCTCGGGTCATCCATTATACCAGTGTTTCTCAACCTTGGCAACTTGAAGATGTCTGGACTTCAACTCCCAGAATTCCCCAGCCAGCATTCGCTGGCTGGGGAATTCTGGGAGTTGAAGTCCGGACATCTTCAAGTTGCTAAGGTTGAGAAACACTGCATTATACGATACCCACATAAAATAAAACTCTGGACAACCGCCAGATGGGAAAATTTAGCTATACGGAATTGTAACCTTCCTACTTCCAGCGGTCCCCGCATAACAGCAGCCTAGATTAGCGTCTCTGTATTTGCAAAGTGTTTATTCCAATCAAACGGCAACAGCTTCTCTCTCTCAATCCAGCAACGCATCAGAATCTCACCCCCCCCACCCGGGAGATCTTTCCGCTTCCTAGTCTGGCCTACTTTCCCTCGCAATTTTAACTAGGGCGACGCTGCTGAAGTCCTCACGCCTTCCGAGGCAGCTCCCGGGTTTCCTATCACACCCCTGGCTACCGGCTCGTCAAACGTCTCAAAACCCTCTGGGAAAAAACCTCTCCTCCCTTGGAAGGCCCCTCCCGCCCCCTCGGTGGCGCGCATGCTCCGTGGCCGGGGGAGTCACTGCTTCTGTGCGGAAAAAGAAGGGCAAAGTCCGGGGCTGGCATGAAAGTCCGCCGCGCGAACCGGAGGTAGCAGCCCACTAGCCGCCAGCCCCCGCCCCGCCCCGCGGAACCCTCGCCCGGCGCCATGGTGCTGGATAGCTTGGCCCGCATTGTCAAAGTGCAGCTGCCTGCTTACCTCAAGCGCCTGCCGCTGCCGGAGAGCGTCGGCGGCTTCCTGAGGCTCACAGGTTAGTTGGCGGGGAGGGGGGGCAGCGCAGGGCTGGTTGGGAAAGGGGGGGGCACTGTGTGTCTGTGTGCCTGTGTGTGTGACAGACGAGACCCCCCTCTTGGGACAAGCCTGACGTATAAGGAAGGTCGCCGTTTCTCGCCCACCCCGCCGCCTTCGCTCTCCGCTTGCCTTAAGAGATGGACGCTTGCAGAAAGTCAGTTCGAAAATCCATTCCGTCGGATTCAATGGGGACCGAGTCAGGCAGCCCCCTCCGCCTGCGACCTGCAGCTGCCCTGGACTACAGTACCCAGTTTCCCACACACACGTGAGGCTCCCTCCGAGACGGGCGCGCAGCGTCTGGATTCCCCCTTTTCTGCAGCTGCTCATTTTGCTGCCCTGGGAAAAATGCAAAACTCATTGGGATTGCAGGATAGAAGAAGGTCACTTGGGTTCGCACGTGGTTCGTTGATGGCTGGTTCCTTTTTGTTAAAAAACAAAACAAAACCTATGACTGGCTTGAAACAATCCATGAAACCATGGTTTAACATGGTTTAACAGAGTGATGCCAGATGGGTTTTTGGTCTTTTATGGTTGGGGGTGGGGATTCAAGGAGCTTTGTTTTGATAGAAACACATAACTTAAATTTACTTGCATCCACTATCTCAGTGCAGACAAAAAATATTGTTTGAATGATAATGTTGTGGTGCTTGTTTCATCATTGTATCAATAGCTTGCAAAAGTCACATCCTAAACCAGTTTTGTTTCTAAAGTTATTTTCTTTAGTTTCGCACTCCAAAGCATCTGTTTTACAGTGGAATTTTATGCATATTTAAATGCTGCTGTAGATAATTTAGTTTCCCAGAAGATGGGATAATTTAGTTTCCCAGCATCTGGATCAATTTTGTTTTTAGTTATTGATGCAGTTTGATCTGGGCAGTATGTATCCTAATTGATATCTTTTAAATATTGTAAGCCCTTGGTGTCTTTTGGGAGTCGGGTGACTTCAAAACCCAATAAATTATTGATTTAAATGTAAGCTAATTAAAATGCTAGATTATTCTATGGCTGTAGAAAATGGAAAAGTATCCTGAAAGGCAAATGCGAGCCAGTTCCATACTGTTACCAAAACCCTCTGTAAAATCACCAGGAGTTTCTGCTTTAGAAAACTTTATATAATATGTAAAAGAAACATTGCACAGAAATTTTACCCATTCATGTTTTTCTTCAATGGCAATAGGATTTTAAAATAAATTTCTTTCTATTTTGTCCTCTATCATTTCAGTGTGTATTTCTAAACAGTATAAGGTAAATAGTGAAATCGTATTTGTAGAAACCAAGATTACTGAAACATGTATCTTATGTCTATATTGATTTTGATTTTACAGTTTTATGTTTGTATCTAAATTGTTTTGATGATTCATTCAAGCCACTCAGGGGACTCTATATGCAGTGCAGTAAAAAAAGGTACATAAGCAACGATGATTGATAACAAAAGCTTTTGCAAGGAAGTGTTTATTTAGTAGATTTATATGGCCACCCATCTTCTGTGAAGTGACTTTGGATGGCATACAGTACAACCATTAAATAAAAATAAATGTATAAAAATTAGGACAAACATACAGTAGAGAAGAGAGTAGATTGAACACAATGCCAGAACCATCTTAAGAGAGCTCCAATTCAGGTCTTGACAGACTAATGAAACCTTAGTAGTGAGAACTAATCTCACTCAGTTCCACCACAAAACCGTGTTCAACTAAAGCGCGCTCGACGAAGCCGGTAGCTGACGTCATCACAGGGCGACAACAGCGCGGAGACAGAAGCACGCTGTAAACGCTAAACCTAAAATTAACCCCTAAACCTAAATCTAACCCCGCTAAACCTAATCCTAAACCTAACCCTTAACCTAACCCTTAACCTAACCCTAAAGCTAACCCTAAAGCTAACCCTTACCTTAACTTGAATCGGCTTGCTTTTCTCCGCGCTCGCTGTTGATGACATCAGTGACGCGGTTTAATCGGGCACGCTTTAGTCGAGCGCGGTTTTGTCGTGCCACGATCTCACTCTGGAAGGAGAAGAATGTTCCACACGCAGGGCATTTGGGGCAGAGAAGGCCCACTTCCTTGGACCAGCCAAGTCAAACAGACTGCCTGCCCTTTCTGCCATCTCGAAATGGGAGCAGGCAGATGCAATTACGGATGGGCGATCCTTTAGGCAACCCAGTCCCATGCCATGAAGTATAGGCAACATTCTTCAGTGGGTATAAGTTACTTTTTCTATATTAACACCTCTTTTATTCCTACAACGGTGGGTTATATGAATGGCTAATTATGCCCTGACCCTCTTGTTTCTGTGAATATGTTTCTGCCCTGAGTGATATTTTCATTTCTCATATTTCTAACTCATTCCTTACTGAAAAGAGTGGTTATGACACCGATAAAAGAATATTTGTAGCTCAGGATTGAAGTGTGAAGTCCTTGGTGTTCTCTGAGCTTGGTGGCTTTTTTGCAGACTTTTCACTACCAAACTAGGTAACATCATCAGTGCACTGCAACTTCCTCAATCATAGCATGTAATGGAATATGCATGTTGGAGACAAGAGATCAATATAAGCCTTGTGACAGTAACAGGAGAGGAAAGGTATGTGAACTTATTTTTGGGAAAGTAAGACAAACTCTTGTTCTCTTTCTTGTGTTAATAGAGGAAGGATCACTTCTTTTCATCCCTGAGCATCTCTCAGCATGATTAATTTTCCTGATTCTGCATGAGACACGGATACTTCTGTGTAAATATGTCTACCAAATAGCATGTTAATCTTGTTTTCCTCTCTCTCAAAACTATTGGTTAGATGTACACAATGTGCCAAAGTAGGTCCATCAAAGATCTAACAGCTGTATATACAAAGCATAATAAAGTTGGTTATTTTTAACCTTGGTTAATTTGTGAGATCATTTTGTTTATTGTGTGAATTCAGTTGACTTGATTGTGCAAACTCAAAAATGAGTTAATTCTGTCAGCAGATAACGTTTATTTCAAAAGTTTACCCAGAGCTTGTTTTCTCAATAAACACGGCATATTTAGCAACTGGTTTTATTTCATTTTTTAAAAGTCTTGCTTCCAGCTATGAACTGTTCCTAGGCTGAGCTGTGTAATAAAATTCAGAGGTTTGGAGAGGGAAGTAAACTTCAGCTCAAATGAGGATAAAATGCTTTGAGAGAAAAGGAATCTTGTTCAGCCTGCCTTTCTCGACTGAATGCTGAGCAGCTTTGGAAATTTTATCTATGAATTTGCAGAGATGATTTTTCTGTACAATTCCACACGGAAGGTCACCTTCAGGTCCACAATTTTATTGCCTTATTTTGCCTCTTCCTCTTCCATTTATGTGTGTTCTTGCATCGGGCTAGATATCTGTTATATCTATCCCTAACTGATATGTTGTGTCCAGCATATGGTGTTTTCTTAGGTTAACCTGGTCATGAGGTAAAATGATGTTTCCATGAAAGCATCTCAAAAAGCATTGTGCAGTTATTTTGTGTAACAAATTGGATAACAATGTAAGTTTCAAGACACAGGAAAAGGGGTACCAGATATAATAGATTTTTCCTGTAAAACTCTAATATACTCAGCTCCAGCAGTGTTGGAAGAAGACCTATGCAATCTAGAGGCATATGGATCTCAGTCCATTTTGTACATTCATATTAGATGTGGTTTCATAAAATTGTCTTCTGCTTTCAAGGACATTCATCCATATTTTCCTTCAAGCTTTGTATTTTAACCCTGAGTTTGGTTTTATTGTTCTGATGAAGACATAATAATTATAAATAAAATAAATAAACGTACAGTAAATAAACATACGGAATCAAAAATCGTGTGTGAACTCAGTTATTTTTAAGTATGCTTAAGATCATGAAAATTGGATTCATGCAACATGCTATATAAAACCAAGGAACAATTTGCTGAATTAACACAATGGCCTGGCTAACACAATATGCTCACTGTAAGACAGTGATTGACTTCCCACAATTTTCTGTACCTGCATCTAGTAAAAAACCTAATCTGAGGTGTTGTGGGAAGTAAAAACACAGCACAAAGGATTTCATATTCTTGTTGAACGTTTACAAAAAACTATTTAGTGACCCCGCCACATATATTGCAGATATAATTAGTAATCTGTCCTATCCAATCTGTTTTTTTATGAAAGTTCACCAAGTACTTGATAATACTGATTGATCTCAGTTGAAAGCCAATTTAGTCTATTGAGTTACTAGGCTAGAAACCAGGAGACTGTGAGTTGTAACCACTTTAGGCATGAAAACTGACTGGGCGACTCTGAACCTGTCACTGTCAATCAGCCCAACTCACCTAACAAGGTGGTGGTTGTGGGAAAAACAGGATGAGGAAGAGGAGTTAGATATTATTACAACCTTGAGTTTATAAAAATAAAAGTGGGATTAATTTTTTAAATAAAAATATTCTGATTATTCATTTGGAAAAAATCTAAACCAGACTATTACAATGAGTACATTTAGAAAGTTATTATTGGACTTTCTCACACTATCTCAATACGTTGGTTCCCTGTTTACCTATAGTTCTATTGAATTTTCTATAGTAAAGGTGGCAGTTAAGATACGTTTTAGAAAATGTTAGGACAAAAGTATAATTTCAGCCTTTACTCACATGATCCATGTACAATATGTGATAAAACCAATCTAAAAATTGCATGCAAATCACTTTGGGAAGGCAGGGAAGAGTTATGAGACAGCGTATTAATATTTCAGATGATTTTATTGATAATCAGGTCAACTATTTCAATTACTGCAAGATGGATTTGGATTATCTAACTTTAAAAAGAGGCAGAATGTTTTATTAAAACATTTTAGAATTCCACATTAGCAGCATCTACATTTAAATCATACCAAATACTTGGAATATATTTTTATATAAAGAATTAGATTTATTAAACATGGAGAAAGAATGAGAAAGATACTGCAATCCAAAATTTATAATTGTGGATCTCTGTGACCCATTTTATTTATAAACTCGCTTTGTATAGATGCATTGGAAAAACTTACCTCTATTCTGTGAAATTGACTATGATACGTTTAAAATTCTGTGAAATTGACTATGATACGTTTAAAATTTAAGTGGAATGATTCATGTGAAATGTGATGTGCTTCCCCCCCTCTGTTCTTTGTGAGTCCCTTTGCTTTCTTTCCAGTTTGTTTACATATTAATGTATGAAACAAAAAGTATGCTGACTCACAAACTACTTGGTCCCTTTTTAGCCCAATCCAATGTGTTCTGAGGACCAAAGAAAAGCAGCAGTAAAATACAACTTTAAAGAATATGCTGTATCTTGTTTCGGCATGTAGAGTGTCTTTGTATGACAAACCAACTTGGATTATCTGTTTTTATATTTTCCTTTTCTACTTCTTAGTTAATTAATGTTGGCCTTCAGCAGAAAGTGCAAAAATTGATTTCCACTTCTTTTGGATGCAAGATGAAGCAAGAAAGACTTCTTTGGCATTGCATTGTGCTCTTCGTTATACCTTCCTGCTCTCGTTTCCCGTTTCTTTTCCTAATAATTCTACTGAAATATATAATAGCATCCCAAAATGATCCTGCTTTTTATATTTGGTGGCATCATTCTGCAATTTGTACCTGTTCTCTGCAAAGGATTTGTGACTGCCTGGCAGAGGGGAATATCTGTCTCCATTCAAGACGCTGCATTAGATGTACAGGTAGTCCTTGTTTAGTGACCACAATTGAGAACAGCACCTTTGTCATTAAATGAATCAGTTTGCACAGTACAAAATTAAGGGACAGAAAGTGTGCTTTCTGGCTCAAAACTGACAAGATTAATGTGTTTCTTCTTCTCCTAACCATTCCCAACTCTTTGGAATGCTAGTCCTGGCACTGGGATAAGTAGCAAGGAGGGAACAAATGCTTGTGTATGTTTGTATAAGATTTGCTGCAGAATATTGCTCTATAATGTGGTTGTGGCATATCTCAGTTTCAGAATGGCTGCGGTTATTACCTTTCCTGGGGGTCCTTGCTCTGCTGGGATATCTTGCTATCCGCCCATTCCTTCCCAAGAAGAAACAACAGAAGGACAGCTTGATTAATCTCAAGATCCAGAAGGAGAATCCCAAAGTAGTAAACGAAATCAACATTGAGGACCTCTGTCACACTAAGGCAGTGTACTGCAGATGCTGGCGCTCTAAAACAGTGAGTTTATTGAAGTTATTTTATTTGTGGAATTCTTTTTACTTACAGTCATTCTTGTCTCTTATGATATAGAGTGCTTCGCTTCTTTTAAAAGTCACGATTGTGCACTTCAGGGTAGAATGCTCTTGCAGACTGTTTATTCTTTTAACACGGATTACACTAAGCAGAATTCTCTACATATTGTATATAACATTTAATATAATTTTATTGCCACCAGACAGTTGTAATTAAGAGGAAAGTGAAGATATAAGCAAAGTACAGCCAGTACCAATTGAATTTTCAAAGTAAAGTAATGGGGGTTATTAATGTAGATATTTTAAACCAAGCCTATGATTTCTAAACCACACTTTATACCTTAACATATGCCAAGCCAGCCAATTGTCGAGGTTAAACTAAATGGGAATAGATTTTGGACAGACAATTTTTGTAGCTGTTTATTTCTGACCACTTCTCATTCCTGTTTAAGCCATTATTTTAAAGCATATCAGATGCTAAACTTGTTCAATAGCTCTTAGTATTGATGATGAATAAACATAGTACATAATTTAAAGCACCAAGAGTGTTATTTAGATTTCAGTTTACATTTTGGATACTTCTCATCCTTGGTGATTTACCCACACTAGCCTACCAACCTCATCTGAGTATGTATTGTGTTTATTAATGTATTTGAGGGTAATCTATCCCTATAATCTCAATTATAGTCGTAAAATCATTAACATTCCAGGTCACCTACTTTTGCTGTTTTTGTTTCAGTTCCCTGTCTGTGATGGCTCTCACAACAAACACAACGAGTCAACGGGAGATAATGTGGGCCCTTTAATACTCAGGAAAAAAGAAGTCTAGTAAATTCCTAAATATGCTGTGACTGAAGGGAAGTCCACTTGTATATGTATATGTCAGACTTTCAATCTTGTAATAATCACAGAAATAAATTTTGGTATATTTTTAGATTATGTTAAATTTTTACTTTGTGCTAGATGTTAGGTAATGTGTTGTATGTTTTACATAACAAAAATATACTACAGGTATGCTTTGTAAACATAGAATTATTTTTCCCAGAACTGCAGTGTTTGTAACAAAAATTAGAGAGAGATACTGCTATTCTAACTACAAGTGTATCTAAACTGCAGATATAAAGCTAGCGGTACTGCCAGATTGCCACAAAATTGGCAACTGATTTTTGAAGGTTGCCAAAGATAATCATGGTTTTGGTCTTAAATGAGTTTAGGAATTTGCATACAAGCCAGTTTGAAAATTGAGTGTGAATAAGAATAACTTTTATACAGAACTTCAGACAGCCTTCCTTGATGATTAAAGAGTTCCACAAAACAGAAGCAGAGTGTTTTCTGCTTTACAGAAGTGATACAGATTGTATTTCAGATAACTTTTATTATCACTTTTTCTATGTACATACTGGCACACATTAAAAATGAAAATGATGCCTGCTCTCAAAAGAAAATGTGTGTGTTTGTGTATCCACACATACATACAGAACCATACACTCAGAGAAATTTTTTACAGAATCTAGTTGTTCTGCTTTGGATACCATGAGGTTTTTTCCCCAGAAGATAACAAAGAAAACTGGAGAGGATGTGTAGCATCCCTGAAAATACTGTGGACCCTGGTCAAGCAACGCTTGTATGCCATATCGCTGCTAGAAGGAAATGAACTTCCAATAATCTTTTCTACTGTCTTCACTATGCTCTGCATAGCCTTCCTATCAAAACAGTAATACAGATAGTCTTTGACCACAATTGAGCCCAACATTTCTGTTGCTAAGTAAGACTTTATTAAGAGAGTTTTGCCCCATTTTATGACTTTTTCTTGCTACAATTAAATGAATCGTCATTAAATTAGTAACTAGGTTGTTAAGGGAATTTGGCTTCCCCATTAACTTTTCTTGTCACAAAAGTCGATCATATGACCCTGGGATGCAACAACCATTATAAATATGAACCAGTTGCCAAGTGTCTGAATTTTGATCACATGAACATGAGGATCATAAGTCACCTTTCAGTGCTGCTGTAACTTTGAACAGTCACTAAATGAACTCTTATTAAGTCGAAGACTACCTGCACTTCCAAACCAAACAGTAATACAATATGACAGGATGCTTTCACTCATCCCTTTACAGAAAGTAGTTAAGGATAGAGGAAGGAAGATGTGCTCTTCTCATACGACGCCAAAAATGCAGGCCCTGCTGTGCCCACTTCATCACTTTCTCACTGTTGAGTGACCAAGCTAACCTACTTGTTAGCTGCACACCCAGAAACTTACTAACCAGCTGAATCATAAATATGTCTACCTTTTCTGAAATTGATGATGGATTTCTTTTGTTTTTCCTACATTTAGATCCAGTCTATTCTTATTATACTAGTCTACTAGACCCCTCTGCCTCCTCTCTGTAAGCAGCCTTATTATTATCCTTAATAAGGCCCGCTATTGTTGTATTATTTGTATACTTGCAATGACAATCTTCATCGATAAAACACAGCTAAATAAAACATAACATTTTTAAGGTGGAGGCAATGCATTTTCTGAAGCCAATTAGCCATGCTAAGAATACAACTTGTGTATTAATTAACTCATTATCAACAATTCTTGTTTTTTAAAATAAGGTACTTCTTTTGTAGCCATGATCTCCAATCAAACAGAGCAAATGTATGGATCGTCCCCAAAGGCAATGATTACTAAACATCATCTTTATAGGGGAATGGGAGAAGAATCTTGTTGAGATGTAAAGAAAAGATCTCTTCTGCAAACAGGCTCTCTTGCTTTCACAGAACTGCAAAAATAAGACTGGCATAATAATGCTAATGTATGGCTTTCCAGGCATTTTGTCATATCTGTTTTGGAAAAACTACCGTATTTCATATACTGAAAACTACTACTTGAACAATAATATTTATATATTTATACATCTTGAGTTCCTTATGTCTTAGTTAAAATATTTATAATGATTACTTATAATAAAACTGGTTATAAATCAATGCAAGAGTGTGCATAAACAGAGTTTTTAGTTATATGACTCACAAACTTTTGTGTGTTGCATGGAGAAATATAAGAATATTCCAATTTGAAAAAGGCACTCTACTGCCAATTTATATATAGCTATAAATCATAATGTGATTTTATATCTTGGTTCATGGCCCACTGTGTTCTATAAATGCCACCAATTCTGGCTAAGATTTTGGTTCTTCTCCTAAGGAAGCCAAGCAGTATATTCAGAATGAAAGAGCTATGACTCTTATGCACTTACCAACAGTTTCAAATCCAAGAGAAGTAATGGAGATTTCAGCTCCAGTTAAAACAAATACTAGAAATTGATGGAGCTGCCATGGAAGAAGCCCTTTTTAAATCAAACGTTATAAAAGATGGGAAAATCTTAACCTCTCTAGCTATACATTAAGCTGATCAAAATTTCCAAAAAATCCCTCCATCAAGTCTTAATATACCTCAATATACTTTGACTTTCATAAGAGATAAATGGTTCTGGGAGGTATCTATACATGGTTCTATTAGGACTTAACGATAATAATGCCATTATTTCATTTATGATATATGGTGTTATGTACATGCATGTATAATGATGTCAATGCATACATGTATTTGGTCAATGAGTAAAATACAATGACTGAATGTCTGACATCTACACTCACAAATGTGTGTGTGTGTGAACAGCATAATGTATGTGTGAATATGTGCATGTGTGAATGAAAAACATCAGGTTGTTAGGAGATAAAAGGGATTGAATAAAAATGTGAAACAGTTGTGTGATAGGACTATGTAAATTTATTTATTTGGGATATGAATACAGGAACACAGTATGGACAGATGTGACTAGGTGACATAAAATCAAGAAAGAAATAAACAATAATAAACCTGTATAGGTAAAAACAGCATATGAAACTAACAAACTATCAGGCATGCAAATTTTTCTTATAACTTTCCAGGTGAAATTCTAAATTTATTTGACCCCAATGATCGAAAAAGAACCTGGGTTTTTAGTGCCTTTTCGAAGGCAACTTGATAGAACCAAGGCCCCCCCAACAGCTTGTGGAGGAGTGGGCATTACATGGTGATTTTTTGATTTCTAGATGTCTTTGAGGGATTTGGTGGTAATAATAAATCTGGAATATGAATAAACTATGAGCCTCCCAATTCAGGAATTGGTACAATCAGTACACAAGACAAATTTGTTTGAAGGCCAACCTACATATAGAGTATATCACAGGAGTACACCCACTCACATTTTATAAATATTTAAGTATATCTTTTCACGTGACACTGAAGAAATGACACAAATACAATGTAATGTAGTGATTATACAGCTTGTACAACTAAATGTGCTGTCCCATCAAAATAACACAACAGACAGCCTTTAATGTCTCAACTACTGGCAACAAAAGTGAGTACACCCCTATGTGATAATGTCCAAATGGGGCCCAAAGTGTCAATATTTTGTGTGGCTACCATTATTTTCCAGCGCTGCCTTAACCCTCTTGGGCATAGAGTTCACCAGAGTTTCACAGGTTGCCACCAGAGTCCTCTTCCACTCCTCCATGATGATGTCTCGGAGCTGGTGAATGTTAGAAACCTTGCGCACCTCCACTTTCTGTTTCAGGATGCCCTGCAAATGCTCAATAGGGTTTAGGTCTGTAGATATGCTTGGCCAGTCCATCACCTTTACCCTCAGCTTCTTTAGCAAGGCAGTGGTCGTTTTAGAGGTGTGTTTGGGATTGTTATCATGTTGGAATACTGCCCTATGGCCCAGTCTCCAAAGGGAGGGGATCATGCTCTGCTTCAGTATGTCACAGTACATGTTGGCATTCATGGTTTTTTCAATGAACTGTAACTCCCTAGTGCTGGCAGCACTCAGCCCCAGACCATGGCATTCCCACCACCATACTTGACTATAGGCAAGACACACTCGTCTTTGTACTCCTCACCTGGCTGCCACCACACACGCTTGATTCCATCTGAACCAAATAAGTTTACTTTGTTCTCATCGGATCTCGACATGAAATACATTGTGTGCAGCAAATCGTTTGTGGACTTTCTTGTGCATCTTCCTTCTGGGACAACTGCCTTTGTTTTCTTGTTCATATAGTTGATTATGAGAGATTTCCACAAGATAACCAAACTTTATGAAATGCTACTTAGAACATCTGGAAATAACAAATTTATTTTTTAATACCAAACATTATTTCATTCTCTTTTATAAACTAATAATAAAGGAACAGTCTTTAAATGTATCCATTAATACTTGGAAGCTAAATCCCATAATCAACATTAAGATTTCATGATATCTCAATATAGTTTCTACAACTGTTTGAGTTATTTGAACAACTTTCCAAAGGGTTTCATTTTTCCACAATATAATGGAGAATAAAAGATAATAAAATGCTTGTCTTATTTCACAGTGAGTAAATATGTTCCATATTTAACATCCACCAAATCATATTTGACCTGTAAAACGTTAGGCAGATTATTTTCCTCTACTTACATCATAGATAGTTTGAGATGGTGTGACAGAATGCCTTCATTAACCTGTCTCGTACATCTCAAAAGGAATTACACTTTTGACACAGATTTCTGAACTGAAATAGTTCAGTCAAATTAACACCCACAGTGAATAATTTGAATTCTTACTCCATTTAATAATGTAATCCTGTGAAACCTCAGGAATATAATAAGCCTGACTATAGTAAAGCATTAACTCTAAATTCTATATAAGAATCAACAATAAAAGACATGGTTCAGGGTACTTTCTCATTCCCCCATTGTAACCAAACTTTATGCTGATATTGTTGATACTGCTGCAATCCTAGATTTCATTAATATTAGTTAATATGGGAAACCTGAACTAAGTTTTGCTATTAGTCTTGACAGCAGCATTGGTCACTTAATAATTGTGGTCACCTACATAGTTTATCAATTAAGAGAAGAGCAGTGGTATGATCCAGGCTGGATTTGATTGAAATAAACTTTATTTAAATCATAATTTTTAAAGAGCAACTGTCATCTGTTCCGCAGTGGCTCCTCCTCTGACTCGCTGTTGACTCACTGACAGTCCCAATGTTGCAGAACATACAGCCTCATGCTACATAACTAAGCTCCAATTCATACTGAATAAACTAAATTATTAAGTATCTTAAATAGAAAAAAATCTTTAGATAGATTTTTACTCCAAAAGCATTTATTAAAATAAATTTGATAGCAATAATTTAAAAGTTCAATTTAATTTTTTTTAATCCCATTTTTTATTTTATTTTTTAAATGATAGATTTTTTATCCACCCTAGTATGATCTATTTCATGTCAGGGTAAGCATAAAAACCAGGCACTCCTGGGATTTGATCCTGGGGTTCTGCATAAGAGGAAGTGGCTGGTTTTTTCAGTCTAATAATATTTGAAACAGAACATATACCCATGAGATAGCATGACTATTACAACTATAATTAATTCAATGGTAGTCGTTCCTTTGTCTCTCTCTCTCTCTCTCTTCCTGTCAGAGAGGAATCTTAGAAGAAGCAACATTCGAAAACAGTTTGAATCTTTGTGGGCAAGTAATATTTGTTTGCTTATTATAATTTAATCCATCCTCTTGGCAGACTCCAGATGATTTAAACATAATTGTAACATATTCTATATGTATTAATGGTGTAAAATAAATTGATCAACATATTGATAAATGATTCCTATATAAGATGAGCATTTGAAATAAACCTAAACCTGTAAGATGTAAACTTGATGGGAAAATTTAGAAAAGAATACTCTGAAATTTGAGGGAGGATTCCAAGATGGCAACATAATTACAATCCACATAATGAGCCCCACCTAAAAAACCTTTTCATCCAACTTGCATTTTCATTCAAAGTCTATTTTTAGACGGACTTCTTTCAACAATCACTTGTTACAATTTTATCATTTTTTACAAATACTTTTTAAACTTTGTTTTTATTGCTATTATCTAACTAGTCCTTTTTTTTAATCAAAAGCGTTTTTGAACTTCAGTCATGGGGAAAAGGAAGAAGAGAAAACACCTTCTGCAACACAGCGCTTTGCTAAGCCTCTAAAACAGCAGAAAGTGGATGGATTTATCAGAAGCCAGCAAGCCTCCACAGTGAGTAACATCATCTTGTTTCATCTTTTTAACAGATTTGACCCCTTAGAGCAGGGGTCTCCAACTTGGCAACTTTAAGACTTGTGGACTTCAACTCCCAGAGCTTTGCTGGCTGAGGAACTCTGGGAGTTGAAGTCCACAGGTCTTAAAGTTGCCAAGGTTGGAGACCACTGCCTTAGAGTGGAACCTACAAAGCCGAGAGTGAGAGTCAGCAACATCTAGAACTTTCCGTCTCTTTGATAGAAAATGCTCTCTCTCACAAACGGTTCCTGCTTTTTCAGTCACCAAAGGGCTCATAACAAGAGGTAGAGGAGGGCCCTACTTTCAAATTCTTGAAAAAATAATAAAATATACTTGACCTTATACAGTCTCTTAACAGCATACATTCTTCTATCAATTTTTGAACTGCTGGCCAAAGTAAAAAACCAAGTTGATTCTCTTAGAGACTCCTTCGAAAAGTTATTGAAATTTAATTAATTAAATTGCTCGCTTTGCCAAGGCAAATGATCTCTGTTCAAATTGCAAACAGCCAGCAAAGGAAAATAAAATCTGATCCCACACACCCCCTACCCCCGGGCAGAAGTGATGGATGAAAAAAGAAAAATATTAATAACTAAGAAAAACATGAAAAGCTTTCAAAAAGCAACGTCCCCTATAAGCTAGTTTCGATAACTTTGCAAACAACAGAGTAAATAGAAGTAGATGAGGGTCTAAAAAAGCCGTCCCCCAGTCCTTACACCAGCTACTACACTGTGAAAGACAACTGAGAGACTTACAAAGGGTAGAATGGCTTCCACCTAGAGACATTCTAGTCCTCTTGACATTTAGACAGCTTGTAAATCCCCAGCATGCTCTTCAAAATGAGAACTTTTTGAGCATTTTCTATCTTCCAAAGCTTTTTTTTTTTTACTGAGGAATTTAGTCCACTTCTAAATCAGTGCAGCTATGAGGGTACTGGAATATAACTAAAAATAAAATTCCTCACTCAGATTTCAAATTTACTTTACCAACTCTGCGAGAGAATTCTAATGAAACTTGTTCAACTTACAGCCAAAGAGCTGTTAAATTAACAACTAGGAGAAAGTTTAACTAACTACTTCAGTGCTCTGTCACATCAGACTGACATCATAAAGTGGCTGGGTGACATCACAGAATCCCTGTAATGCAGCCAAGTCACTACTGGTCTGAAATTAAGTCCCTGATCAACCAACTCAGGAGGAGGAAGGCTCCTGGAGCTACTTCACTACCCCAAAACTACTGAAGAACATAGAATGGTGAGCTCTAACCTTGGTATCATTGTTCACTTATATTGACACCCCTGGATGCATCCATGAGGATTGGGGCCTGGCAATTATAGCCCCAAACTTTAAGAAGGGAAAGAGATGGCTGCAAACCGCAATAAGCTTAAGTATTGGTATTCTGGCTGCAAAGCTTCCTCTCAAAGCAAGCTATAATTCAAATGGGGTAAAACAGGGTTGTATTTCGCCCCCTCCTGCTTTCCAACTTCTACATCAGTGGCATAATGAGATGTCTAAATGAACCCAATTCCCATCCCCTTAAACTGCCCTGCTGCTTTATGAATATGCTATTGCACTTCTCCACAGAA
Organism: Thamnophis sirtalis; assembly: GCF_051295495.1. Classification (NCBI taxonomy): domain Eukaryota; kingdom Metazoa; phylum Chordata; class Lepidosauria; order Squamata; family Natricidae; genus Thamnophis; species Thamnophis sirtalis. Next base: position 19,885,314 of record NW_028261390.1, read on the forward strand.
TACCAATAGCCTTAAAAGAGCTCCAAAATCTTTGATCCAATATTGCAGTAATGACAATCTGGAAATAAATTATCAGAAAAATAAGGCAAATACTCCATTTATGGAGCATTAATGGTCATAAAATAGGACAAGTGACTAGCTTGAAGTATTTAGGAGTAGTCATGAATGCATGCCACAGGCTCAGGGAAAGCCAACTGGGAATATGCTGCTGTTGCTGCTGCCTGACAAAGATCTGCTAATGACATCCGCAAATTCTTCTGATCCAAGGGAGGATATTACGGTATTTTTCGGATTATAAGACACACTTTTTTGTCTCCCCAAATGGGGTGAAAATGTATGTGCGTTTTATAGACTGAATATTGCCGAAGCCCTGCCCAACAGCCAGCCATTTTTTTGGTCTCTGCACAGCCTGTTTTCAGGCCTATTTTTGGCTTTTTCAATCTGTTTTCAGGGCTTTTTTCCAGTCCATTTTCAAGGCTTTTTTCAGCCTGTTTTTGAGGCTTTTTTTCAGCACATTTTTGAGACTTTTTTTGGCTCATTTTGGGGGGCAAACGGGCCAAAGAAAGCCTTGAAAATGGGCTGAAAAAAGCCTTAAAAATGGGCCAAGAAAAGCTTTGAAAACAGGTGGGAAAAAGCCTCAAAAATGGGGCAAAAAAGGCCTCAAAAATGGGCCACAAAAGCCCCCAAAATGGGCCAAAAAGCCTTGAAAAAGGGCTGAAAAAAGACTCAAAAATTGGTAGAAAAATGGCTGGAAAAGGGTAGGAAAAAGGCCCCAAAAAGGGCTGAAAATGGGGTGCACCGAGGCAACCCCCCCTTTTTTTTGTTATTTTCCTCTTCTAAATTTAGGTGCGTCTTATAATCTGAAAAATACGGTATGTTCTAATCAAGCTCTTTCTGGCTAAGCCTCTAGCCCAGCTCCTCAATAGGATTTGGGTTGTGTCTCTAAGCCTCATGTTTTACTTTTGTGCAAAGGGTGCAATCTAAATTCACCCGGGCCGCTCTCCAGATACCCTGCTATGTCTCAAACACACATCTACGACTGGAAACCAGGCGTGATAAAAACAGAATCCAGAGTGCGTCTAGCTTCCATAAACTTTGGGCTAAAGCTCAACTTTTTCCCTCAACGCTTCCATTGATCCTTCATGGATTAAACCTGTGGAACTTAGTTTCTCAAGTCAAGTTCTCCCTCCAGAGTTATTAAGATGGAATATGATAAGGCAAAACAATCCCTAAAGGTTAAAGAATGCAGAGGGGCAAGCAGTTCGAGGGAAAGCTCCAATCTTCCTGAGACCAGTATACAACTAATACATTGATACTGTTGCCAGCTACTTTGCCCAACTGGAAACACTCAGCCATGAGAAAGCTTTCTCCCCTGACCAATGCCATAATCTCCCCCCACCCCACTTCAGTATCGGACTGTAAATATAAGTTCCATTCACTGAAAGGCCTTGCTCTTTTGATTTTGGGGAAGCAGGAACAATTCCTCTACAATCTCCTTCTACACTGCTCCCATTAGGAAACATCTGAAGTAGATTCATACTTTTTCTGAACAGAAGATACACTAGTGGTACAGATTCAGCCTATGCACAGATGGTGCTCATAGAAGTTCCCATAGCATATGTAACTAGGTTTTGCACAGCAGCACAGGTCTGTTGAATTTTGATGGGTCATTATTGTGCAATGCGTGCCCACAACTATAATCCATTGAATTTTTAAATAATGCTACCTTGCTGCCACCACTCATCAGTCTTCTGGTAAGGTGAGAATTGCAGCACCTCCAGGCAGGTTCCTGGACTTACATTGGTGTAGGGAGTTAATTTGCAGGGATCAGCTACTCTAAAAGCAATCTACAATAGTGCACACTAATCCTCAAAGCAAAAAGTGAACAAACAGTACAAAAAGGATCTTTCTGCAAGCAATACATGCAAACAAACAAACAAACAGTGCAGTAGAATGCAAAGGAACTTTACAAGTCCTAAAACTTCTTTCTATAGAGGCTGGATACTATTTCTGCAAGCAATTGCAAGGGAAACACAAACAAAAACCGTAATAAACATTATAGTACTTACTTAGTAGGTTGCAAAGTAATTACAAATAAGCACAGCAGTTTATTAAGTACTTATAAACAAGCATAGTGCTACAATGAAAAGGAAAAAGTTAAAATACTTACAAAGGAAACCATAGTGCTCCATCCTAAAGACCACAGCTACGAGAGACTCACTCCTTTAGTTTTCTATCCAGCAGCAAGGAGGGAAAAAAACCATGTGCAGGTGGTAAAATCCATGGTCTTGATTGATCATGTGACCAGGGGGGGAAACAACTTGCTGATCATACAGGCCTCAGAAATTGTCTGACGAAACTGTTGGCAAAAAAGATCAGTTGCAAGAGATCTGATTGCCTTGGTTATAAAATCAAGAGCTATAACGAACGTCTTTACTTTTGAAAAAAAGAGTGATCATTTAGTAACACTCTGGACATAATTATATATTCTTAAACTGTATTGTTTTTTGGCAAAAAGAACCCTATTCACCAAAGTTCAGAACGACTATATAGAACTTGGAAAGGGTCTTATCTGAATACTTTTTGAGGCTGTTTAAACCTACTTGGGGATCTCCAAAAATTTGATTGGCTACAGGAGCTTTGGGACTTCTTTGGTTTTTAGGTTTACTCAGAAATCTTAAACTACTGAAATCAGTGGCACTTATTCCAACTAAATGTGAATACAACCTCAGTTTTTAGTGGTGTCATAATACTGTTTATCAATAATATTAAAAAGAATGTAACCATTTTATCTCATAACCACAAGTATTTATATTTGTTCTTATTTATGCCTACGACTAAGTGCAGTTTTCTTTCTTATTGCTTTCCATTTCAAAGGCTATGTCACTTTCATCCCATCAGTTCCGCATGATAAATTAATTTCCATGAAATTTAATTTTTAAATATTGTGAAATTTACAGTTCTAAGCAGTACTGTGGATGAAATGTATTGATGCATTTGTATTTAAATATATTTTCTTAATTGCATCAATAGTTACATAAAAAAGATAATGTGACTATAACTATCTTTATTTCTAATATTTGCATGAGAAAAAAACCCTGTAAAATGCTATGAAAGACCCCAAAACAGTAAAGGATTAACTCTTGCGAATGGTAAGCACTGATACATTGGAAGAAATAACTGTTGTCACAGGTGGTATATAAAACAGGTAGGAAACAGTCTGTTTGAAGTTTCCCAATAATGTCCTTGCCATAATCCAAAGGGCCTCTTAGATACCAGTCTGCCTTACCTGATTCAAGCACAAGAATTCAAAAGGAAGACCACTACACTGGAACAGGTGCAAAGAAACATTTGCATCCCAAAGCAGGGCTGGGGGGGGGGGGATATATTGTGAATATATTGTAGCAAAAAAGGTATGTCTGAAGACAGCAGGTTGACACATACCAATGAGTTATCTGTGGACCATTTTCTTTGCAAACACCCAGCATTCACAATATATACACTGCAGTGCTGTCAGAGAATACCAGGCAGGGAAGAGCTGTTATTTTTTCAATACAAAATAAGAACTTTTCACCACTTTGCTCTGAATATCAGAGGTGGGCAGCAGGTGGCTTTTCAGATCTTACTGAACTATAAACCGTCCAATAGATTTGTAGGCAGCATAGCCAGAGGTATAAGATAGTACTCTACCTGGACAGTTGCTTTGGAGATCCATACCAGCGGAATAAATAATGTTTCTTTCCCACGAAAGCCAGAGCCAATCACCAAGGTAGCCACAATTCCAACTGCTACAGCCAAAATCATAGTGGCCAAACAAAGCCCTGTAGAGAGAGATAATTAATAGTTCCACTTGACTGGGAGAATATTTGTAAGAGCAAAGGGCGCACAATGACAATCTTGATTGATAAAATATAGCTAAGTATTTCTCAGATGGAGCCAGTTCATTTTCTGAAACCAATTAGCCGTGGCTGCATTTGCTTATTAATTGACTCATTATCATATATTTGTGTGTGTTTTTTAAATTTAGATACGTTATTTGTAGCCATGGCCACCAATTGTCCAGGACCAAATGTATAGCTCTCCCACAAAGACAATCATTACTGAACATCATCTTTATAGGGGAAGAGAAGAGTCTTATTGAGATGTACAGATCTCTTCTGCAAACAGGGTCTCTTGTTTTCACAGTACTGTAAAAATAAGACTCTGGCATAATAATACTAATTTGTGGCTTTCCAGGAATTTTGCTGTACCTGTCTGGGAAAACCATTTCATATACTGAAAACTACTTGAATAATATCTATACAAACATTTATCTTGGAATCCTTAGTTGTCTCAGTTAAAATATTTATAGTATAATATATATGATTACATTATATAAAATCTTAACTGGTTATTCCTCTGCGTGAAGAGTGTGTATAAACAGTTTTTTTAGTTGCATGACTGACAACGTTAAAAATTCTACGTTTGCTGCATGGAAATATATAGGCATGCTGATTTGGAAGACCACTCAACTGCCAGTTTATATATATATCTTGCTATAAACTATCATGTGATTTTAAAATCAGAGTTATGGCCCACTGTGTTGCGTAAATGCAACCAATTCTGGCTAAGCTTCTGGTTTTTCTCTTAAGGAAGCCAGGCAGTATATTTCAGAATGCTATATGCAAACTTACCAACAGTTTCAAATCCAAGAGAAGTAATGAAGATTTCAGCTCCAGTTAAATCAAACACAAATGACTGAGACACTTGCCATGCAAAAGTAATAATATCTTCCACTGCTTTCTGTAAGACAAAACACCAAAACAGTTTTACATCAATAAGTGTTGATAGTACCTGTGCAGAAGAGTGACATATCTTAAAATTAATTTGTCCAGGCAGAATACCACTTTCCTTTTTTCTAACGTTAGGAATTGGATTCTGCCATTAATTATGAAAAAGTACCGTCATCTTTCAAGGTCTTAAAAAAAAACCATTATAGTAATTAACAATGTAAAAAACACATCACTGTCCAATATCCTTCAAGAGTTAATATCTGTCTATGTATTCTTTGCATACATGTGTGTATACACACACACACACAAATATACCTACCATATTTTCTTTGCATATACACAGATACACATACATCACAAATATGTCATGTTTGCATGGGACATGATCACCAATAATAAAAATATCTAAAATTATCATTTTGATTGTGTGGCAATGCTGTGACGACATCCCTTCCTTACAAAGTTACCCGAACCACATCCCTGACACTACAAGTGCCCCTTTAGTTCAAAATAGGAAACAACTTCCTTACCACAGACACTCAGTTCATGTTAAGCTCCACCCTCCTTCTAGATAAGTGGTTCCCAACGTGAGGCCCATGTCCCACAGAGGGATAATTTGATTTTTAATGGAGGCAATTTGAACCTTGTTTAAACTAAGTTAATGGCCTTTTAGGCTTCCTCCACGTGAATAGACTTCACTTTTTGAGTAAAGTAAGAATTATATGTGTGTGGGGGGAGGCGCGATCAGGATTTTAGAAATGCTTAGGTGGGGCATGGCCAAAAAAAGGTTGGGAACCACTGTTCTAGATTGTGCAAGGACCAACATTCTGGATGCTATTTCTGATGTTTGTCAGAAGTGGAGGCAAAAGGCAAGTATTCCACATTTTGAATTGAATACTTTATTTGACCAAATGTGGTAAGACGCAGAAGGAATTTGTATCTGGTGCAGAAGTTCTCAATGGAAAGCAACAGAATATAATGGTCATAATACCAACAAGAGGGGGCAGAAGATAAAGATAAATATTGCAGCCATATTACATGAGTAAAATATATGTACAGTACAGTGGTGGGTTCTGGATCCCTTTGTAACTGGTACAGTGGAATGGGGCCCGGCGTCTCCCACATGCACGCACGCAGCACGTGCGCATGTGTCCTTACCTCCGTGACGTTCCAGTTACTTGGCGGACCATTGCGCACGTAAGCGCCGAAGAGCTCAAATACAGGTAAGGAGCTTGGGCGGGCTGGCCCTCCGGAGCACGGTACTGGAATGGTACCCGGTGCTCCCGGCAGACACATGTCTGTACAGGGGCATACCTCCTACAACCCACCACTGGTACAGTAGACAGTAGTATAAGAATTAAGTGTGCAGCAGAGTAAAGGGGGGGGGGGATGAACAGATGTCTGTAGTTGTTTGTCCTATAGCGCCACCTATAGGGAAGCAGTTGAAAGAGTTTGTGTCCCAGATGTCAGGGCTCTGTAGTTAACTTCTCAGCCCTTCTTCTGATCCGCGCAATATACAGGTCCAGTATATTGGAATGAGTGTAATATATAAACTTCATTATATCTAATATAATAATATAATAGAAGGCAGGCTAGTTGCAGTTCTTCTTTCTGCAGCTTTAACCACCCGTTGAGTCTGTATCTGTCCTATTTGGCTGCTGTATCTATTTAACAAAAAAAGTGGGGGGGGAATCCAGGGTCGAGATCGGGGACAAGGCGGTGCGGTTACTTTCCAGTGGCTCCCTCAGTGAAAAGGAGCGGGGCCCGGGAGGGGAGCTCCGGCTTTGTCATTTCAACCAAGGCAGATACAGAGGCTCCGGGCAGCCCGATGGCCGCGGTGGAGGACGAACGGCTCCGGACACTCCGCGACTGAGCCCCAACGGTCCCAAAGGCCCCTCCCGACAGCTTCCACCCCTTCCGCCGGGCTCGACTGCGGGCAGCCGCCAAGCCAACCTCCCGGGCCCGGCTGAGCCGCCGCTGCCAAACGCCCTGCTGAAAGGCAGGCAGGCAGGGCGGGCAGCCTTCCCTCCCGGCTCCTTCCTCCGCTCACGGTGGTTCAGCTCAGCCGGCCGGCCGAGGCCGCGTCGGGGACCCCGCTCACCTTGTTGATGCGTTTCAGCGCCATCCTGCCTTCTGCGCGGGTGGTGGTGGGTGGCCGCCACGGCCGGGGGTCACTCGAACTGCGCCTCCTTCGCCTCCGCCTCGTCGGGCCTGTCTGCGCCGCCGCCGCCGAACTCCCTCCCTGCGGGTGGGGGATGGAGTCGCTCGCTCGCTCGCCGCCTGCCTTTTCCTCCTTCCTCCGGAAACAGCCGGGAGCGCCCGCCCGCCCCGAACACGGCGCCGCCTCTTTCGATCGGCGGCGGTCTCCCGACCGGCCTCTCCGGCGAAAAGAGGCCACCGCGCGCTCATTCAATGGAGCGAAAGAGGCTGGGAGATTTGCGCACGCGCGACTCGTCTGCTTTACCTTTTTTCCTTCGCCATGAAGCGAAATCAGATTGACAGAGTTGGAAGGGACCTTGTAGGTCATCTAGTCCAACCCCCTGCCCATGCAAGAGACCCTATACCATTTTTGACAGATGGCAGTCCAGTCGCTTCTTGAAAACTTCCAGCGATGAAGCTCCTACAACTTCTGAAGACAAACTGTTCCATGGGTTAATTACTCTCGCTGTCAGAAAATCCCTCCTCATTTCCAGGTTGAATCCTTAGTCCAGTGATGGCGAACCTATGACACGCGTGTCAGTGCTGACACGCGTAGCCATTTGGGGTGACACGCACAGGATTTCATGCGATTCATCCTCCGCTCCTGCACGGCCGCCGAGGATGAAAGAATCTGTGCTGGAGGAACGGGGGGGACGGGACGTGTGATCTCCCCCGTCCACACTCACTTACTGTATCGCCGCCGCCCCTTTCTGAGCGCAGGGGCTGCTGGTAAGGCGTGCGTGCCGTGCGCACACACGTCATCAGCGCGGCGAGGGAGGACCCGCAGGAGAGGAGCGCGGGAACAGTGCGCGCCTCTCTCCAGTCAGGCCGGCACAGAGAGTCTACTCCTGGGATTGTCGGTTACGACCGCACCACAGCAGGGAACAGCGGAGTGCCAACGGGAACTGTGAGCGCCATTAGCAGCAACTATTGGGGTTCCATGGACTTGTAATTGCCCACAATAACTGAGATAAGTGAGGGGGAGATTGTGTTAGCTTGTTAGGCTAGTTAACCCCTAATTGGCTATCTATAATTCTATCTGCTGTCACTGGCCCACTGATGGAGCACCCAAAAAATAAAAAACAAAGGTTAAGTAAAGGGAGTGGTAGTGGCAGTGGCCGACCCTTTCAAGAGACATGGAGCGAGATGTATGGCATTATAGAAAAAAATGGCAGATCATTTTGCGTTTTATGTACTGAAACGGTAGTAAGCAGAACGTGGAATATAAATAGACATTTTGAAACTAATCATTCCCAGCTCTTGGGAAAAAGTGAGGATGAAAGGAGGGAATACATTTCCAGGAAGCTACACCTTTATAAGATTATTATAAAATTATGTTTTTGTCGAAGTGACACACAACGCGAGTTATGCTCGATTTTTTGCCGATTTTTGACACACCACGCCAAAAAGGTTGCCCATCACTGCCTTAGTCAGTTCCCATCCATTATTCCTTGTCTGGCCTTCAGGAGCTTTGGAGAATAGCTTGGCCCCCTCCTCTCTATGGCAGCCCCTCAAACATTGGGACACTTCTCTCGTGTCTTCCCTGGTCCTTCAATAGGCCAGTTTGGTCTATTAAGGTAGAAAACAGGATGGGTGGGGGGGAAGATGCACTAAGGCAGAGGTCTTCTATCTTGGCAACTTTTAAGACTTGTGGACTTCAACTTCCAGAATTCTCCAGCCATTCATCTATAAGTCTTAAAGTTGCAAGTCTTCGCTAAACTTGGTCTTTTGCTTGATGATGTTACCCTAAGCATGCCATTGTTTGTATGCCTTGTTATGGATCTTTATGCATATGTGTATCCACTAATAATATTTTATAGTAGAATTATCCCCTATGAGAATTCAGATTTGAGTTAAACTCATTAGACAAAATAGTTAAAGCGTCATCCTTCCTTTAAAAAATTTTTTTTATTTTGTTTATGCAAACTTCACATCCTTGCAACACATTACACTTCCTTTACATATCTATTGTGATTCTTTTATCTATACATATAAGTCTTATATAGCTATAACTTTATATACATATGTATGTGTGTGTGTGTGTGTGTGTGCATTTATATTATTTCATACATCTTTTTTCTTCATTCTATATATAACATTCTATATATTCTATGTGCAACAACCTTTATTACATTTGAATCGTTTTGCATTGATTTCCTATTATTTATTTGCTACGGTCTATTTTGTATTTCTATCTTTTAATCATATTCCGGTTTTGTACTTTTTTAAAATTTGTTTCTTCCTTCCTTTCTGTTTTGCTTTCCTGCTCCCCCCACTCCTTTCCTCTAGCCAATTTTACCATAAATCCCATACGGAGTAATATTCAGATTCTTCTTTCTCTTTTAATTTTTTCCTATCCTCTGCACCTTCCAATTTTTTAAATTGCATTTTCTAAGAAGCGTCTTCTTTCCAAAGGGGAAGAGGCTGATCTTCACCTCCAAGTTAGCACTAGCTCCTTAGCTGGGCTGAGGAAGGGAACTAAGTCTTGTCAGGTAGAGACGGTACTTATATTAAGGACTCTCCAGAAAGAACAAGCGGGAGGGAAAAAAGGCGGCGGCCGACCGACCCAGCCGTAGCTTTCGTTTTCGGCTCCGCCCTCCTCCCTTGAAAGGCCCCTCCCGCCCCCTCGGTGGCGCGCATGCTCCGAGGCCGGGGGAGCCACTGCTTCTGTGCGGAAAAAGAAGGGCAAAGTCCGGGGCTGGCATGAAAGTCCCCCGCGCGAGCCGGAGGTAGCAGCCCAGCAGCCGCCAGCCCCGCCCCGCGGAACCCTCGCCTGGCGCCATGGTGCTGGATAGCTTGGCCCGCATCGTCAAAGTGCAGCTGCCTGCTTACCTCAAGCGCCTGCCGCTGCCGGAGAGCGTCGGCGGCTTCCTGAGGCTCACAGGTTAGTTGGCGGGGGGGGGGGGCAGCGCCGGGCTGGTTGGGAAAGGGGGGGCACTGTGTGTCTGTGTGCCTGTGTGTGTGACAGACGAGACCCCTCCTTGGGACAAGCCTGACGTATAAGGAAGGTCGCCGTTTCTCGCCCACCCCGCCGCCTTCGCTCTCCGCTTGCCTTAAGAGAATGGACGCTTGCAGAAAGTCAGTTCGAAAATCCATTCCGTCGGATTCAATGGGGACCGAGTCAGGCAGCCCCCTCCGCCTGCGCCCTGCAGCTGCCCTGGACTACAGTACCCAGTTTCCCCCACACACGTGAGGCTCCCTCCGAGACGGGCGCGCAGCGTCTGGATTCCCCCTTTTCTGCAGCTACTAATTGGGATTGCAGCAGAGAAGAAGGTCACTTGGGTTCGCACGTGATTCGTTGATGGCTAGTTTCTTTTTGTAAAAAAACAAAACCAAACCCAAAACCTCATGACTGGCTTGGAACAATCCATGAAACCAATGGAATCACCGAGTTAGAATGGACCTTAGAAAGGTCCTGCTCTAGTCCTGCTCAGGCAGGAAACCCCATATACCATTTCAGATAAATGGTTCTCCAATCTCTTCTTTAAAACCTCGTGAGTACCCACAACTTCTGCAGGCCAGTCCTTCAATGATCTGATTGTCTCCTTAGTTGTAGATTGCTTCTCTCCTTGATTAGTTTCCATCCAATGCTTTTTGTCCTGCCTTGAAGAACAGGTTGAGCCCTCTTTTTTGTGGCAGCCCCTTAGGCTTTGGAACACTCCTATCATGTAACCCTGCCTGGTCCTTCTTTTCATTAAAGTAGAATTCCTGCAACTATTCTTCATATGTTTTAGCCTCTAATCATCTTTTTGCTCTTCTCTGCATTCTTTCTAGAGTCTCAACATCTTTTTTATATTGTAGCGACCAAACCTGGATGCAATATTCCAAGTGTTGTCTTTATGTTGCCATGTTCGTTTCATCATTGTGTTTGCAACTACGTATAGTAAAACTCACATCTTAAAATAGCTTTATTTCTAGAGTTATTTTCTTCTTTAATTACACATTCCAAAGCATCTGTTTTACAGTGCAATTTTAGGCACATTTAAATGCTTCTGTAGATAACACAGTTTCCCAGAAGGTGACAACATCTTGATCTTTTTTTAAAGTTATTAATGCAGTTTGATCTAGCTGTATATCCTAAATAAAGCATTTTAAAAATTGTAGGCCACTCACTCAGGAGTTGGGTGGTTCCATAACGCATTAAATTAATTTGATTTAAAAATAAGTTAATTAAGGAGGTAGTAGATAATTCTAGGGCTGTAGGTAGAATAGAAAATATCCTGGAAGAAGACAAATGCAAATCATTTCCATTCTGTTCCTAAAACCTCTACAATCACCAAGAGTTTCCACTTGAGAAACCTCTATATAATATATAAAAGAAAAATTGTGTAGGAATTATACTGATTCATGTTTTCCCAATGCTAATAGGTAGGATTTTAAAATAGATTACTTTAGATTTTGTCCTCTATCATTGGGTTGTGTATTTATAAACAACAAAAGGTAAATAGAGAAATCATATTTGTAGAAACCAAGATTATTGAATCATGTATCTTGTCTCTATATTGATTTTACACGTTTATGTTTGTATCTAAATTGTTTTGATGGTTCATTCAAGCCACTCAGGGAACTATATGTAGTGCAGTAAAAAACATAAGCAATGATGATTGATAAAATTATACAAAAGACTTTGCAAGAAAGTGTTTATTTAGTAGATTTATATTGTCACCCATCTTCCATGAAGTGACTTGGGTGGCATAAAGTACAACCATTAAATAAAAATAAATGTATAAAAATTAGGACAAACATACAGTAGAGAAGAGAGTAGATTGAACACAATGCCAGAACCATCTTAAGAGAGCTCCAATTCAGGTCTTGACAGACTAATGAAACCTTAGCAGTGAGAACTAATCTCACTCTGAAAGGAGAAGAATGTTCCACAAGCAGGGCATTCGGGGCAGAGAAGGCCCACCTCCTTGGACCAGCCAAGTCAAGCAGACAATGCCTGCCCTTTCTGCCATCTTGAATGGGGGCAGGCAGATGCAATTGCGGATGGGCGATCCTTCAGGCAACCCAGTCCCATGCCATGAAGTATAGGCAACATTCTTCAGTGGGGATAAGTTACTTTTTCTATATTAACTCCTCTTTTATTCCTACAATGGTGGGTTATATGAATGGCTCTCTGATGCTCTTTTTCTGTGCATGTTTCTGTCCTGAGTGATATTTTCATTTCTCATATTTCTAAATCATTCATCACTGGAGAGTGGATATGATACCAATAAAAGAATATTTGTAGCTCAGGATTGAACTGTGGAGTCCTTGGTGCTCTCTCTTGGTGGTTCTCTTGCAAACGTTTCACTAACAAACTAGGTAACATCATCAGTGCACTGCAACCTCCTCAATCATAGCATGTAATGGAATATGCATGTTGGAGACAAGAGATCAATATAAGCCTTGTGACAGTAACAGGAGAGGAAAGGTATGTGAACTTATTCTTAAGCCAAATACTTGTTCTCTTTCTTGTGTTAATAGAAGGAGGATCATTTCTCTTTCATGCCTGAGCATGATCAATTTTCTTGATACCGCATGAGATAAGGATACCTCTGTGTAAATGTGTCTACCAAATGGCATATTAATCTTGTTTTCCCTCTCTTAAAACTATTGGTTTAGATGTACAGAACATGCCAAAGTAGGTCTCCCAAAATCTAGGAGCTGTATATACACAACATAATAGCTTTGGCTAGCTTAACCTTGGTAATTTTGGTTGTTGTGTGAAATAAATTGACTTGATTGTGCAAACTCAGAAAATTAGTTAATTCATTCAGCAGATTAAAGCTTATTTTGAAAGTCTACCCAGAGCTTGTTTTCTTAAACTAACGTATCTCTTATATCTGTTTTTATTTCATTTTCAAAAATCTTGCTTCCAGCTATGAACTGCTCCTAGGCTGAGATGTCTAATAAATTCAGAGGTTTGGAGAGATAAGTAAACATCACTCAAATGAGGGTATTGACTCTGTAGGTTCTACATAACTACACAGTTAAAAATTAGTTAGAAGTGATAAACACAGTTGAAAAGCCAGTATTGGGTAGAGGATAAAATGCTTTGAGAGAAAAGGAATCTTGTTCAACCTGCCTTTCTTGATTAATGCAGAGCAGCCTTGGAAATTCTATCAATCAATTTGTGAAGAACAGAAGACTCCTGTCCCAATTTCACAGGGAAGGTCACCTTCAGGCCCATAATTTTATTGGCTTATTTGCCTCTTCCTGTTCCATTCTTGTGTGCTCTTGTGTTAGGCTAGATATCTCTTGTTGATACAATTATAGTAGACAGAGAAGCCTATCGCTGCTTCTCTATATGAATATGGTGTTTTCTGATATTAGCCTAGCAAATTGGTCATGAGATAAGATTATGCTTCCATGGAAGGATGTTTCTTTAAAAAGCATTGTGCTGTTACTTTGCATAACAGATTTTTGGCTAATAATGGAAACGTTTCAGGACACAGTAATTGTGTCTTGGACTATATGGCATGCTGTATAAAACTAATGAACAATTTGAAGAATTAACACAATGGCCTGGCTAACAACATGCTGACTTGTAAGACAGTGATTGACTTCACATAATATTCTCTACCTGCAACTTGTCAAAAACTCAATCTGTGGTGTTGTATGAAGTAATTGAATAAAATACAACATAAATGATTCTTATTGATATTTAATGGTCCTAGCACATATATTAAAGACATATTAATAATCTGTCCGACTCAATCTGATTTTATAAATGTTTGCCAAATTCTTGATAATATTGATTGATCTCTGTTGAGAGCTAGTTTGGTCTATTGGTTAAGTTAGTAGGCTAGAAACCAGGAGACTTCGTTCTAATTCCATTTTAAGCAAGAAAACTAACTGGGTAACTTTGAGCTGATCACTTTTTCTCAGCCCAAACTACCTAATAGGGTTGTTGTGGAAAAAACATGATGAGGAAGGAGAATTAGATATTTGCGACTGTGAGTTATTTATAAAAAGTATAAAATTGGGATTAAAACTTTTTATAAAAATACTTTATTCATTTGGAAAAAATCAAAATCAGAATTTATGGCTTTGTTGGAAGTGGACAAGAGCTTTGAATTGTAACTGAAATGGGGTTTTCATTCCTTTATTTTAATTGGATCAATATGTGGTGTTCAATATGTCCTTTTTTTCCTTTAATTTTTAATTTAATAATGGAACCATTATATCTGTTATTATGCAAATAGAGGTTTCAAGTAAAACAGTGGTAAGAGATGAACACAAGTTATTATATGCAGATTATAATTATTTTCTATACCGATATTAATTGATATTTTGTAGAAATTTTGTAATTTATCAAAACTTTTAATGTGCTCTAATGTTTCTGTGCAAATGATAATAACCAGGATTTTAGTTTTTGTGTGTATTTTTATCTCAACAAACAAATGATTAAAATGCCACTTAAGATGATTATGTAAAAATTAGTATCACTTGAAAGCTGTTGTTCTTACATAGAAGCATTCCTGTAGTATCTTACGAGCTGCAGTGGCGCAATGGTTAGAATTCAGTACAGCAGGCTATGTCTGCTGATCACTGGCTGCCAGCTGTTTGGCAGTTTGGTTCTCACCGACTCAAGATTGATTCAGCGTTCCATCCTTCTGAGGTTGGTAAAATGAGGACCTAGATTGTTGGAGGAATATGCTGACTCTAAACCGCTTAGAGGAGGTCATAAAGCACTGTGAAGCAGTATATAAGTCTAAGTGCTATTGCTATCTTGTTATTGTAGGAAGATTTTATATCTCTATCTCCCTCCATATTTATATCTGTATATGATTAATCCCTTTGTTTAAATTTCTTTGTTTAAATTTGCCTATCGTATCAGGAATTTCAGTTTTCTTGACTTCAGCTTTCTCTTTGAGCTTGTAGTTTTACATTAATTTCTCCACAGAATGAAAATCATAAAGTCAAACAACAACATTGAACTCATTTAGAAAGCAGTTATTGGACTTTCTGATAGCATGGCAGCACCTTGGCTCTCCTTTTAGCTATAATTCTATTGTATTTTCTGTAGTAAAGACTGCCGTTAAGATACATTTTGGAAAACATTAGGACAGTGATGGCTAACCTTTTCCAGAGCGAGTGCCCAAAGTGTGTGCGTGCATGCCCAAATGTGTGTGTGTGCGTGTGCACCCAAATCCCCGAAATGCAATGCGCATTTGTCCCCTGTGCATGCGCCCTGCCTCACACGCATGTGTTCCCTGCATGCCCCCCCTTCCCACACATGTGCACACCCCCACACGCCTCCACTCCCTGCACATGCACACACACTCCCACTTGTCCCGCCCCACACACATGCATGGCCGAGACCAGCTGGCCGGTGGGAGAGCTGAACTGAGGCAACAGCTCACATGCCATCAGAGAGGGCGCTGCATGCCACCTCTGGCACATGTGCTGTAGGTTTGCCATCACAGCATTAGGACATAAATGGAAAGGTGTTATAGTTTAAAATACTAAGCCTACATTTTAAATATAAAAACATTTTCTTCTTTCTGATCTGTCTTTGTGATTAGCCTCACTTAGCTTTTTTCCCCATTTATTTAAATATTAAAGTAATGAAACAAAAAATATGCTGGCCCATGAACTATATGGTCCTTGTTTACCTAATCCAATGTATTATGGGGAACCAAAAGGAAAGCAGCACAAAATATAACTTGAAGGGATATGCTGTATCTTCTTTTGGTGTACTATATAGAGTGTCTTTGTATGACAAACCAACTTGGATTATCTGTTTTTATATTTTCCTTTTCTACTTCTTACTTATTAATTAATGTTTGACTTCAGCAGAAAGCGCAAAAAATGATTTCCACCTGATTTGGATGCAAGATGAAGAAAGAATAACTCGTTACATTTGGCATTGCATTGTGCTCTTCATTATACCTTCCTGCTCTCGTTTCCTGTTTCCGTTCCAAAGAATTCCACTGAAATGTATCATGTCATCCCAAAATGACCCTACTTTTTATACTTAAATTGGTGGCATCATTCTGCAATTTGTATCTGTTCTCTGCAGAGGATATGTGACTGCCTGACAGAAGGGAATATCTGTCCCCATTCAAGACGCTGTATTAGATGTACAGATAGTCCTTGTTTAGTGACCACAATTGAGACCAGCACCTTTGTCATTAAATGAATCAGTTTGCACAGTACAAAATTATGGGACTGAAAGTGTGTTTTCTGGCTCAAAACTGGCAAGGTTAATGTGTTCCACACATTTTTTTCTTCTTCTAACCATTCCCAATCCTTTGGAATGCTAGTCCTGGCACTGGTATAATTATCAAGAAGGAAACAAATGTTTGTGTATGTTTGTATAAGGTTTGCTGCAGAATATTGCTTTATAATGTGGTTGTGGCATGTGCTCAGTTTCAGAATGGCTGCGGTTATTGCCTTTCCTGGGCGTCCTTGCTCTGCTGGGATATCTTGCTATTCGTCCATTCCTTCCCAAGAAGAAACAGCAGAAGGACAGCTTGATTAATCTCAAGATCCAGAAGGAGAATCCCAAAGTAGTAAACGAAATCAACATTGAGGACCTCTGTCACACTAAGGCAGTGTACTGCAGATGTTGGCGCTCTAAAACAGTGAGTAGTTTTATTGAATTTGCTATATCCTTTTTACTTACGGCCATTCTTGTCTCTTATGATGTAGAGAACTTCGCTTTTATAGGTCACAATTGTGCACTTCAGGGTAAAATGATCTTGCAAACTATTTATCATTAGTGAAGAATTAATACTAGTACTATTGTGTTTCTCCGAAATAAGACAGTGTCTTATTGCCTTTTCATCCCCAAAATAAGCACTTGGCCTTATTTTCATGGAGGTCATATTATTTTTGAGGTGCAGGAGGTGGCAAGCATGGTCACCTCATGGCTGCTGCTGCATTGCAATATTTTCGGGGAGGGCTTATTTTCAGGAGAGGGCTTATTTTAGCGCATGTGCTCAAAAGCCCAATTGGGCTTACTATCTGGGGAGGTCTTGTTTTCAGGGAAACAAGTAAATACCTGCATTTTAAAATCTATTCTGTAGCTGAAAAAACATTTTTGTCCATAGTCCTCCAGGATCATTGCGAAAGTGATGCCTGAGAGCTTTATATATGCTTTTGTGAACACGTAAATTGCATGGACATCTAGCTTGGCCCTGGTAGCTTGGCAAATTCATGTGTTTACCATGATTTTAAAGCTCTTTGCTTTCCTTTAGTTTCTGACATGTTGCTGAACTGCGAGGGTGAATTTACTGGAGAAGAACAGCAGCTATGATTTGTCCATTTTAATTAGCATGCCATTCCATGGTTAGGACAACTGTTATAAATCATGTCTTGTTATGCCATCTGATAATAAACCATAACTGAATTTGGATATAGAGCCAAATAATATTATGATCTTGTTATTTATAATTTGACGTGTTCAAATTGGCAACTATGACTCAATTCTTTTAATATGGATTACACTAAGCAGAATCCACCAATTGAAATCTCAAAGTAATGTGGTTTAGTAATGTAGATATTTTGAACCAAGCCTATTGTGATTTTTAAACCATACTTTATACCTTAACATATGCCGAGCCAAGCCAATTGTTGAGGTTAAACTAAATAGGAATAGATTTTGGACAGAATATATTTGTAGCTGTTCATTTCTGACCACTTCTCATTCCTGTTTAAGCCATTGTTTTAAAGCATACACATTAGATGCTGAATTTGTTCAATGTCTCTTAGTATTTGTGATGTATAAAGACCACTTAGTCATTTAGATTTCAATTTACATTTTGGATACTTCTTATCCTTGGTGATACCAACCTCATCTGAGTATGTATTGTGTTTATTAATGTATTTAAGGGTAACCTGTCTCTTAATCTCAGTTATAATCCCAAAACCATTAACATTCCAGGTCACCTACTTATGGTCTGTTCGTTTTTGTTTCAGTTCCCTGTCTGTGATGGCTCTCACAACAAACACAACGAGTCAACGGGAGATAATGTGGGCCCTTTAATACTCAGGAAAAAAGAAGTCTAGCAAATTCCTAAATATGCTGTGACTGACGGGAAGTCCACTTGTATATGTATATGTCAGAGTTTCAATCTTGTAATAATCATAGGGTTATATTTTAGTATATTTTTAGATTATATTAAATTTATACTTTGTGCTAGATGTTTGGTGATGTGTTTTATATGACAAAAATGTACTATATCTATGCTCTGTGATCATAGCAGAATTATTTTTCCCAGAAGTGCAGAAATTCTAACAAATGATAGACAGACAGACAGACAGACACACACACACACACAGACAGACCTTTATTCTAACTACAGGGTATCAACACTACAGATTTAACAGATTTTAAACCAGTTGTACTCCCAGATTGCCACAAAACTTGGAATTTTTGGAGGTTGTCAAAGATAGTAATGATTTTGGTCTTATGTGGGTTTAGGAATTTGCATGCAAGCCAGTAGTTCAGTTTGAATATTGAGTGTGTACAGGAATCACTTTTATACAGAACTCCAGATAGCCTTTGAAATATAGAACAATTCAATCTGAGAACTGCCTATTTTATTTGCAAAATTCATGATGTTGAGTAATAACTGGCTGCATTAAATGAACTATAGTAATTAACATATTTGCTACTTAACTAGCTCTTCTCTTAACAAATTAGTTCATGCTACATGAACAGTATAGCACTCTGAATTTCAAATAATCTAATGCGTTCCCCCATAGTTTCCCATTCTTCTTGGTCTGTATATCCAATCTACCTGTACATCTTGTACATAGTTAAGATCAGATTCCCATGTGCAAGAGTAACATTAGGTGAACATGGTCCACATTTTACATAGTATTAAGCTGTATGTTCTGGAAAATATGAATTGCTTCAAAGGACCCAGGCAAACAAATAAGGGAACAGCAAATGATGCTAGATTGAGGTGCATACCAACTTTGTTCTGTTGAAGAAATGGGCTGAAATAAAAACATTCTTTGACATTGTCAAAGAATGTTAAATACAGCACTGCAGGCTACTGCTAGATCAGCAGTTCAGCGGTTCAAATCTCACCGGCTCAGGGTTGACTCAGCCTTCCATCCTTCCGAGGTGGGTAAAATGAGGACCCAGATTGTTGGGGGCAATATGCTGACTCTCTGTAAACCGCTTAGAGAGGCCTGAAAGGCCTATGAAGCGGTATATAAGTCTACTGCTATTACTATTGATATTGCTATTAACCATATGCTAGAAATATACAAATGCTTACTATCAGTTTCTTTCTAGAGAAAAATATTGCATTTCCGCTTAAAGAAAAACACGCAACTGAGTATTATTTTCTATGATCGCTTTGTTTTTTAAAAATCAGTGTTTGCATTTTTTATATTTCTGATCATGGGAAACAAGGATCTTTCTTGAAATGTAGGATACTGGACAACTATATGAACTATTAACAAAGAAATTCCAGCAGGTTACAAAATGACAAAGTAAAGAAATATGTACCAACTCCCAAAATTCCTCAGCCAGTCCACACATTTTAAATTGCCAAGGTTAAAAAACACTGATATATCTACGTAAGGAAAAAAAATGTGGGTAGTTAAGCCAATGAGCCAGTTACCTACTATGATTTTTACTATTACTGAAAATGTTCTCTTCCAACATAACAGGAAATTAGATAATTTTCAGTGTTAAATAATGACGAAGAACTGAGTTGTGAGATGTCTCATAAAAAAGATCCCAATGTAGTTTTCCTTTGAAGGAGAGAATAACTTCAAGAAATGCCACCTTCAGTGCTATTTTCAAACCATTCTCAAACGACCAGAACAAACTTCAAGAGTTCTGGGAGATTGATAAATGAAATACACAAGGTAAAATCCAGTGCCAAGTATATTACTTATTTTTAGTGACGCCATCTACCTCTACATCTAGCATCCAGCCAGCCAGTGAGTTACATGCAAAAGACCAAGTTACCATCTTTTTTCTAGGTTTTCCATCCATCCAATCTGGTCCAACAGATTGGACATGCTGCAGATATTTTTTTCTGCTGTAGCCCCTGCCTTATGGGATATTCTGTTCTGGGAGATTAGAACAGTTCCCAACCCTATTGACTTTTTTGCAAAGCTTTAAAAATTTGGCTATGTACTTGCATCTGGGACTTAGAATGTATTAAGGGCCCTGATACTTGGCTTTATGATTAGTTTATTGATAATCTGATATTTGAACTTATTTATTTTGTGGGTATTTTTATTATTTTAATGTTTTTAATTGTTTAATAACTTTTGAATTGTAAGCCACCCAGAGTCACTTAGTTGAGTTGGGCAGCTGCAGAAATTGAATAAATAAATAAAACATCACTTCTACGTAAAAAAAAAATCCTTGCCTTATAGCAAACATTTTGAACTGAGTGACTCTAAATCCTATTGTGTAAGAAATCTTGAACCTCTTGATTTCTGCCTGACATCCCTGACCTGGATTTGGGCTATTCTTCTGAGTTCTCCTGTTAAAAACAAACACTTCAGGCAAGTTTCTGTTTTGTTACATTTTTGGTCGATGTTTTATCTTTTCAGCCTGGAAGTAAAATTGCTAAACTCCACAGCAATTGTTTGCTTGTAATTGAAATCATAAGGACACAATATGTAATTTGGGGGGGGGGGGATGACGACTGTATGTTACCTGATCTGCCATTCATTATCAATGCAAATAAAAATGCTGAAATTGTGTGAAGATTAAATAAGATAGTAAATAAAATGTCTGTATACATGAAATAAACAATACATATTTCGTCTAAATCAATAAAATAGAAATTGTTTAGTTGCTATCAAAACATGTGTCACTTTCTAGTAACTATATGGGTAGATCTTCTCAAAATGATTTCCTCTTCAACTTGGCTTTTAGGTCTTTCACTGTTGTTATTAAATCTACCTATCTTCTATTTAGCCTTGTCTTCAACTCATATTTTCCAGTCCCTTTATTGAGCAGCTACTCTGGTAAGGTTTGGAGGGTAGGTGGGAACAGTGTATGTGTTACCAAAATCTTGCTATAGTGTAACCAATAAAGTTGGCTTAACAAAATTATTTGTGTGCTGTAGTCATTTAGTGTGAGACCTCTTTCCAAGGTCCTACAAGAGTTAATATCAAAATAAGGCGGCAACTTTCTTTAGTCCCAACTTTTGGAGTATACACACATTTGGAAGTCTTGCTTACACAAAACAGTTTCCACAGAAGGCATGATCAATCACGAGCACTTATTTACTAGAAGAATATAAATTTGATCTCTACTATCCATTATAACCTCTAGCATGTAATGCATACCAGAATATTTATATATTTTTTCTGGACGCATCATCACATGTCCAAACAAGATGCCCCATGCTGTTTCCTGCCCCTTGAGCCCCATTGGCTTTTCCCCACTAATACTGGATCCCTCCAGGCCTTAGGCATGGTTTCTGTAATATGGTCAAAAGCCCATTGTGTTTATGGAAGAAAAACCAAAGTTGGCCTTAACTCTGCCTTCGGCCTTGTCTTGAATGTTTATTGGTAACAAAAATATTTCCCCGTAATGGGAATAATTTCAGAGTTATTTCAACAGGGAAGCATTCTGTCCTCATGCTCCACATTTTTCAAGGCTCCTTCAAAGGCTTCCAGGCAAGCCAATTAAAAGTAGGAAAATGGCATGCCACTCTTAGTGAAAGCACTTTTTCTTTTAAAAAAAATGGAGGTGTTTGGGATTGAAAATTAATCAGTTAATAGTAATACTTAAATAAATCCTGATGACTTTCTAAATGCATGTATTTAAGTATGAAAATAATAAGACAAACATACTCTACACACATCCCTGGTCTAGCTATGTTTGAATTTTTAAAGTTTTTATAAACACGATGGGAACTTATTTTTCTGCCAGCACAGTATGATCTCTTTCACAGGCATAACAGGAAGGACAAAAAGGAGTTACATAACTACGCGTTACAGGTTGTCATGGTATCTTGCAATTTGTATTTTGAATTTTTTAAGAAGCCTTTGATACTCTACCTTTGTGTCAAGACCAGCAAGAGTTTAAGAGAGAGAAAAAAGAAAGAGAGATGAAGAATTAATGAATAAAGCATGACACTGCAGGAAAAACAAATGCAACAAACCAATAAAAAGAATTATTGTTCAGATTCATAGATTCAAGGATAAAACCACAGACTTGTTTCTTGTCATTTCCAGTCAAGCCAATTAAAAGTATTATTTATTATTAATCCATCTTTTAAAAAATTCCTAGAATATCCATAGATTGGGGACTCCCATCTAAATCATAGATTGAGGCAGAGATAAATCTTATAATTAAAGGAAAATTAAAGGACTTCGTTGTTTGTTGGAACTTTTAAATTCTTATTCATTTCAGTGTTTTTTTTACTAAATAGATAAAAGTCATAAGCCTTTTGTCTAAACAAAAATGAACATTGAGCTCTTTAAATGTTGAGACAAACACTATTATTGACATTAAAAAATAAGCAATGTGTTGTCCTTAAAACAACAGGTGCTCTTTAAGCAATAAAGCTGCATTGGAATTATCTTCTATTTTAATCCCACAGATTTCCAAAGATAACATTTTGTCCCCTTTACTATAAGTTTTGATTTTGGCTTAACAGAAACCATACACCTAGATGCAAGATCATTTTATTTCTCCAACTTTGCTTTTCATAACTATTTCATGAAGGAAGGAAACATGATAACACAATTTTTTTAAAAAAATATCACCATTAATGATATCCTCTAAATCATTAGTCCAGAGAGTATGTGCCAGAGTTCATGAAGTGCTATGAAGGAGTTGTACAATACTTCAAAAGAAAAAGAAAAATAGAAAACTAACTTTCCTAAATATATTTTCTTGAGAAATCAAGAAACCGAGGGCAAGTTTCTTCTGAATGATGGAATTGTAGAACTCTAGCTGAACCCCTATGCTCATTATCTTGGAACAAATCTCAATGAAATCATACTTATACATATTGGAATTAACTCCTCCTGACTTCACCCTCAGTTTGATATTTATGTTTTTGGGATAGACAAACTTCCACTCCTAAAATGACATCTGCTCTTAATTTGTTCCTGGTTTAAGACAGACTCCTATAATTTAGAGCTCTGGCTGGGGATTATGGTGAAATCAAGCCTAGATCTGTGGGTGCAAAGATGCTTTTCCAAAAGGCAACTGGCATTCCTTTGTTGTTGTTTTTTGCTTTGAAAATGGTTTGTTTTTCCATCCAAGAAGCTTCTTCAG
This sequence comes from Thamnophis sirtalis, assembly GCF_051295495.1. Lineage (NCBI taxonomy): Eukaryota > Metazoa > Chordata > Lepidosauria > Squamata > Natricidae > Thamnophis > Thamnophis sirtalis. Next base: position 19,908,495 of record NW_028261390.1, read on the forward strand.
TTGGATGAGAAGTTAAAAGTTTTCAAGAAAACAACCAAGAAAGGTCAGTGGCCTTTTGGAAAAGCGCTTTTGGGACAACCATGTCCTGGATGGCTAAGAATCTCCATCGCATCATAAATCTGTGGATTTGAGGGAAGGAAATCTCAGGTGGGGGAGGATTTATACTTCTCAGAAAAACAAGCTGGCTGTATTCTCGTCGGGCGTTCACAAGACTATAGGCTTCTCTTCAGAAATAGCATATGGTGGACTGGATTTGGACTCATCTCGCTAAACAGCCTCGGGGCTCGTTTGGCCTGGGCTTCGCACGTTACTCCAAATTAGCCTTTATAGTATCCTGAACCCTGAAAAAGCCCTGAATTACAACTATTATTTTCTATTGATAAAATGAAGTAATGGCTTGTGGTTTAGCATGTTGTGTCAATATAATTTGTGGGTGGTTTATAACTTTGTGGTCATTAAATAAACCACATATTATTATTTAAACAAACTATAGCTCTGTGGATTTTTTTCAGGATCAGCAATGCATGATCTGGAAAATACAATTGTTTGCTAAGAATAGAAATAATATAAATAGTATTTTAGAATCTGATTATAAGATGCATTAGTAATTATTAATTATAATCAATTACCGACTAATGTTTGTCTAATATCTCTTTTGAGATATTTTAATAATTTTATTTAAAAGTAGGTCATCTCATTCAGGTAATTTTTTAATAGTTGGAACAGTTGGTCCACACAGTTTCTTAATGCCTATTTTTTTTAATTTAAACCTTATGGCTGGCTTGAAACAAGACATGAAGTCACAAATTGAAATACAGTGATTTACCATAGTGGTTCTCAATCTGTGGTCCATGGATCTCTGGAGGCCACAATATCATCACAGGCTTGAGGAAATGTTATGATTTAAATCTTAAATCTGCGGGCGGGGGGGTGTCTGTGGCCATGGTATTTAAAGGGGGTCCCTGGTGAACCACTGATTTACTTATGGTGAAGAAATCCACACCTGAGTGATGGCAGGTTGTCTTTTAGGCTTCCATGCTGAAGGGAGAATGTCAAAATGTGCTTTTTTTGATAGAAACACATGACTTAATCTACCTGCATCCAACATGCAAATACAAAAGGTTAGGATTTGAATCATAGTGTTGTGGTGTCATCATTGTGGTTTGTTTGTGGCTTTCATGATCCAAAGCTTGAATGTGGAACAACTTTGGAAATTCTATCTATCAGTTTGTGAAGAACAGAAGACTCTCCTGTAGCAATTTCATATGGAAATTTTACCTTCAGGTCCATAAGTTTATTGTCTTATTTGCCTCTTCTTCCTGTTCCATTCATATGTGCTCTTGCATCAGGCTAGATATTTGTTGCTGGCACAGTTACAGTAGATAGAGAAGCCTATCCCTGCCTGAGATGCTGCTCCCAGAAGACAATGTTTTCTTACGTTAGTCTAGCAAATTGGCCATGAGGTAAAATGATACTTCCATGAAAGGCTATTGCTCAAAAAGCATTGTGCAGTTACTTTGCAATAACAGATTTTTGGGTAACAGTAGAAAATTTCAAGGTACAGTAAGAAGGGGTATCACATATAAAATATTTTCCTGTAAAACTCTAATATAATCAGCTCTGGCAATGCCAGAGGAAGATCTGCGCATTCTAGAAGCAGGTGGATCAATCCTTTGCTCTCACTCTAGAGTGACCCCTTTGTGTATTCATGTTAGATGTGGTTTCATAAAATTGCTTCTGGTTCTTCAGTAAGTATAAAATCAGTAGCGTATCAATACTAGTAGAATGGTACAAAAGGTTTGATTAAATTTATGGTTTTTATTTATGATACTTTGACCCATGATATGACATATAATCATCAAAGGAGAATATTTCTGATCAACTTCAGCAGAACTATTTTGGGCTGATGATTATGTATTCAATAGAAATGTGGTAGGCAACCTGGCTCCAGATGATTTTCCATTCTACTTTCCTTTCCTAAAATAGTCCCTGCATTATCTCACAATTCTGTACCTCAAATAAAAGAAACAAAAAATCTAGCTTTCTTCTGTGTCTAGCTGCCATCTTATTGGGCTTGACTCACTTTAGCCCAGTTATGGTTTTATTATCAGTAAGTGAGTTTTTGGGAAATTGTTATGGTTTAAAGGAGTAAACCTACTTTTAAATCATGCCAAAAACTTGGAATGTATTTTTATAAAAAGAATTACAGATTATTGAACAAGGGTGAAGATGACATTATTGGAAAGATGCTATGTTCCCTTTCTATTTATAAACTTGATTTTTATCAATTTATTGGAAAATCTTAATATTTATTCTGTGAGGTTAGGGTGTAATACGTTTAAAATCTAAGTGGAATGATTTATTATGTAAATGTAACATGCTTTTGTTTCTTTTCTTGTTTCTGATCTGTTTTTGACTTTTCATTTGGCTTTTTCCCCATTTTGTTTACACATTAAAGTAATGAAACAAAAATATGCTAAATTACAAATTATTTGGCCCCCTTTTAGCTTGTTATGTGGACAAAAGAAAACAGCAGCAAAATACAACTTGGAAGAATATACTGCATCTTTTTTTGACATATTATATAGAGTGTCTTTGTACAGCAAGCAACTTTGATGATCTGTTTTTATATTTTCCTTTCTTATTTCTTCCTTGTTAATTAATGTTGGGCTTCAGCAGAAAATGGAAAAATTGATTTCCACTTCATTTGATGCAAGATGAAGAAGCAGGAAACACTTGCTAGTTTTGGCATTGCATTGTGTTATAGTTATATTTTCCTGCTCTCATTTCCTGTTTCTATTCCAAAGAATTCTACTACAATTTACCATATCATCCCCAAATGACTCTGCTTTTCATACTTAAATTGGGCTATCATTTTGCAATTTGTATCTGTTCTCTGCAGAGGATATGTGACTGTCTGACAGAGGGAAATATCTGTCTCAATTCAAAATGCTGTACTAGAAGTACTGTACATGAAGTCCTTGTTTCGTGGCCACAATTGGGACCAGCACCTTTGTTATTAAGCAAAGCAGTTTGTATAGTAGATGCATATAGTTATGTGACCAAAATTGTGCTTTCTGGCTCAAAACTGACAAGATTAATCTGTTTCACACATTGTTTTGTTTCCTCCTAGCCACTCCCCATATCCTTTGGAATGCTAATCCTGGTACTGGGAGAATCAAGAATGGAATTAATGTTTGTATATACATTAATTGGAGAGGAAGAGATCACAAGGGAATAAACATGGAACACAATGGAGAATATACATCGAAAGCAATGCACCGGTTCCAACAGCCACAAGCATGCTATAAAAACATCCCAATGTATTTCCCACCTTGTAGTTTACTCTCTTGTAATCCTTTCCCCTCCAATCTTTCATTCTGTAAATTGGGGGAGGGAAGAAAAAAAAGCCAAATCAAGCATGACAACATGTACTGGCGGTAATCGTGATTAAAATTGATTAAGGTTACATCAGAATATAAGGTCTGGTATGGTTTATACTAATAAACATTGGTGTGGATAGTCTGGTTAACACAACATGTTAAGGTGTATTTTCCCTTAACATGTTCAACCCCGAATTCCCCAATACATTTTAGTCTTTTATGTTCCTTTATTATGTAAACCCATCTAGGAAGGAAACACTAATAAGTGGATGATTTAACAAAATAATAAATCCACATTACACATTACAAATAATCCATGGAGTGACCATAACAGCAAGGCTTCCTGTCATCATAGCCTTCTTGCTTTCTATTGGGTGTCACTGTTTTGCATTTAGTACTGCCAATTACATACATCTTATCAGAATAGTGTGAAACTGCTGCATGAGTTTGTAATCTGTTCTTAAAACAAAAGCACTTGGTGATGAAGGATGAGGTTGAAATGTGTTCCTGCAGAATATTGCTCTATAATATGGTTGTGGCATGTGCTCAGTTTCAGAATGGCTGCGGTTATTGCTTTTCCTGGGTGTCCTTGCTATGCTGGTATATCTTGCTATTTGCTCATTCCTTCCCAAGAAGAAATAGCAGAAGGACAACTTGATTAATCTCAACATCCAGGATAATCTCAAAGTAGTAAACGAAATCAACATCGAGGATCTCTGTCACACTAAGGCAGTGTATTGCAGATGCTGGCGCTCTAAAACAGTGTTTTTCAACCTTTTTTGTGCAAAGGCACACTTTTTTCATGAAAAAAATCACAAGGCACACCACCATTAGAAAATGTTAAAAAAATTTAACTCTGTGCCTATATTGACTATATATAAGGTGTTTTTCCCACGGCACACCTTACACTATGTCACGGCACACTAGTGTGCCACGGCACAGTGGTTGAAAAACACTGCTCTAAAACAGTGAGTTATTTTATTGAAGTTATTTTATTTGTGGTATTCTTTTTACTTAAGGTCATTCTTGTTTCTTCTTATGATAGAGTGGTTCACTTCTTTTAAAAGTCAGGATAAGTAGAATGTTCCTGCTGTTTATCAGTGAAGAATTAATACTTTAACTTTTGCGAGAACTACTGCTATTTTCCTCAAAACTGCAGGAATTGTAACAAATATTAGTTAGATGACAGGCACCTCTATTGTAACTACAGGTGCCATCTATACTACAGATTTAACAGATTTTATATCAGCGGCCGTGCAAGATTGCCAGAAAACTGGGAAGTGATTTTGGGAGGTTGTGAAAGAAAGTCATGAGTTTGGTCTTAAGTGGGTTTAGGAATTTGTATGCAAGCTGGTAGCTCAGTTTAAACATTGAGTGTGTACAGGAATCACTTTTATATAGAACTCCAGATAGCCTTAGAGATCTACAAACTAGGAGCAAAGTGATTCTGCTTCTCGAAAGTGATACAGATTGTATATCATTTCGCTGGTCTGTGATTTAGAAATTATGGCATTATGTATTGATATTTTGAAATATAGAACAGTTCAGTTCGAGAACTGTTTATTTGCACAGTTCATTATGTTGAGTAATTACTGGATGCATTAAACGAACTACAGTAAATTTGCTACTATTTGCTAAGGAACTTGCTGTTCCCCTCAAACCAATCTGCTTATGCTACATTCTAATATTTTTGCCCATATTTTCCAATCCTCAGTCAAAGAAAAAATAGATTCCTTTTTTCCATCCTCCTGAATCTCAGAGATTTCTCCATGAACAGAATCCAGTTTTTTTTAACAAAGTTTACTTTTTTAGTTTCCTATCTGTTGAAAGGGTTGTTGGTAAAACTTAAATTCCGCATTTGGTGGCCCCAAATATTTCCATTAATTCTATAAGACCCTTGTCTGTATACTTAACCACCGATGCACTGTTGCTAGAAATGTAGAGGTATTATCAGTTTGTTTCTAGAGAAAAAAAATGCATTCCTTCTTATGGAAAATAGCACAACTGTGTATTCTTTTTTATGATCACTTTGTTTTTTAAGAAGCAATGTTTGTGTTTTTTGTATTTCTGGTCAGGGAGACCAAGGCTCTTTCCTGAAATGTATGATACAATACAATGATATGAACTATGAGGTGGAGGAAATTTCAGGAGCCCACAAAATGGCAAATAAGGTAAACAAATATGTACCAATGCTCAGAGTTCTCCAACTTGTCCACACATCTTAAAATTGCCAAGGTCTTACTATTTGCTTTCCTATAATCCATTAAAATGTTTAAATTTGAAAAAAAAAAATAAAAAAAAATGCCAAGGCTGAAAACACAGACTTGATATATCTATGTGGGGGGGAAAATAAGCTATGTAACAGACTATGATTTTTACTATCACTGAAAATGTTCTCCTCCAACAGGAAATCAAGTACTGTAGTTATACGGTAATACATAATAATGTAGAACTGAGTTGTGAATTGTCTCATAAAAAAGGTCCCAAGATACTTTTCCTTTCCTTTGAAAGAGAGAATAATTTCAACAAAGGTCACCTTCAGTGCTAACTGTAAATTTTCTTAAACCACCAGAACAAAGCTTTGAGAATTCTGGGAGACGGATAAATAACATACCCAAGAAAACCCAGTAGCAAGAATATTACTTATTTTGCTTGGGAAAGCAAAGTTAAGATCCAAGCCTTCTGTTTTGAAATTGGTTTTTTTTCATCCACCAGGAGAGTCCACAGATACTGGCCAGAAATGCTGAGAGAACAAAGTATATTTTTATTATATAAAATACAGGATTGATCACAGGTTTGAAAACAAAGCATCATGCAGTACTATGATTTCATTGTTGTTCACACAAGGAATAAATGTTTAATTTGATCCATAATTATATTTCCATTTCTTTTCTGTTTAATCTCAAACATCAGAGAGTTAAATAATCTGAATTTAAAATAAAGTCTAAGTTATCTCTTCTGATGAAAAACTGTCTATTGCTAGCTCATCTTCATTGCTTTTGGTAGTCTTGCGGAGAAGTCTGGGTCCAGCCAGTCCAATTATCACAGCTCCAACAGGAGCTGTGATCAAGATTGCAAGGAAAGCTATTGTCAAGATGTACAGGCCATATTTTTCTAGCATTTTGTCTTTATAACCTCGTGCTGTATCTAAGGCAACGGAACCAATTGCAGCCTGCAGACAGATTTTTTTAAAAAAAGTCAATGATCTGGGCTCATATATTGCACTAAATCATGGTTTCTATAGTTGAAGAAAGCACAGTTGTTAGGATTCAAACATCACATTACGGCATAAAGAGAAATCACAATATTTGAGTTCACCTACTATGCTAACAGAAACCTAGGCAAAATAGACCAGCACATGTAAAGCAGGTTCCTCTATTGCACCTTAAGTTTATGGGAGAACTTTCCTTTTTTCCTTTCTATCAGCAGCCAGCCACATTCCTCAAAGTTCTCCTATTTGGAGACCCATGCCTCAAATCTTGCTTGCTCAGTTAAGATTTTTCTCAGACAGCATCTCATTGCTTATTTGTCTCCTATATTATTCTAGCACATCATTTCACAATTGGAGTGTATACCTTTGTGTATGCTTTGACTTCCATAATACTCCAAGCAGCATGGCCATTTCTGAGAATTTTACGAATTAAACTCCACAGATTGGAGGGCATCCAAATTGGAAAATATTGTTGCAGAGAATATTCTCAGTATTCTGATGCTTCAACCCAAAGGAAAACCTTATAAATGTTATGTTTTTACTTCTGAGAAGTATTGTATTTCTGGTTGCCTTAGTTATAAAATAAAAAAAAGCTATAATGGACATGTCTTTATTTGAAAAAAATAAGAGTGATCAGTTAGTGTTCTTACACTATGGACAAAATGATATGTTCTTAAAGGCATACCTTTTGGGTTTTTCTCCACAAGAACTCAGTTAGCTAAAGTTCATAATGACTATATCAGACTCCCAAATGCCCTTATGTGAATACATTTTGAGGATGTTTAAATCTACTTGGAAGTCTTCAAAAAAAATTGATTGGCTACAGGAGGCTTTGAGACTTCTTTGGTTTTTAGGCCTACTCAAAAATTTTAAACTACAAAGATCAATGGTATGTATTCCAAATAAATATGTATACAACCTCAGTTTTTAGTAGAAAGAGTCATGTTACTGTTTATCGATCATAGTGAAAAAGAGCTTTAACCATCTATCTTATAACTATTATTTCTTCTTGCCTATATCTAGGACTGAAGGGTGTAGTTGTTTCTGTTATTGTTTTCCAGTTCAAAGGGTATGCCACTTTCCTCTCTGAGTACTGCATGATAAATTAATTTCCTTGAAATTGAATTTCTATATTTCTTGTGAATTTCCTTTTCTAAGCAGTACTGTGGATGAAATGTATTGATGCATTTGTATTTAAATGTATTTTCTTAATAGCATTGATAAACAGTTAGATAAAAACGATAGACAAATAACATGACCCCCATATTTGCATGAAAAAATGCTATAAAACACCCTAAAACAGTAAAGGATTAACTGTTACAAATGTTAAGCATTGAAACATTGGAAGAAATAACTGTTCTGTCACAGGTGGTATATAAAACAGGTAGGGAACAGTCTGTGTGAAGTTTCCCAAGAATGTCCTTGCCATAATCCAAAGGGCCTCCTCGATACCAGTCAGCCTTACCTGACTCAAGCACAGGAATTCAAAAGGAAGACCACTACACTGGAACAGGTGCAAAGAAACATTTGCATCCCAAAGCAGGGCCGGGGGATATATTGTGGCCAGGCAGAAAATATAAGACAGCACGTTGACCACATACCAATGAGTTCTCTGTGGACCATTTTCTTTACAAGCACCCAGCATTCACAACATACACACACTGCAGTGCTGCCAAAACATCCCAGGCAAGGAAAAGCTGTTATCTTTCAATCTGAGATAAGAATTTTTCACCACTTTGTTCTGGAGATCAGGAATGCGCAGCAGTTGACCTTCCAGATCTTATTGAACTATAAACCTGCCAATAGATTTGTACCCAGCGTAGCCAGAAGTGTAAGATAGTTGAAGTTTAGTTCAGCAGCATTTGGAGGAGCAGAGACTGTCTACTCTGACTTTAATGTCAAAATCAACTGAAGGCCTATAAGCTTTTAAAGTTTCATCATCAGTCAGAAGTCGGTACTTCTGAGTAGAAGAGAGACGTTCTCACATTTTATCTCTATCTCACACCATCGCACCCCACCCCCTATTTAAATATGTTTACATGTTCTTCATTGGTGCAACTCCCTTTTTTACATAAGGTTCGGGTCGAATAAGCAAAAATACTCTACCTGGACAGTTGCTTTGGGGATCCACGCCAGTGCAATAAATAATTTTTCCTTCCAATTAAAGCCAGAGCCACTCACCAACAAAAACGTAGCCACAATTCGAACCATTAAAGCTAAAAACATAGTGGACAAACAAAGCCCTGTAGTGGAGAAAGACTTTATTGTTCCACTTGGATTGGGATAATGTTTGTATGAGCAAATGCCAGGCAATGAGAATCTCCTTCATCATACCTGTCTTGGAAACCTATTTCATTTACTGAAAACTACTTGAGCAATAATATTTATACATACATTCATCTTGGGATTCTTAGTTGCCTCAGCTAAAATATTCACAATGTTATATATATATGATTATATTATATATAATTGTAACTGGTTAATCATCTGAATGCAAGATTTTTAGTTGCATGGCCAATAACATTTTAAAAAAATTAAAGATGACAGGGTAAGATGACAGGGAAGATAGAGATCACGAAAGGAACTAGACAACGATGTCCAGTATCCCCATTGTTATTTATACTGACACTAGAGATTTTGAATAGAGACAAAATAAAGAGATAAAAGAGATGAGGGTCAAGAAAGAAGAATATAAATTATAGGCATTTGCAGATGATTTTGTGTTTATTATGGAAAATCCAATAGAAACGGGGCCAAAACTAGTCAAAATAATAGAATATGGAGAAATAGTGGGATTGAAGATTAATAAAGATAAAACAAAGATTCTGGTGAAAAATATGATTGTAAAACAGAAAAGAGAGTTGATGGGGAAACTGGACATACAGATGGTGAAAAAAGTGAAGTATTTGGGTATTCAATTGACATCAAGATGTGTAACACTAAAGGAGGATAACTATTATAAGGTGAGAAAACTAATAGAAATAGATCTAGAAAGATGGAAAAACCTGCAATTATCACTGATGGGAAGAATAGCAGTAGTAAAGATGAATATATTACCAAGTCTGCTATACTTATTTCAAACAATACCGATAAAACGGAGAAAAAATACTTGGAAAGCATGAATAAAATAGTGGGGAAATATATATGACAGGGGGGAAAAAGCAAGAATTAATATACAAATGTTGCAAGATGCAAGAGTTCGAGGTGGATTTGGATTACCAAATTGGGAATTGTATTATCAAGCAGCAGGATTAGCTTGGATGAAAGAATGGATCTTACTGAGTAACACAAGATTATTGACACTGGAAGGCCATGATTTGCAACTAGGTTGGCATGCTTTTTTGTGGTATGGTAAAAGCGAGGCACATGGTTATTATCAAAGACATTATGTAAGGAATGGATTGTTAACAATATGGGAAAGAGTGAAAGGGAAACACTATTTAGAAATACCAAAGTGGCTTTCAACGATGGAAGCACTGACACATCCAAATATTAGTAATATGAAAAATATCATTAGATAAAAAAATATCTTAACAGAAAAGGGGGAACTAAAACAAAAACAAGAATTAGAAAAACAAGGGATCAATATAGGATGGTTTTCACAATTGCAAATACAATCAAGATATGAAAAAGATAAAAGGGGATACGGTTTTAATTTAGGAAGTTCGGAATTGGATAAGATACTTATAGCATAAATACCATCAACATAGAATGGAGTTTGCTAAGAAGCTGAAATACACCAATAAGAGGAAGAGTGGGAAACAGAGGAGAGAAGAAAGATAGAAAGAGAGGGATAGGGGAGAGGGTAAGGGGGGAAGATGAGGAGGATAAGGAGGAGTGGAATGAAGAGAGAGGAGAAGGAGAAAGGAAGGGGAAGTAGAGTAGAAAAGGGTGATGGAGGGAAGAAAGGAGGTAGGAGAGAGGTAGAAGAAAGAGGTGTATGGAGAGCAGAAGAGCTAATAACGGGTTTTTATCTTTCTGGGTGTTGATGACAAGAGGAACTGATGTAATTACTACTTAATACAATAGGATATTGGCTATGTAATAGTATACATGTGATTATATGTTATGAAAATGGAAAACAAAAAAGTATATATATATTTTTAAAAAATAGAAAAAAATATATTTATGGGAATGGAAGAAAAAATAATTAAGAAACTATATAGCTACCTACTAAAAATTAGATTAGAAGTGGTTAAAGAGACAATGGTAACTTGGGCAAGGAATTTTGGTTACAAAGTGGAGCTAGAAAAGTGGCAAAAGCTATGGGAAAGGAACTATAAATTAACCATGTCAACAGTTTACAAAGAAAACTTGTACAAAATGTTTTATAGATGGCACATGTCACCGGAAAAATTAGCAAAGATGTTTAAAGATAAATCAGCGAAATGTTGGAAGTGTCAGCAAGCAATAGGTTCCTATTATCATATGTGGTGGACATGTGCAGAAGCAAGGAAATACTGGGCTAAGGTAAGAGTGTGGTTAAAGAAAATGTTACAACAAGAAATAGAATTTAGACCAGAGATATTTTTACTAGGTATTATCCCAGAGAAATTTAAGAAAGAGGATACCTATTTGATTATACATGTAACTACAGCAGCAAGAATCGTATTTGCCCAAAATTGGAAATTAAATAAGCTAGCAACAGATGAAGACATAGTAAAAAAGATACTAGATTGTGCAAAGATGAACAGATTGACAATGAAAATAAAGGATAAAGAGGAATCGGACTACTTCAAGACATGGGGAAGATTTTATGATTGGCTAGAGAAAGGAAACTAGAAAAGAAAGTAGGAAGACGATACAGAACCCAGGCGATGCACTGTTATGGAAAAGGAAGGGAAGAAGGGGAAATCAGAAAAGGAAAGAGTAAACACATAAGTATATATATATACTAGAGAGATACAAAGAGGGGGGATATAATTAGGATAGACTAGTGAAAGTAAGGGAACAAGGAAAGATACCAATTATATTTGGGTTTGCCTAAATACCATTCCAAGGAAATATAAACTGAGACCCAAAAGAGACACCTGTAATAATAGAAAAGAAAGAGAGAGAGAGGAGAGAATGAAAGGGTGGGGGAAAGAAGAAAGAGGTAAGGAGAGGAGGATGGAAGGGAGAGGAAGAGAAGGAGAGAGGATAGGTAGGTCAAGAGGAAGAGTAGGAGTAGGAGAAAGGGAAGGGAAGAAGGAAGGGAGAGAAGGAGGAAAGTAGAGAAGGGAGGGAGAAAAGAAAGGGAAAATACAATGGTTTTACAACAGGCAGAAGGGATGGTGAACAAAGCAACCCAAACTGTATATGTATATTATAACCTATAAAATGGAATAACAAATGTATAAGAATGATAAATGTAAAGAAGAAAAATAATTATGTGAATGTATACTTAAAATGGTATGTAAAAGAATTAAAAATAAATAAAAATGTTCTGGATTTTAAAAAAAAATTAAATTTTCTGCATGGAGAAACATAAGCATGTTCTGGTTTGGAAAGGGCACTCAACTGCCAGTTTATACAATATATTGCTATAAATCATAATATAATTTTAAATCATGGTTCATGACCCATTGTGTTCTATGAATGCAATCAATTCTGACTAAGATTCTTGTTCTTATAAGGAAGCCAGGCACAATCTTTAGAAATGCTATACCTCTTGTATGCAAACTTACCAACAGTATTTAATCCAATGGAAGAAACAGAGATTTCAGCTCCAATTAGTCCAAATAGAAATGGTTGGGACACTTGCCATGCAAAAGTAACAATATCTTGCACTGCTTTCTATAAGATATAACAAAAAAAACAGTTTTACACCAATACATGTTGATAGTACTTGTGCAGAAAAATGGCATATCTTAAATTTGATTTGTCCAAGCAAGATGCCACTTTCCTTTTTCTAATGCTAGAAATTGGATTCTGCCATTAATTATGAAGAAGTACCATCATCTTTCAAGGACTTAAAAGAAACCATTATGGTAATTAACAAGAATATTAAAAATGTAGCACTAGAAAAAATATTTCAATATCTCATAGGCCAAAGTAAGTTATTATGTTTGAAATAAATTGCCTTTGTCTATATATCAATTTTTAATTAAATACATTTCATCTCTTCAATTTGGAATTCTCCAATTTTAACAAATGATTTCATCTGCATCAACCAGCCCAGCCAGCCAGCGCTGTAGCCCCTGCCTTATGTAATATTCTGCTCTCGAAGATTAGAATGGTTCCCAACCCTGTTGGCTTTTTGCAAAGCTTAAACACTTGGTTATGTACCTGTGCCTGGGGCTCAGAATGTATTAAGGGCCCAGATACTTGGCTTTACGATTAGTTTATTGATCATTAGAGCTACTATTTGAGCTTATTTATTTTGTGGCTATTTTTATTGGTTTGATATTTTTTGAATTGTTGTTTTATAATTTTAGAATTATAAGTCATTTAGTTGAGTTGTGCAGCTACAGAAACTGAATAAATAAATAAAACCTCACTTCTACAAAAAAAAAAACAACCTATGTTGCCTTATTATAGCAAATGGTTTCAACTGTTTACATGGGGATAAGGGGGAGTCTTTTGTGTAATGTTCCGGTAAATCCTATTTGGGTAGGGTATAAGAAATCTTGAAGCTCTGATTTCTAAACTGTCCTGACATGGTTCTCAGAATCCTGGAATGGATTTGGACTATTCTTCTGTGTTCTCTTGTTTTTAAAAAAAACACCAGGTAAGTTTCTGCTTTAGTTACATTTTTGGTCAGTTGTCATGGTAGCAAACAAATACCAAACATCGCTATGGACCATAAGGACACTATATGTAATTAGGAAAAAAAAACTTATAACTGTTACCTGACCTGCCATTCATTATCAATTGAAATAAAACAATGCTGAAATTGTTTAAAGATTAAATAAGATCATGAATAAAATGTGTGTGCGTGTCATGAAATAAACTGACAGTACCTATTTGGTCTAAATCAGTAAAAAGAGAAATTGTTTGATTGCTATCAAATCATGTGCCACTTCCTAGTAATTATATGGATAGACTTTCTGCAAATGATTTTCTGTTAACTTGGTTTTTAAGTCTTTCGCTGTTGTCATTAAATTTATCTACCTTCAAATTAGCCTGGTCTTCAATTAATCTTTTCCAGTCCCTAGACTGAACAGCTATTCTGGTAAAACTTGGAGAATGAGTTAGAATGGTGTGTGTGATGCCTCGCTATAATGTAACCAATAAAGTTGGCTTAACAAAATTATTTGTGTGCTCTATGTCATTTAGACTGAGGCATTTATGTGCCCAGGTTTTACCTGCTACAAGTTAAATAAGAAAAAGGCAACTTTGTTTTAACCCCAACTTTTGGAGTGTACACACATTTGGAAGATTTGCTCTCACAAAAGGCATGGCCAATCACATGCATGGCCAATCACTAGAAGGCAAACTGTAAATTTGCTCTTTACAACCTCCAGGATGTGATGTATAACAGGATACTTTATCTTTTTTTTCTGTCCCCATCACCACAAAGCAGTGGGCTAGGCCACTTACCACGATTATTTTCTCAGTATAACTATAACTCCTACATGAGCCCCAAAGGGATTCCTAGAAATATTGGGTTGGCACACTACTAGGAAACTGTCAACTTCCATTCAGTTTTTTAACTGCAAGAATCTGAAGAACTATACCTCGATCCCCACACTGATACCCATGGGCATCACATTACCTACCTTTGTCCAAAACTGAGACTGATCATTTGTGTTAAAAATTACTGGCAAGTAAAGTATCTATTTTCCAGAATCAGAATTGGGACTTTGATGTGTGGTAAGAGAATTCTCACCTTTTCATTAGACCACGCCATTCCAGCGAGAAATGACAAAACAATGACACAGAGTCCTCCAGATCCTGGAAAGCCAAAACGTTTGCAGCTTAAAAGAGAAAATGCTGACAAGCCAATCACAAAGAAGGCTCTTTTCCCTGCAATGGATTTCTGAAAGAAAAAAAATGGAAAAATGTATAATTGCTGGTGTGCAGCAGGACAAAACATGTTGTACACTGCCTCCTGGTGGTCAAGTAAAGCATATACAGTAATATCCAAGGAATGTACCAGTATAAGAAACACTTGAGAAACACTGCTCTAGGACACAGATAATTTCCATTTTACCAATCTTCAATCCTACCAATTCCTACTTCATAAGAAATATATCTGTATCTACAAATCAGGAAGTTGGATAATTTTAAACCTTTCTACCAAAGTTGCCCAATAAATGATAATAATAATAATAGCCTGCCATTAGTCAGGCTAAGGCCTTCTGAGTCTCTCAGTCTGCCCAGCTGGGAGATTCTTAGCCCTCTTACTCTTGATCCCAGGTGTAGGGGAAAAAAAGGATATTTTTTCTAGCCAATGTTCCGAAATATCATATTTAATACAGTTTTGTGCCAATCCTGAACCTGAAGGGTAGCGGTTGTGGCCCAGCAGGAGCCGTTGGAGCTGCCACCAGACTCCGACAGCGAGGGGCCCTATGAGTCGGTTTGGAGGATGTGGAGGATCCTGGACAGGGTTCCAACTCTGAGCAGGGCGCAGAGAGGCTGGTTGGCCACTAGGAGGCGCCTGAGCCTTGGACCAGTGGGGAGGAGACAAGGGAGTTGTTCCTGGATGCCCGGCAACGAAGAGCTAATAGGCGGAAGGAGCAGTTACACAGTTACAGAAGATAATTGCACTTAGCTGGTGGTAATCAGGCTCCTCTCAAGACTATAAAAGAAATGAATGTGCACATGCCCTTTGTAGGAGTCAATGTATTCACTAAAGTTGGAGAACTCTTGTGGCTATCTTGGAAGACTGGCTTGCTGCCAAGGTTAGTCTGTGCTGAATTGCTGCCAACGTCTTGTCTGTACTGGCTTGCTGCCAAGGTCCTGTCTGTGTGTTAATAAATCCTTGCAGTATCTTTGTCTCGACGGATGAGGAGGGGTCAGAACAGGTAGCTATGTAACTGTAGTCTTGCATGTAGGGAATGTTTTAATGAAAAATTCCCTTAAAAATTACTCATGACAAATCTATAAAATGAAGTTCTTTAAAAAAAATGTAACATGGAATATCAGTGAAGGCAACATACATATGCATACTTCATTTATATAAACCAATACAATCATCCCATTGAATGACTGCTTTAAAAAAACCTGCCTTTTTATGACCCTGTAATCCCTTAATTCCGGATAAAGTTGGGGTGTTTGGATGGAACCAGGGGTGGGTTTCTCGCCCCGTTCCAACCGGTTCGGTTGGAACGGGGCCGGCGGCGTCCTCGTGCACGCGCGCGGTGCACACATGCGTACTAGCGTCTGTGCGATGCTCCAGCTGCTCCTGGAGGATCGCGCAGGTGCTGTATGTGTCCTGCGCATGCGTGGAAGCACAGAACCCGTCAAAACCGGGTAAGAAGCGCGGGCGGGCGGCTGGGCCTTTCACCATTCCTGGAAGTTACTTACTTCCGGGTTCGCCGACCAACCGGTTCGCAGGGACCGCTGCGAACCGGTTGAAACCCACCCCTGGATGGAACTCTGCATTTACTGGTCAGATGCCCTTTCTGCACCATGTGGAGTTCACAGCAGATATTTTTTCTTAGCACCCTAGGAGAAAAATGCTACCTAGATTGAACTCTCAACCTTCCAAGTGGGAGGTGAGTGTCTTACCACTAGGCCACCACACTGCTCAATTGAAGGACCAATTACTACATAATAAAATAAGGTCTTAGGTTTCAGGACATATTCATTGCAGAGCAGCTCTCTGAAGAGTGATCATCTGGATCTCTTTTAGGGAGAAAGGTCTTTTTTGTTCTTCCTTCTCTTTGTTTTTCTCTCCCTCTTATACTCATCCCGTTTTATTCAGGATGTTAGCCACTTTGTAGGGACTTACTATTGCTTTGCCCCTTCAAAAACAATATCCCATCTCTAATATCCTAGGTCTAACAGAGATGCGGTGGCTCAGTGGCTAAGACGCTTAGCTTGTAGATCAGAAAGATTGGCAGTTCAGTGGTTCAAATCCCTAGTGCTGCATAACGGAGTGAGCTCTTGTTACTTGTCCCAGTTTCTGCCAACCTAGCAGTTCGAAAGCATGTAAAAACGCAAGTAGAAAAATAGGGAGCACTTTGGTGGGAAGATAACAGCATTCCATGCACCTTTGGCGTTGAGTCATGTCCGCCACATGATCACTGATATGTCTTCAGACAGCGCTGGCTCTTCGGCTTTGAAACGGACATGAGCACTGTCTCCTGGAGTTGGGAACGACTAACACATATGTGCGGGGGGAACCTTTACCTTTACCTAACTGGGATAATAGTTTAACTCGGTGCTAAATCTACTTTCCAATCCTCGCTTGAATGGGAACTTTTTGTTTACTTTGCACCAATTCTGCATTTGATTACAACACATTTCGGAAGGAATAACTGAATTTCTTCTGTTCCAGTTTCTCAGAATGTGCTCAGTTTATCAGATGCTTTTACTGTAAATGCAGCCTACAAAAATGTGGGCTTTGTCACAAATTATTTTCCCAACAGTATTGTTTTTACCTCATTCTTGTTTGGAAAATATGTAATAAAAAATCCTAAAAGGCAACCAGCACCTGCACCAATAACAACTTCCACCACACTATGCAAGATGCTATGAAGGGTGGACCCTATGAAAAAGAAATGGGAAAAAAGTCAAGGAGATATTTTAATGTAATTTTTAAGTGATTTTTAAAATATAAGTAAACAATTTCTGAAAAAAAAAAAGGAAAAATATTGACCACCAAAGGTTGTGTCATGCAACTGAAATGGGTGACTATATACATAGTAAAAATAATTAAATAATCAAGTAATCAAATTACAACTCCATAAGATATGGCAGCATTGCCTCTAATCAGCATCTGAAAACCAGATGCATGACAAGTAAAACAATCAGCATCAAAGGGCTCAAAAGATTTGAAGAAAAGTTTTGAAGTTCAGACTTGAAGAAATGCTGTTTTGTGTTTTTTCAAATCCAATAATAATGTGGCTTAAGAGATATTTTGTCATTAAAAATATTTCCCCACTGATTTCTAATCATGATATTGAATATGCTCTGGCAACCTTTTGGATTGTAACACATTTCCATTAGATTGTCGCCTTCTCATCCTCACCCCATTTGGGAAGGACAACCTGGCCAGTTGTACAGCCATGGACCAGTTTCTTGGTTCTTGGATACTTTTCTCTGCTATTATTGGTGTTTTTATACCCCCCCCCCCGGGGGGAAACAACTGGGCAGAACTGCCAGTGCTGTAGTATGGGGAAATCCCTTCAGCTCTGCAGGGCATTCCTCTGCTTTATTACATAGTTAGTCCCCAGCTGTTGATCATATTCTATAGTTTTCTTGTGAATGTGGGTTTATTGAGCTTTCAGAATTGAAAATCTGAATGACAATTAAAAACACTGTCAACATGAGCTGGCTAAACAATTGTTCAAATGCACAGCAAAGCAGGAGACATTCTGTTAGATTTTGAGGAAGACTCTCCCATTTTATCATGGTGGGGCTGCTGAGTTTTGCAAGAGCCAGCTTCTGAGCATTATGACCCATCTATTTACAGTCACTCAACAAAAACAAATAAGAGCGGATAAACAGAAAGCAGAAAACCAATGAAATCAAGCTGCAAAAGTTCATATTTGCATCTACATTTTGGGACAGACTATAAATTCCTGAATCTATCATAATAGAGATCAGCCATTTTGTTTGTGTGTAAAAAAAAAAGATGTCAGTTAAGTACTGTACACAAGAGACCATTTTATTTTCTAATTTTTATAAACCAATCCTGAAAAATTATATCATGAAAATTTGGGGGTTCCAGAGACTGCAAAAAGGAGTTGTAAGGACTTGTAAACATCACTGAATTATGTGTGCATGATTATTTGCATTTCTGATTTGGCATATGTTACATCTAAATATCACCACAATATTAAAAAAAGTAGTATCTGTCTTAGGATTTTAATATTCTACTGATTTATTTTATTCAGTTATGATTGTTTTGCCTTCCCCTAAGAAATAAGGATGCTACAAATAAACCTTACTGCCAATGTTGGCTTTTAAAAATTCACCTCCCATCTTTCAGTGGGACATGTCCTGTTTCATCAGTTCTAGAGCATAGGGATATTACCTGAGGAAAAAGCCATGCCTAAGAAAATGTTAAAGCCTGTGATGGCTACAATGTCATCCATACTGGCAGCAGCGATTAGTAACGTTGGAATTCCTTGATCTACACCAAGACCTTGTCTCTGTAACATCAGCATCGAAAGGACTACAACAGCTGGAGATACAGCACCTAGAACAAAACTGAAAAATGTACACACTATTGGCGCTCATCAATTCAAGAAATAATATTCAGCCATTGTTAAATATGTCAAGGTTTGTGGGAGACAGCAGAATGTAGATGGTTAAATAGTGTATTAGTAGAAAGATCAGTCTCTTTCACTCAACAGTTTAGAATGTTAGAAAACAAACACGCAATAAACAAAAATGTGGTGGATATGGTTTCCTATCACGACTGCACTATTCACTAAATACTGAACCAGTGGTGGGATCCTACTGGTTTAACAATGGCTTCAGTGATCATGTGCTTTGCTGCATGTGTGTGCGCAGTTTAGAGAAAAATTACCTTCCGCATTTCTGTTGAGGAGGAAAACAGCTGAGGAGCCGCAATCCGGTTCGCCGCGTGACACAACTGAGAAGATAAAGGTCAGTAAAGTGCAGGGGCGGGCAGGCCCACTTGATCGTTGGAGCAAACCGGTTCGCTCACAGCTGATCGTCAGAGCTACTGGCTCGCCGGAACTAGTCCAAACTGGTAGAATCCCACCCCTGCTCTGAACATTCCAAGCATTGTTATGATGCCCAATGATTATGATAGGCCTTTCCCAACTTCTATTTGGTGAGGATTAAAGGAGTTGTAGCCCAATATGACTGGATGGGAGGCAGAGTGGGGAAATGGGGTCTTAAAACTGTAAAAGATCTAAAGTTTCCAGATGCAACAGTGCAAGCAAGAGAACATCTTTTGCCTGTTTCGTCCCAACATTAAAGTGGTTTTGGGTGTGTTAACAAGGAAATGGTGAGTACTGGGTTCTGGTTTATATCAATTGTATTTATGAATGGAAGATAAGAAGAAGTATGTATAGTAAAAAGGGGAAAAATATTTGGCACAAAAAGAAGCAAGGTCACCTCTTACCCTAACATAAACCCCCATACCCAGGGGAATTTCATTAGAAAGTGAGATATAACTGCTGCTGAACATGCTTCAGTGATGCAAGGTCCCATGCATAGTCTGAAACAGACAGTTTTTAACTTGTTCAGAGCCTGAAATACAAAAATATTCTACAATTAATATTACTCATCTTTGGGGCTAGGAAAAAAATATTTCAAGATTTGTTAATACATTGACTGAATTTACTCTTGCAATAAACCGTGTTTTCTGCACTAAATCCACTATTTCTAAAGTAACCCCCTTGCACTAGGCTATAAATCATTTTCAGGATTATTTCAACAGGGAAGCAATCTGTCTTTATTCTCCATGCTTTCAAGGCCCTTTCAAAGGCTTCCAGTCATGCCTATTAAAAGTAGGAAAAAGGTGCAATAGTATTAATGAAAGCACTTTCTCTTTTTTTAAAAAAAAAATGAGGTGATTGGGAAGGGAAATTAATCAATTGATGATAACACTTAAATAAGCCCTAAGGACTGTTTCTAAATGTGTGTGTTTAGGTATGCAAACGTATACACTCTACACACTTATACCCAATCTAGCTATGTCAGTTTTTATTTTAAGTTTTTATAAGCATGATGGGAACATATCCCTCCTCCGCACAGTATGATCCGATCTAAAATTTTCTCTTCGTTCACAGGCATAGCAGGTAGGAAAGAAATTCCTCCTAGGTGACACTGAGAACCATTCCAAAGATAATTAATGCTAATCACACTAGGAAATACGAATCTTCCTCTTTCTTCATATTCTGTTCCATTTCTCCCCACATCTGTGTCCTTTATGACTCAAAGTAAAAAATTGAGCTATGTACTACATGTTACAGGTTTTCACAGTGTTTTGCTATTTGTAACAGAGACTTTTGAATTTCTTAAGAAGCCTTTAATACTCCACCTTTGCGTCAAGGCCAAGACCAGCTAGAGACAAAATAATCGAGAGGGCAACATTTCTGAATATAACTCCCCACTGTACTTTGATCACGATCACCTTACTGACGTATTCAATATTTCTGATGAGAAATCCAGCAATCAACATACCTAAATGGAACAGTGATAACCACCTGGTTAACTCTTTTAGAGACCCACATAAAATCTGACAATGATGCTTCATTTTCTTTGTTTATACAAATAAATATCTTTCACAAAAGTTTAATGGGGAGGGAGGGAAGGAGAGGAACAGACGGAGAATATTGCAGGAAAAATTAATGCAACAAACCAAGAAAAAGAATCAAGATTCCAGGTTCAAGAATAAAACTAGACCTGTTTCCCTTTGGGGATCCCATTCTAAAGCTGAAGTTGTACCCTCTCATATGTCAACGTGATCCAATAAAGTAGAGAAGCAAAGGTCAACTTAATAATACTGAGCTTGATAAGCAACTTCATACCACTGTGTTAGAAACAGTGGTGGGTTCTGGATCCCGTTTGGGCCCAGCGGTGTCCACATGGGCGCACGTGGCACGCACACACATATGTGCAGCACGCGCATGCGTCTTAGCGCCGCCGCGATGCTGTAGCTGCTCAGCAGAGCATCGCGCAGGCGCTGTACACACCGTGCACGGAAGTGCAGAAGACTTAAAAGACCGGTAGGAGTTCGAGCAGGCGGGTGGGCCCTCTGGAGCACTGTACCGGAACGGTATCCAGTGTTCCGGGCAGACTCCGGTATGCCCATACCGGGGCGTACTGCCTGCAACCCACCACTGGTTAGAAACCCCTGCTCTTGTTCCCCTTTCTGCAGTTGGTCACAAGAGTTGGCTTTGAGGGCCTAAGATGGCAATTCCATAGGCCAGGCTTATTTGACAGTCTACTCATTACAACCCAGAACCAACTGCAAAAAGCAGAATCGATCCATAATTCTCAACATCTATTGCCCTCACAGGCAGCCTTCTGATAGATTGAGTACATGAATGATCCACGGAGGAAGCTTTCATAACAATGGTTAACACTTCTTTATAAATTGAAAGTAATGTTTAATCATTTGAAATACTAGTCTGGAAGAACCCAGCCTACCTAATGAAAATGAAATTAGCACACTATTTGTTGACATGATACTTACCAAGAAAAGGAGGGAGAGGAGGCAATCCTGGTATTTTAATTAGCTGCACAATTTTGCCACCAATTACTGAACAAAAATAGAGGCATACAATTCCGAAGATGCTCCCACCAGGCAGACTCTCTTTGCCTGTAAGACTCCAAATTAGGCCCCAGATCAGGGCTCC
The DNA here is from genome assembly GCF_051295495.1 of Thamnophis sirtalis. Lineage (NCBI taxonomy): Eukaryota > Metazoa > Chordata > Lepidosauria > Squamata > Natricidae > Thamnophis > Thamnophis sirtalis. The sequence continues at coordinate 19,930,520 of NW_028261390.1, forward strand.
TGTTGCCACTAGGAAATAAAAGTGGGGTGGGAAGGAAGGAAATAAATAAATGTTAAGTTTGAGCCTTATTCAGATATTCAGAAAAGAGAAAAATAATCTGCAGGATATGGAAGCAAAATTTATTCTTGTACTTTTCCCTATTTGTGATACTATTTTTTAATATTGTTATACATGTTCTGTCTTACCGTCACTTAATTTTTTTCAAATGTTATTGTTTATTTCCTCTGGGGGGAAGGGAGTATTTATTTGAAAAGTAGAAATGGCGGGGGGGAATGAAAAATAAATTCAAATTTAAAAAAATGTAAGGGCAATTCATGCATATCTCCATGTAGAGATAGTGCTTTACAGTAGGGTTTCAGCAAAGAATTGCCATATTTTCTTACAATATTGGAAGAAATGTGAAGAAGACATATGTAACGTCAGAACTTTATTTCACAGAATAGAGTTTATAATTTTTTCTTTTGAATCTTGAACTTATTTTTTGATTGATCAAATTTATGCACCACCTGTCTCACTATCTAAATGATTCTGAGTGGCTTACACAAATATTAATCTCTTAGAAAATATGAAATATCCAGGGAATTCATTTCTGTTGTCCAGTTGCCAATTTCTGTATAGTAGTTTTGTAATTCAGAATATGAATATGAACAAATTAAATTAAACTGTACCTCAAAGTAAAATTAACATATGGTATATAGTGGCTTTTCCCCAGAATGTTACAATTTTAGAAGATTTAAAAAACTTGTATGAATCATTACACTTTGAACAAAATGATATACTGATTCCTTTTCTGTACGAGTATAATGAAGTCCAGTGTGGCTGAAACATTTTGTTGAATAAGGTGTAATCACCTTATTCAACAAAAATCTATTGAATTTTTTGATAGATGTTAAGGCACTTTCCTTTGTTTAACCAAGCATGAATCTCCTATTCCTTATTCCATTCTGTCACTAAAATGTATATATCAAATGGATTTATTATCAACATATATTAAAACACTAATTGTAATATCATAAACATTATTTATTCATAACATTATTCTGAAGTTTAAAATGTTGCATATCCCTGACTTGCTTTTAAAATTATTACAAAAGGAAAGGACTGTAGCAGGACTATAGCAGGAATCTATCCACCTCTTGGGCGGTAATGTTATCACTTGAACTATGCAATAATTTGACTTTCACCTTTCCCAGATTCAGATAATTCAGTTACGACTAGGTGGTCAGTACACTAGGTGTCAGTAGAAATTGTGATAATGACAAAATGACAAAATGACAGGCACAACCTCACACAACAAATTTAGTCCTTTCATTATTGCATTCTAGAGTTGAATGTACATAAATCAATTGGACAGTTTGCATCATGATGTCATGACTAGCAAGCACACATATACGTGCCTGCATAGCTCTATTTGTGCAAGTGGCATGCTGGTGCACCCACTGCTCATGCACATGGTAGTGGCACATGACTGTGTGTGCACTCAGCCAACATTTCTGTAGCCCAAGTGCAAGCAATTCACTGCCCACTAGTGGGTTGCAGCTCAGAAGTTGGGGACCCGTGCTTTAGGGTAATTAGATTTCTTTTTTCTGTGCTAATAGTTAATGTATTTAAGTAAGACACATAAATCTGTGTTGACCATTTCAATATATAGTCTGAAGACTCACACAATACAGATTCACACATCATACTATGCTGATTCTTATTTTGTTATTATGCAATAATGTTATTAAGCCATGATGTTCAGCTCACAAGAGCACAGTTCATGCGAAGCCAAAACTAGATAGAATTTTGAACCAGTGAGAGACACTTGATTTCATCTTTCCCCCCACTAATTCAGTCCTAACAAATCCCATTCGCCTCTATCATCTGTTTCTCCTAGAGTGAATTTGGGATTTCTCTTACATTTTTCCAGAGTAATTTTTCAGAAGGTTCCATCAGCCAATTATCCCTTCATTAGCCTATATAAAACCTTAAGTATTATAGGATTAATCGGCGTCAGAGCAAAATAATTCAAATTATTTTTTATTATTTTATTCAATTTCCTAAAAACAAACATGGAAATCATATTCCCTACTGAAAAATAAGATGAAAATTTTAAACTATAAAGTCTATTTTTAAGAACTTTTACTGTAAGTAAAAAGAAAGCTCTAAAATTAATGCAACTAATGGAAACTAATGAGGGGGTGAACTATTTTTGCCTTTGACTTGTGTTTTACATACCCTTTGTTATTACTCTGGCAAGGACACCTTGAGGAGGACAAGCACACAGTTCCTTCAGTTTCTCTTGAATCTTGGCCTTTGTCTGTCCTTGCTCTCCACTTGAATCCAAAACACCAGCTTCCTGAAATGAAATGTAGAAACATTCTCCACAAAATTAAATTCCATAGAAAAACTGCTACAATATTCTCAGTTGTTGGTTGCAAAATGTCACAAACATCTTTTATAGAGGCATTGCTGGAAGGTTTTTCTGTTGGTTTTTATATGTTTATTTAATGGAATTATAGGCCACCAGTTCAAACAATGTGATTCTAAATGGCATACAGTAAAAAAAAATCAAATAATATCTATTTAATATTTATATGATTTTGTTACAGAATTGGTTAGTTTAGAATAAACTATCACCCACAAAATGATAATAGTTAGCGGTACTTTTTCACCCTATGATCAGTGGGGAATGCAACAGGAATTCTGACTTGTAGCCTGCCGGTTTTCAGGCCTGGATGGGGAAGAAAAGGATTAGCAAGCAAGATGCAATGGCTGTCAGTTTAGAAGCCTACTGATTCCATAGAACTTACTAGGAGAGGCAGTCAAAGGAAGCTCCATGCAGGTATTCTCCATGGGAATATCCCTTCTGTGGAATAGCTAGCTTTGAGACAAGGATGGGTCCCACTTTATGGTCTTTTGCAATCTGGCAAAAACCTAGCTTTTGGGGATTAGTTATAGAACTATTGGCACTTACACTAATCAATCTAAATAATAGATATTTAAAAAATCTGTTTAATACAGTTAAGCTACTGATACAATTCTACAGAGAAATGATTAAGTCAATCATTTGTACTTCTAAAACTTTAATAAATAGTTAGGATTGCAGAAAAAACAATTGCCTTCCATTGAGGACCTGTATACTATATGAGCCAGAAAGAGGGCTGAAAAAATATCTGCAGACTCCTAATATCCTGGATATAAACTGTTTCAACTTTCCCCCTCAGAATGTCACTACAGGGCACTGCGTGCCAAATCAACTAGTCATAAAAACATTCCCCCCCCCTTATCACTCTGCTAAGCATTTAATTCCCAAAGAACTGTCTTATGACTAAAGATATTTACCCACATAGTATGGCTGTATTGCTATTATCATTCTCATTATCTCATCTTTATCATTCTCATCATCTGCTCTTTCCTGCTACTTGGTATCTTATGATTTATCACTTGTTATTTGTATCTTATAATTTATGATAGCATCTTATGATTTGTGACTTAGCACTTTATTGTTTGTGTGTACGCTGAGTATTTAGCACAGGAGACAAATTCCTTTTGTGTCCAATTACATTGGCCAATAAAGAATATTCCTATATTCCTATTCCTAAAGAATCTGTAATTTATTCTGGTTTCCATTGTGATTTAATATTTATTATTATTCTACCTTTTAAAAAATAACTTTCCCAGAGTCCCCATAGATTGAGATAAATCTCGTAATTAAAGGAAGAAAGGACTTGGTTATTTGTTGGAACTTTCAAACTGTCCCTCATCTCAATGTGATTATTTGTACATAAATAAAAATCATAAGCCTTTTGGTTCAAAGAAAAACAAACATTGAGGTCTTTGAACATTGGGACAAGCACTGTTATTGACATTAAAAAACCCAATGCAGTGTATTGCCCCTAAATAGGCAGTGGTAGGATTCAAATAATTTAACAACCAGTTCTCTGCCCTAATGATTTCTTCCAACAACCAGTTCACCAAATTGCTCAGAAGGTTAACAACTGGTTTTCCCGAAGAGTTGCGAATTGGCTGAATCCCACCACTGTAAATAGGTGCTCTTTAAGCAATAAAGTTGCATGTGAACTGTCCTCTATTTAAATCACACAAATTCTCAAAAATAATGTTTGGTCTCCTTCACTAGAAGTTTCACTTATTTGGCTTAACAGAAATTATACATCTAGATTCAGTGTTATTTCATTTCTCTAACTTTACTTGTCATAACTATATCATGAAGAAAGAAAACATGACAATACTTACCTTAAAGTTTGACCATTCAACCCTATGTAGAGGAAAGACATTTCTTATTTTTTATTAATTCCCAAACTATCCATACAACTATAAAACTGTGATTACTATTACCTGAATTGGATAAGTTTCATTTCTTGCTTCTGAAGATATGTTTTTCTTGTCTGCCGCAGGTATTCTGTCTGACATAGTTCACAATCTAATTTTGTAAAATAAATTGTATTTTATTTTAAAATATATATATATTTATTTTATTGACTTTTGGGTGTTATCCAAGCTATCTCTTTTTTTTTAAAGGAACTTTTATTTTTAAATTTTAAGCCATCATTCTTAATTTTTACTTCTCAAATAAAATTGGATTGTTTAGAAAAAAAACATGAATTAGAAAAATATCACCATCAGTAATATCCTCTAAATCATTAGCCAAGAAAAGTATGTGTCAGAGTTCATGTAGTGCTACAAATGAGTTGCAAAATAACTTGGTTTTGCTTAACTTTTTGCACACAATTTTAATATGAACCACCAAAACTGAATCACTCTTTTAATAAATGGGGAACTTCTATTTTTATGCAATATTCAAGCTATTAGAGCAGACAAGGCAAGAAATTCTGGACGTCAAGAGTAATTATCTGTTTTAGTACACATTCTTTGCTATTTTTAAAAAAATAAAAAGGTTATATAGTAACACCTCCGCCACAATTAACATTCCTAAATATATTTCCTTGAGAATAGCCTCAATAAACTGAGGGCACATTTCTTCTGAAAGATGAATAATAGGACTGCATTGTCTGGGTGAATACCTATGCTCATTATCTTGGAACAGAAATCCCATTGAAATAAAATAATCATACTTACATATTTCATCTTATTCCCAGTAGAGTTAACATGCTTATGATTGGGAACAGAGGATGATACTTACACAGATTGGAATTAACTCCTCCTGACTTCACCCTCAGTTTGGTATTCACATTTTTGGGGATAGAGAAGCTGCCACTCCTAAAATGACATCTGCCCTCAATTTATTCCTGGTTTAAGACAGACTCCTATATTTTAGAGCTCTGGCTGGGGATTATGGTGAAATCACGCCTAGATCCGTGGGTGCAAAGATGCTTTTCCAAAAGGCAACTGGGATTCCTTTGTTGTTTTTTGCTTTGAAAAGGGTTTGTTTTTCCATCCAGGAAGCTTCTTCAGTTCTTGGATGAGAAGTTAAAAGTTTTCAAGAAAACAACCAAGAAAGTTCAGTGGCCTTTTGGAAAAGTGCTTTTGGGACAACCATGTCCTGGATGGCTAAGAATCTCCATAGCAACATAGATCTGTGGATTTGGGGGAAGGAAATCTGGGGTGTGGGAGGATTTATACTTCTCAGAAAAACAAGCTGGCTGTATTCTCATCGGGGCGTTCACAAGACTATAGGCTCCTCTTCAGAAATAGCATGTGGTGGACTGGATTTGGACTCATCTCGCTAAACAGCCTCGGGGCTCGTTTGGCCTGGGCTTCGCACGTTACACGAAATTAGCCTTTATAGTATCCTGAACCATGGCACGCGATTTTTGAACTTTTGAAATTGGCTTCTAAATCCCCCTCCAGGGCTCTGCCTCTCGGAGTGTCGGTTACCAAAGGCGAGGATAGCGCCACTGACCCGTTCAACGTCCACGAGCCACTATAGGGCAGAAAACCGCGGTTAAACTGAGGAAGCCGCTCGTTAAGGCTGGTCCGCAGCCGGGGAAAGGTGAGAGGGCGCAGGGACGGCCGAGGAGTACAAGCTCCACTTCCCGGCCCGCCGCTCTCCAAACCAGAGAGAATGTGAGAGAAAATAACGGTTCTGAAATAACGGTCGTGCCTGCCTGCCAGCCGCCGAAGGGCATCAGGTTCAACGGCGCTGCTGCGTTGCTCAGCGAGGGTGAGGGGAAGGGAGGGGAGGGAGGGTCCGTAATTGCCCTGCAGGAAGAATTGCCCCGCTTTGCTTTCCTCTGTATTTCCGCGCAAGGAAATCCTTGGAGGCGATCCTGAGCTCACCCGCCCCCCTCTGGGGACCCAGAGGGCTGAAATAGTTGCAAGGATACAGGTACAAGGGAGAGAGAAATGTAAGTAAAATACATTAAATATAAGCTGGGGACAGCCAAAAAAGCCAATGCAGTCCTAAATTGCATTAACAGTGGGATACAATCAAGATCAAGGGAGGTACTAATACTTCCCTCTAAAGCCTTAGTAAGACCACACCTAGAGTACTGCATCCAGTTTTGGTCACACTATAAAAAAGACAGTTGGACCTCTAGAAAGAGTGCAGAGGAGAGCAACCAGGATGATTACGGAAATGGGGGCTAAAATGTATGAATAACAGTTGCAGGAACTGAACATGGCTAGTCTAGTGAAGACAAGGACCAGGAGTGATAATGATAGAGGCACAATATTTGAGGGGCTGCCACAAGAGAGGAAGGGGTCAAGCTATTTTCCAAAGCACCCGAAGGCCACACAAGGAATAATGGATGCAAACTGAACAAGGAAAGATTCAACCTGGAAATAAGGAGGAATTTTCTGACAGCAAGAGCAATCAACCAATGGAACAGCGTGCCTTTGGAAGTTGTGGGAGCTTCATCACTGGAGGCTTTCAAGAAGAGACTAGACGACCATCTGTCAAAAATGGTGTAGGGTCTGCTTGGGCAGGGGGTTGGACTAGATGACCTACAAGGTCCCTTCCAACATTATACCTGTATCAATAAGTGAATATTGCAGTCACTTCAAACATTGTACTCAGAAGGGGCTTATCGGTGATTTGCAGATCGAAAAGTATCAAATGGGCCCCAGCAGTCCTAGGTCCTCTCCCCTTCCTTCATGAATTATTTGGAGAATGGGAGGGGTGCGTTTTGATTTCTGGATGATATAAAATGAAGTGGTGGGGTGGTGCATGCTGACAATGTTTCTCAATCTTAGGGACTTTAAAATGCATGGGCTTGCAGCTGCCACATATCTGAAGTTCGCACATCTTAAAAGTCTCTGAAGTTGAGACAGGTCTCTAGAAAACAAAATCCAAAATTATCTTGACAGGTTGGTGAAATGGGGTGGAAGTTACACCATACAAATTAAGAGAGACAAGTACAAAGATGTTTATTTTGGAAACACAATACATAGATCGATGCTTAATAACTACTTGTGAAAAAATCTTGGGGTCAAAGAACTGGATCAATACTAGTATATTTCTCAAAACATAGAAAGTATTGTTTTATTTCACTGCACTTTGGTCAGTTCTCATCTGTACTATTATAATATTCTATCCAAGCCTGTGCAGCATAGTAATTTTGAGAAGTAAAAGCCAGTTCAGAGAAGGGGAGTAGAGAATGCACCCTGTGAAGAAGCTTAACCTTGAGAAAAGATGAGCTATATAATAGAAATATATGAAAAGATAAATGTGGAGATTCTCAGTCATCTAGGTCTCAAAGGTGCTTTTTCAAAAGGCAACTGGACTTTTTTTCTTTTTCTTTGAAGAACAACAAAATGTTTCCTTTCTCACCCAAGAAACTTCATCAGTTGTGATGGAAGGATAGGTACTGACAGTTGAGACTGCATGGTAGGAGATGGATTAAGGCACATTTGGATATTGATTCAATAAAATCATATTTTATTTTATATTAATTATTTTAAATTTGTATAGCCTATTTCAATATGTATATTCTGGGCAATGTAAAACAGTGCAGGACATAAAAAGGAACATATAAAATATTAGTACCCTCCCCCCCAGTTGTCAGAAACAGTTGGATCCATAAATCAGACAGACACAAAACAGAATAATCCACTAGGTTGTCCTCTGAAATCCACTTGAATTCATCCAGGTCCTGAAGAATATCAGTTGAAAAAATTCAGTATTCATATGGAATCCTTGGTTGTCTATGAATCTGAAGAGGAAGTAAACTGATCATAGCAGATGATAGGTATCATTGTCCATTGTCCTCCATTTCCAGTTTTGTCTTATTCGCTCCAAGTATAATAGGTGTTTGCTATGGTCTATTGACACAGATTATTTCTGGCAGGCCCAAAGTTACCCTAAATTCATGCAACACACTGAGCCTCTTTTCCAGGGAATAAAGATTAAAGTCTTCTCAAACATTCAATCTTGGGATGGCCCAACATTATCTCTAAGATGACATCCAGATATTCATGGAGGGCTCTCTATAATACCCTTTAAGACATTCTTTTCCAGTCATAACAGCCTCTTCATCACTGCAAAAGGGTCTTGTACATCATAGCAACCCCTTCTTCTCAACCTCAAGATGCTATAGCTGTTGCATAACTGGCAGGGCAAATTTGCAACAGGGCTACATCCTCATTTTCCCCCATTCATGTTTCAGTAACTTACATCAAATCACCACATTCATCTACCAGATGTTGTAAAATGAACGTGGTCTTATTTTGTACCAAGTAGTAACTGGAGGCCAGTATGCCCAGCAGTTCATCCACCTGATCTGGAATATCTGGTTTAGAAGAGATCCATACAAATATATGGGTCTCCCTTTTCCTGTAGTAGTCAAGCTGGTGCTTCCTGCAATACCTATCTCTACCTGTCATAATCCACAGTGGGTCCCCATCACAACATTCTTTTCCTCTATTGATCTGGCCATTATCTCATTCAACCTGCATACCACAAACATAAGTTATCTCTTAAGGACACTTCTAGCCTGTCATCCGCTCTTTACACATCTAACACTCCAATTCTCTACAAAACTATTTGTATAAAATTTACTTTAACTATACTAATTCACTCTTCCCAACCTATCCCTCAGAGAAGACTTCAGGCTACCAGAGTCTTTCAGAGAAAATTTCAGGTTATATCTCAGTCCTAACAATTTTCCCACCACAAGAGGAAGGAGTAGAAGTCTTTATCAGAATCCCTAGTTCTTACCCAGGAAGTGCATCTAAAAGGTTTCTGTTAATCCTCAACAGCTTCATTTATTATTCAGTACTTTAAATATACTCTAATTCAGCAGCCACTAATCTTTTCACCTAATAAACTGTTAACCACTAAAAGAAAAGCTACCAGCCACTAATAGCTAACATGGGCTCTAAACAGCTCCAACCGATGTCATCTTAAAAATATGAACATATATCTGGAAGATCTGCAGTGTATCTCATAGGCCTTTAAACTTCTGTATGTTACTTGTGGTATGTTACATGATTCATAAGCAGTCTCAATTCAGGTGATCTGTGGGCTGCATGTCATCTCTCCCTATGCTGGCCCACGTATTTCTACTTCTTCTCTTTCTTCATATATATGACTTTCTCTGTTGGTATCAGAAGTTTTGTGGAGAAGTAGGGGCCCTGCCAGTCCAATTATTAGAGCTCCAATTGGAGCTGTGATTAAGATTGCCAGGAAAGCAACTGTCAAAATATCCATTCCATATTTCTGTGATTGTTCATTTCCCTGCTCCCGTGCTGTATCTAAGGCAACTGAGCCAATTGCAGCCTGTCGAGAGAAAATGAAGAATAGATAACACATCAAAAACATTTAAAAAATACAGCACAAAAGCTTGTTTCATCAAACACAGTATACTGTGATGGCGAACCTATGGCACGCGTACCACTGGTGGCACGCGGAGCCATTTGTCAGTGCACGGAAAGCGTTGCCCTGTTAGCTGGCCAGCGCACATGTGTGCGCTGGCTAGCTGATTTCGGCCTTTTTTTTAGGGCATTTTTCGATCTCTGGAAGCTTCCTTGAAGGCAAAAACCAGTCCTACCGATAAACCAGAAGTCACCATTCCCGAACTTCCGGGTTCCCTATAGGTCTGTTTATTGCCCTCCGGAGGCTTCAGGGAAGCTCCTGAGGCCTTCGAAGGGCGTCCTGGGGGGGGGGCTGTTTTTGCCCTCCCCAGGCTCCTAGAAAGTCTCTGGAGCCTGGGGAGGGTGAAAAAACCATGCCAAAAGCAAGGGGGGAGGTTGTCACGTGCATAGCATTATGGGTGTGGCACACCTGTGCATGACCCCTCTGCGCTCCCTCCGCTTTTGGCACTGGATCCAAAAAAGCTAACTAGTGGATAAGAAGCCCTTCCTGCTGTTGTTCCCCAACAGCTATTGATAGCTCCTAGATATTAAGACTACAACTATTAAGAGACCAGTTCTCACTGAATATGCATTGCTCCTTTCAAAAGCATCTAAATTGGTATCCATTTAATAAAATGGATTTTATGACTTATTTTAAGTGATTACATGAAATTCAAAGTATTTACACTTAGGCAAGAAAAAATAATTTTAACAGGTACAGATTAGATGAAACCTGGCTCAATAGCAGTGACTGTGAGAGAGAACTTGGAGTCCTAGATTTAAGTCAACAGTCACTTAAATATGAGCCAGCAGTGTGCGACAGCAGTCAAAAAAGCCAACACAATCTTAGGTTGCATTAACAGAGGGATAAAATTAAGATCACGTGAAATATTAGTACCACTTTATAAAGCCTTAGTCAGACCACATTTAGAATACTGCATCCAGTTTTGGTACCATATTATAAAAAAGTTGTAGAGATTCTGGAAAGAGTGTAGAAAAGAGCAACAAAGCTGATTAGGGGACTGGAAGCGAAAATATATGAAGATCGGAATTGGGTTTGTCTACTGTAGTGAAAAGAAGGACTATCGGTGACATGATAGCAGTGTTGCAATAATTGAGGGGCTGCCACAATGGAGAGAGGTTCAACCTATTTTTCAAAGCATCAAAAAGCAAGACAAGAAACAATCAAGGAGAGAAACAACCTAGAACTAAGGAGAAATTTCCTAACAGGAACAATTAACCAGTGGAACGCCTTGCCTTCAGAAGTTGTGGGTGCTCCATCGTCTGGAATGGTATAGGGTCTCCTGATTGTGCAGGGGGTTTGACTGGAAGATCTCCAAGGTCCCTTCCAACTGTTATTCTGTTATTTACTGTTGCTTTGGAAGAGGACTACATTGTAAGTTACTGTTTTGGTTGGGATTAGCTCTTCCTTCATATAATATTTTCAAATTTTGATTTACTGTAGTCAGTAAGAATTTGAGTGCTATATTTGATGAGTATAGTAGCAAATCTAGGATTATATTTATAGTAAAGCAATGGTTTAGAATATGTTTCTTTAAGAGCCTTACTAAGGGCCTTATTAACCACTGTTCATATTTTTGAAGTTCAACTGGATTGGACTTTCCTGCCTCAGGTTAAGATAGAGAATGGTAATAGTAGAGGATAAGTGTGAAGGCCAGTTTCTTTCTTGTCAGCCTACTCTCTTTCTCTCACTTATACACACAAGCAAAATTTGTTTGCAGTGACTTAACATTCATAATGACAACCCTTAAAACATCATAGAGTTACAAAGAGCCTTTACCTTAGGTTGAGGATGATGAAGTTCACAATCCAAAGTCAGTCTTGAACTTGGCTACAGTTACAATATCAGACAAATAGTCTCTTATTGCTTCTGGAAAATCTTATATCTAAATAGCAATAGCAACAGCACTGCTTCACAGTGCTTTACAGCCCTCTCTAAGCGGTATACAGGGTCACATTGCCCCCAACAATCTGGGTCCTCATTTTACCGACCTCAGAAGGATGGAAGGCTGAGTCAACCTTGAGCTGGTGAGAATCAAACTGAAGCAGAAGTAGGCTGCAGTACTGCATTCCAACCACTGTGTCACCACGGAAGATCTAGCCTTGTGATCATCTCAACAGTGCTAGGGTTTCATACACTTTTCTAATCTAGGTGGATCATCTCACTACATTTAGGGAGATGTTTATGATGCTGTAGTATAACTGTTGCATTAGTACTATCGAAAACTGTGTTCCTAAGGGGAAATTTGAAAATGGGATTGCAAATTCTGACTACGAATGATTTGGCTTGCATTGAAATAAAAGATAAAATGCTTGTAACAACATTACCCATTTCATAGCTCTGGATAAAAGATGGGGAGCTTTTATTGGACAACAAAGTGGTGTGGCTGTACTATTATTATTAATCCTTATTATCTTCTTTACTTCCCCCTTATTATTGGTATAATGATCATGATGTTTCCAGGTAGTTCACAACTTACAACAGTTTGTTCAGTGACCATTTGAAGTTACAACAGCACTGCAAAAAGTGACTTAATGATCATTTTTCACACTTATGACCGTTGCAGTATCTCCATAATCATATGATTTACATTTGGATGCTTGGCAACTGACTCATATTTATGACAGTTGCAGTGTCCCAGGGTCATGTGATCACCTTCTGCAGCCTTCTGACAAGCAAAGTCAATGGGGAAGCCTGATTCACTTAACAACCATATTAATAACAACTACAGTGATTCACTTAACAAATATGGTAAGAAAAGTCATAAAATGAGGCAACACTCCCTTGACAAATGTTTCACTTAGCTACAAAAATTTTGGTCTTAGGTTGTAAGTCGAGGACTACCTGTATTTGCATGTACACTGAATGCTTCCATACTGGGAAAAGCTTCCTTATGTGGCTAATCACACTTGGCCAAATAAAGTATTCAACTTAACCCAATTCCATTCTGTTCCATTCAACTTTTTAACAGATTAAGAGAATTGGAAGGACCTTGTAGGTCATCTAGTCCAACCTCCCATCCAAGCAGGAGACCCTACACCATTTCTGACAGATGGAAGTCCAGTCTCTTCTTGAAAGTTTCTAGTGATGAAGCTCCCACAACTTCTGAAGGCAACTTCTGTTCCATTGTCAGAAAATTTCTCCTTATTTCCAGGTTGAATCTTGATCAGTTTCCATCCATTATTCTTTGTCTGGCCTTCAGGTGCCTTGGAAAATAGCTTGACCGCTTTCCTCTCTGTGGCAGCCCCTCAAATATTGATAGACTGCTATCATGTCTCCCTTGACCCTTCTCTTCACTAGACTAGCCATGCCCAGTTCTTGTAACTGTTCATCGTATGTTTTGGCCTCCAGTCCCCTAATCATCTTGGTTGATCTTCTCTGCACTTTCTAGAGTCTCCACATCTTTTTTATAGTGTGGTGACCAAAACAAGATGCAGTACTCTAGGTGTGGTCTTACTAACTTCTTGGGAGGATCGGTGTATTCAAATAATTTTATTTCCAGAAGACAGAAATCTGCCATAAAAATACAGTATACCTGCACAGTAGCTTTGGGAATCCAAGCCAATGCAATAAATATTCTCTCTTTCAGCTCAAAACCAGCACAAAAGACCAATACAAATGTTGCTGTAACTCGGGCTATCAATCCAACAGCCAGTATGGCAATGCAAAATCCTGCAACAAAGAAATAGATTTGATTATTTCTGGTATTAAGAAAAGAATCCTTTCAACACCTAAATGGCATAATTTTCCTTCTGATAACGAACCCCTCCAAAGACAATATGCATAAATGCCAACTTGTTAGTGGAAGACTTACCAACTGTTTGAGGATCAAGAGATGCGACAGATATTTCAGCGCCAATCAAACCAAAAAGAAAAGGTTGGAAAATCTCCCATGCAACCTTAATAATTTTTTCTACCTCTTTCTGCAAAAAAAGCAATGCATTTTGTTGCACAGTATTGTACATTCACGCAGAACATATATAACACATACTTCATTATTTTCATATTATTAAATAAGATTTTCAAAAAATTAAGTGATCCAATCAAATGTGCCATGTTCTTGCTCTCATCTTAGGAAGAGTGATTCTATCATTATAAAGATGACATCACATCTTTCAAATATTAAGATATTAAGGACTGTTCTAATAATTTAATAGGAGCTTTGAAATTATAAATATTCCTCCTTTTAGGGGGAATACCCTCACCACAAACACAATTTAAGGCAATACCATCTTTTAGTTATTTTTATAGCATACTATAGAAGTAAAAAGATGGTAGTTCTTTTCCATCCTTTTCTCACCTAATCCCGTTCACTTTTATTCATAATACCATAATAACGCATTTCCCTGAAAATAAGAAAGGGTCTTATTATCTTTTGATCCTCCCAAAAAGCACTTGGCCTTATTTTTGGGGAGGTCTTATTATTTTTGAGGTGCAAGAGGCAGCAAGTGTGGTCACTTCATGGTCGCTGCTGTGTTGCAATGTTTTCAGGGAGAGCTTATTTTCGGGGGAGGGCTTATTTTAGCACATGCGCTCAAAAGCCCAATTAGGCTTATTATCCGGGAGGTCTTATTTTCAGGAAACAAGGTATTCAGTAGAGACATACACTAGCTTCATAATTTTTTTCCAGAACATTTGCTTTGGTTGAATGGAGATAAAAAATAATCTACTAAGTTAAGAATCATTGTATACTGTGATGCAATATTAGCACCATTTCCTCTTTTTTTTTAAATCAAAAACTGAATGTCACTGCTTATGTCAGGAGGATACATTTAAAGGAAGAAGATGGCAGAGTCAAAGAAACCCTCAAATCTGTAGAATTTTTTTTTAAATACCCATAAATCATAGAATGGAACCAAAGTTGAAGTATTTTTTACACTTTCAACTTGCCCAGAATATTTTATAAACTCTCATATTATGGAATCAAGGTGACTTTTTGGTTACATGATAATTAAATACTTACTTTTTCATCAGACCATGATAAACCAGCCAGAAATGCCAAGACAATTGTGCACAGTCCTCCAGATCCAGGGAACTCAAAATACATACTGCTAAAAATTGCAAACACTGATAAGCCTATAATAAAGAATGCTCTCTTCCATACAAGATATGTCTAGGGAAAGAAATTGGAGAAAGCAAGAGACATGATTCATAAATGTCAATCCAAACTTGACAAGAAACTTTGAAAAGAATACAATATTTTGGAATTGTATGGTCATGTAATACTTGGGAAATTTTGTAGACCTTGTCTAATATATAAAGTTAAGTAGGGTTACCTCTGGATAGGGAAGTGGTTGGGAAAAAAATGTTGAATTAAAACAACAGCAAACTACTTTCAGAATGCTGCAAAGAAACTGTATAGGTCCTCAGTTCAGTTCAAGCAATCTTTACTTTTTCTTTAAAATTAATATACTAGAAATCTGTTGTACTTGCTTCAAAAAGAAATTGCTTCAAAAAGAAAAACTAATTTGAAACTCATACAAATACAGGTAGCCCTCAACGTACAACCATAATTGAGTCCAAAATTGTCCCAAAAGCAAGACAGTTAATGAGTCGTGACCCATGGCCTTTTTGCCCCTAGTTGTTAAGTGAATCAGGCAGATTTTAAGCGAATCTGTTTTCCCCCATTGACTTGGCTTGCCAGAAGCTTCCTAAGAAGGGCAAATGACAATCCCAGAATCTTGGGATGCTGCAACCATCGTAAATCCATGCCAGTTGCCAAACATCCAAAGTTTGATTGTGTGACCATGGGAATGCTGCAACAGCTGTAAGTTTAAAAACTGGTCATAAGTCACTATAGAGCCATTGTAGCTTTGAACAATCACTAAACGAATGGTTGCAAGTTGAGGACCTACCTCTATAACACCTCTCTTCTATTTATTGAAGCAGCCCAATTTTTTCCAGGTGTCTGAATCTGTAAAAAGATACCACTGTTTTAAAGAGTTAACTCTGTAGTGTGATTTTCTTCAAACATTTGAACAAAGATCAACAACTTCAATGAATAGTGAAGTGATGTTGTGCTGTTATTTGCACAAGGTCCAAAGCACTCTTCTGATCAAAGCATTTGCAACTCTGCCAGATACATTATTATTATACCTATTATTCCAGCTAAAGTGTGACAGGGAGTTGGTTTTAAATGTGTTGTTCCTTCTCATGCTTCAACAGACAGCAGACTGCTACATTTCAAAAGTACTGCTACATTTTCTCTTCTTACCTGATCCTTGCTTGGAAAGTAACGAATAAAAATTCCCAAAAGTCCACCAGCTGCTATACCCACTGCAACTTCTAATATACCTCGAAAGACATTTGCAAGGGTGGAGCCTGTTTTGGCAAAGCAGAAAAAGAGGATTCAAATGGATTGTTGGATAATCCCGCAGCTAACATTTATAAGCATGGCTGGCATCCCCCTTATGTGAGCAGTGAGCGAGCGCCTGCACACGCTCTTCATTTGCACAAGCGGCGGGCATGCATGCCCACCACTCGCGCAAGTGGAGCTATGTGCATGTGCATGCTTGTCCGCCACTTGAGTGGAACCATCCTCTCTCTCCCCCCTACACCGGTCCGCAAAGCCACAAAGGTTGGGAAACTCTATTCTAGACAATTCAGAGGCCTCGAGTGTTACCAAAATGGCATGGTGTATTATAACATGCTTATTATAGATTCACAATTATTGCATTATGCCTTTCAACGGCAATAGCTGTCAATAAGAACTTGGTAACGCAATTTGTAATACAAACCATTTCTTCATTGAAAGCTTGATCTCTACTAGGCAGTGAAGTATATGTGGAACATAGTAAAGAAATGTGCACTAAGGTCTCAGGTTCATCCTGACCACAGGTACAATTTTCCCATTTTATGAATTTTATTGTGTGACAAATAAAGATTTTGGCATAAAATCAGCATGAAAGGTTTTTTTTATATATATATACAAAGGATATTGCTTGTTTTGGAAAAACTAGCATTATGACAAAAAAGACAGGTGGCTTGGATGTGACTTATCAATAGAATAGACAGGTACCTGAAGCAAATGCTATCCCTAAGCAGGTGTTGAAGCCTGTGATAGCCAGAATGTCATCAAAACTTCCTGCAGCCATTAGTAAAGTTGGGACACCTTTGTCAACACCATATCCCCCTGCTTGTAAAACCAACATTGAGGGGACTACAACTGCAGGAGACACAGCACCTAAGACAAACCTGAACACACAAATCAACTTTTAGTTACATCAATTTGTAGTTATCTCTTCCACTTTTCACAGTCAGAGTAGGATTTGCAATTTACAAGAAAAAAAGAAAACTGAAGAACTGTGTTGTGAGTTGAAAAAACACAGTATAAAAGTACTAATTTTATTTATGAAAGTGTATATGGTTGCCCAACTCACCTTCCAGTGACTCCAGGCAAGTTACAAGGATAAAATCCCAACACATAAACAATACAAACAGCAAGAACCCCTACCCTCCTGACAAAAATTAAACGAACCATGCTATTCTGGATCCCCAGGCCAGTTGGCAGAACTATATGTTCAGGGCCTTGGGAAAGAGTGCCAAGGTGGGGACCAATCTTATCTCTGCAAGGATGTTCCACAGGAAGGGAGCCATCACAGAGAAAGCCCTTCCTGCTGCCATCAGATGGCTCTCCTTAGGAAGTATTCCCTGCCACCCTGCTCTAATGGGTTGGGTAGATCTGATCCCAAGCCATTTAGGTCTTTGAAGGTGACAACTAGCACATGGACTTGGATCTGGAACCAAATCGGTAGCCAATGCAGCTCCCGCAAGGGAAATGATGCATCTGCAAGTGTAGGCCTGCACAAAACCACGTGGGCTCCTGCATTTTTAACCAAATGAAACTTTCAGATAGTTTTCAAGGCCACTCCATGCAGAAACTATTGCAATAGTCAAGATGGAAGGTAAGAACTGTTTTATGTTAAGAATATAGACTGATTCCTTGAAGCACCTTGGATTGACATAATATAGCACTGTAGATCATAACTGTTTATTCTGGTTTAATGTATGAGCCCAGCTATTGGATTTTGTAAACCAAAGTAGTTGTTGATTATTTGTAATCTACCTTTGATCCAGGACCTTAAAGTGCTATACATAACAATCCATTCTTCTATTTTCCCACAGAAAAATAGCTCTGTGAGATAAATTGAGTTGAAAGATGACTACCCAGAGTGCTTTTGGGGCTGAGAATGAACTAGAAGCTGAATCTTTCTGATTCTAATCTAAGCACTTCAAGGTTAAACTACACTAGTTTGTGGTTCCGCATGTTACGTGAACCATCCAGTCATGGTTATTAAGAAATTGTTGCTAAATATACATCATAGCGAGATGTTTTTAAAGACTTCTGAAGAGGATTAAAATTTTCCTTTGAATTAATGATGATTTAACATAGGTTTTCTCTCTCACTAAATATGCAACTTCGCAAATTCCAGATCTATTTATGGATCAGGGCTTCAAATTCTACTCTAATCCTCTGCGGTATGACAAGAACATATGTTTTACAGCATAATCAAACTAAATCAGATGTGACACCTGCACTGTACCCATGGCTTCATGGAATAGGAAAGACAGTTTCGGCCCATAAAAGGAAAGAAAAACAAAATGCAATTTTTGAGTTGGAAGAGGAACTTACCCAAGCATAAATCCCCATTGCCATGGCAGGTGCATGAGAAAATGAGATATGACTGCCGCTGTACATGCTTCTATTAGGCAGGGTCCCAAGCTTAATCTAAAGCAGACAGCCTTTAGTTTTTTCAGCGCCTGCAAGATAAATGCATTTGCAAGTCAGTGGAATTGATTTTTAAATGTTTTGAAGACCACGGAAGAAAACCTTATGTAGGGCCTATGAGATTTGCTCTATTTGGCAATTACCCAGGACTTGCTCCAGCAGGTTTTATGAGACAGTTTTTGATTGTTCTGGTTATCTGAATAGTCTCTTAAGGACTACGTTTTAATAATTTCTTTTCTGCTGTGTATGTCTGTTGGTTATTTGTTACTTTAAATTATGTACACTGCACTGGGGCACATATCTAATGGAGGGCGTATAATTGAATTACTCAAATAAGAAGCAATGAAGATAGATTAGATTAGATTAGATTTATTACATTTATATGCCGCCCTTTTCCCCAAAGGGGACTCAGGGCGGCTCACAATTCAGTCAGGGAAGGGAGTACAGACAGGGGGATAAAAGACGGACATAACAGTACAAAAATTTAAAAGGCACACAACAACCATACCATTCAAGAAGGGGGGCAAAGCTCTTTAGCCCCAGGCCTGTCGGAACAGCCAGGTTTTAAGGGCTTTGCGGAAGGCCTGGAGGGTTCGAATCTCCACGGGGAGCTCGTTCCAGAGGGTCGGAGCAGCCACAGAGAAGGCCCTCCTCCGGGTAGTCGGCAGTCGGCATTGGCCGGCGGATGGAATTCAGAGGAGGCCTAATCTGTGGAATCTAATTGATCTATTGGAGGTAATTGGCAGATAGAAAAAGGGTGCATGGAACTAAGGATCTAGAGACCAGAAACCTTGGGATCAGCATCTATGTTTCCTCTTGGTCAAGCTGTGTTAAGGTATTGCGATCAATATATTACATTTTATTTTATTTATTATTTTATTTTATTATTAATGTATGCCTTGGAGTCACTCCTGACCTCTGGAGATTTAATGGCTAAATCCCTGAAGTTTTCCTGGCAAGATTTCAGAAGTGGTTTGTCATTGCATCCTTCTTGGGGATAAAATGAAGTGACTCTCCTAAGATCACCCAGCTTGCTTCGTGCCTAAAGCAAAACTAGAACAGTTTCTATCCTGATGCCTTAACCACTGCACCAAACTGGCTCTACACAGTGATGGGGATGCCATAAAAAAATCTGGGTATCTACTAGGTGGCCACAAATAAACACAGGGATCCCAACTGGTTTTTTCCCATCTGTATATGAAATCCCTACCTAGTGAGCATGCTGCTTTATAAAAGGTGGTAGAACTCAGGATTTTCTCTTATGTGCTCAATTTGCAATGCTTTTGCTTTTGCAAAAAGCAGGAACAGGTAAACTGTAGTACTACAGACATAGCTGAACTACAGTTTTCATCTTCCTTCACCATTGCAAATGCTGGCTCAGGCTGCTAAGAACTATAATATTTAGCATGCCACAGTAATGTATTTGCATAATGCATTAAGTAAAATCTGGCATATGGTCTTAATCAGGAAAAAGGACCCCAACATTTTACATTTATTCTAGTTCCAATCTTTTTGGCCAGAAAAGAAAAGGTCAGTACAGATTAATTGGCCTAATTGACATGAGGAGCCTAGATTAAGATGCATTAATTGAAAATTTGGTTACAGGTTATAGTTAGGGCCTCTACAGCTGGATCCATGGTCTAGATTCAGATAATATACTACATGAGTTTATCAATAAAGTGACATAGTATATTGCACAGCCTTAGTATTGTGGCAATACTGAACCTTAAAAAGGCGAAGGTATGCTCCTACTTGTTTGCATGACTAACAGATGGAGTTTCGAAGAAAATGCTTGAGCTTTAGATCCACTACATTGCTAAAGTTCTAAAATAGATTACTTATCACTGACTGAAGGAAATCAATTTTAATTTATAAATTTATAAAACTGAGATATGAGCCAAATATAGTGGAGTTAAATATAGTGTTATGAGCTAAATATAGTAGAGGTTGCCACAGTTCAGGGTTCAGATAATGTTACTAATCTCAGTGAAAAGCAGAAGTTTCTGATTTTTCACACTCATCTAGGAAAAGAAGAAATGGTAGGAATATCTAATCATCAAACTAATCATGTTTCATTACTGTAAATCAAACCTTGTGTGTCCTCTGAATGAAATTAAAAATTTCTATGTGAATAGGGATTAGAAATAGACTAAATTCAGTTAAAAGCAAAACTGATCATTACCCTGAATATCAATACATATGACCAAACAGTTTTGATATTTCTGGCTGATCTCAGAAAGTAAGTAATGTTGGACAAATCCCAGAACATAACAGATAGCTACTCTATCAGAAGAGGATAATAGCAATCTGTTGCCAAGAAACCCACATGGATGTGTCAGGTGTCAAGATCCACTGAAAGGAAACCTAATTTTGTTTTCTTTACAAAGTTTTTCCAAGACCTCACATTTTAGGTCAAAATTCCCAAATAAACCTTTTATAAGAGAAACAGTTCACTTCTTGCACTTAAGGATAATATCCCTGCTCTAGAAGAGGCATTATAGTTCTCAACCCACTGATAAACAGGGTCAGGATTGATACAGTATTCTTCTTATGCATGTCCTGGGACTACATACACTGGGCTTGAAATTCTGGAAATCATACCTGACATTTCAGGAAAACACTACATGGGGAATATTGAGGCATTTATGTTCTCCTTGCAGTTAAATGTTCTCCACAAAATATTCCTTCCACATTTAAAGGGAAAAAAAAATACCAAATGTCACAAAGAAAGTTTGGTTGGAAGGAGCATTTGGCCATTGCACTAGAGGAAAAGTGGTTCCAAACTAATCTGAGCTGAGGACATGGGTCACACCTTATATGAATATCTCATTAGTTAAATCACCATGTGTGTCATATAACTCCAATTGGTAGAGTTGTAAATTATAATTTCCAGTTATCTGAATGTGGACTTGGTAGCTAAAATGTATGTGAATTTTTGGGAGAATTTGAATTGCATTGAGTAGGAAACCAGGCAAAAGAGGGTAGAGCCTTATCAAATATACATAAGAGAACCTAGGACTTTTAGTATTGGGTGAGGCTTTCTAAAGAAAGAGGGTGTATTTTGTTTCTTAAAACAATTTTAAGGCAATTTGAGACCTGGCATCATTGTTTTCATTGGGAACCAAGCCAGTGGGTGTTTACCATATTTTTCGGAGTATAAGACGCACTGGAGTATAAGATGCATTAAGATTATGAATAGGCAAATTAGAAAAAAATTTGCACTCTGCAGACCTCCCAAAAAAGGCCCATTTTTTGTGAAAACGAGCCCGTTTTTTGTCAAAAAAGGGCATGCATAGCCTTTAGAAGGCTTGTGGAGTGCTCCTAGGGGCTGGAGGTGGGGTGGGGTGCAAAAACAAGCAAAAACAGCCTGTTTTTGTCAAAAAATTGCATGCATAGCCTTTAGGAAGCTTATAGAGTGCTGCTGGGGGGGGGGGGAACGAGCAAAAAACCCAGCCCATTTTTCACTTATTTTTGCCCTCCATAGCCCCTAGGAGCAGCCTCCTAAAGGCTATGCACAGTCATTTTGGTGAAGGAGGCGGGGTTTTGGGAGGCCAAAAATGCTGTATTCAGTGTATAAGATGCACCCAGATTTTCACCCCCTTTTTTGAGGGAAAAAGGTGCGCCTTATACTCTGAAAATACAGTATGTTACGAGAGGACTACAGAGATTTTGAAAAATGCAATTTAGGGATGCTCTATGCCTTAAATTATTTTGCAGCTTGAGCCACTTTTGTTTCTCAATAAGCCAGGGTTAACCAAATGGTGACCTGGTTCAATAAATGAATCAGAATTTAGTCACAACTTTATCACCTAGCTATGCATTTGTTAAGCAAGGACGCTTTGATACTCCACCTTTGGATCAAGGCCAAGGCCAGCCCGGGCCAAGATGATCGCGAGAGCAATACTTCTAAGGATGGCTCCCCATTTCACATTGATCAGGACTATGTCAGTGACCCATGGGATATTTCTTAGAAGAAATCCAACAAGCAACATTCCTAAACAGGAGGCAAAAGGTGCATTTTATTAATTGACACAATTGGCAGTTCCAAAGTCTGAAACGTTTGCTCTGAAGTCCAGAGCCTTCAAAGATATTTTCCTGTACACTGCTTGAACCAAACATTTAAGAACAGTTGTCCTGTGATCATACAGTCAAAGAGTCATACTCCTGCAACCTTATAAAGAGTCCCATTTCTTGATCTATGAACGGCATAGAAAATGCTTTCCTCCTGAATAAATATGTACAAATTTGCATTCCACCAAATTTCTTTCATAAATTTAACAATTCCATATGGCTAATTAGATGAAAAGATACTGAGCATTAAACCATGTTTGTCTGATCTAGACTCTGTGCTACACAATAATTGGTTTGTACTACATATTATGTAAAACTAGCCATTGAGACTTTATAAAATATAAGTTTATGCACTATGGTTAAATAAGTTATTATTTAGCATGATGTGGGACATCATCCACATTCTGAGAGGTAGCAAATGTGCTAAATCTAATCATGATAAGCCAAAATATAGTTGTATTATTCAGAAAACTATGGTTAGCAGCATGCATTTGCATGTTGTGTGAACATACATTTCTTTGATGATTAGAGCCTAATCATCAAAAATTATAAATCAATCACACAGAGTTGTAATCTCAAAATTTTTAAGCTGCTGTCACAGGATAGACTGAATGATGATGACTGCATTCACACAACAGGCTAAACTAGAATAGCACACCACCCACTAAGCTGCTCTTAGGGGGTTTGTTTTGAATTGTTTTTGGTGTATGTCTAATTCACATGCAAACATGTGTTTAGCTTATGGGTCATTATTTTGTTATTTTATTTATTTCTGGGTTACAGTTAGGGTTAAAACACCAAATGGGATTCAAAAACTTTTGAAAAGTGAAGTACTTGCTGCATTGTAAGTTGAACCACCCCCAGGCCCAGAACGAAATGAAATCAGACAAAGGAATAATTAAAAACACAAATTAATTTAAATAATTTGCAAGCTGCATGCCCATGATGGCTCCCCACAGAAATTTGTTAGGGGAACGGGCACAGATTGAAGCTGTAAACTGAAAAAATATATTAGTTGATAACCTTTAAAGAGTATAATCAATAATCAAATTATTTAAAGATCAGGATGAATACTTATTTTAGTAATTGAAACATTTTTGTAAATTGAGCTGTTGCTTTTTAATTTGTACTACAAAGATTTATCATTTTAAAGTCCACTTATAATTATTTATTTTAAATTCCCTATTATAGGAGTTATTCCAATTAATTTCATCCCAAAACACAAAATCAAACAGCAACCAAAAACCACCCATTCCTTTGGATAATGATATGGGCAGTGTATAAATTTAATGAATACATAAAAAATAAATAAAAACAAGTACTTTCTCAGTAATTAAAATATCTTCACCAAATAATATTGCATTTTGCAATAAATTATAGCTTAATGGTATAAATTTGTACTATATGGCAATTTCACAATGGATTCTTTATTTCAACAACCAATCTAAATGTGAAAAGAGACAGCCTGTCTAAAAACATACTTACCCAAAAGAGGAGGGAGGGGAGGCAGACCAGGAAATTTAATTAATCCCATAATTTTACCACCAATTACAGCAAAAAAATAGAGGACTAAAAATCCAAAGAGGCTCCCACCAGGAAGACTTTCGTTGGTTGTAATAGACCAGATCACAGCCCAGATCAATGCTACTGCTACCACTGGAAGAAGAAAAAAGTGTAAACTATGTAAACATATTGAAAACATTGCTCAGAATTTATATTAATGTGTAAAGGATGATTATTTATTTTTAATTATTTATTGCTAAACTGCATGTAGATTATGATTTATAAACAAAAAATTGGAAAAAGCAAACTTGCGCTTCTAAAACCAATCTAATTTTGCTAAATGTTCCCTTTTGTGGTTATAATCTGCACAATCCAGTAAGTTGGAGAAATTGGAGCATAGAGTAAATGTAACTTTTATCAAATTGTAATTTTCAAAGTGGCAAAAGTAATTAAATGTATGACTGAGGAGTAATTGTGTTAATCATCCATTATTTCTTCATCATAAAATTAAAAGTATTGCCCTTGGCCAAGGCATCCATGGGAAGGGAGTCAAAAGATCATGATGTGACCATGTGACACACACAAAAAGAAGGCAGGGCTTCATGGGTGAAGATTTTTTAACACTCTACCCTGACACTCTTGCCTTGGTCTAGAATACCCAGTGCATGTCTACCCAAGCAAATGAATCAGAATATGTAATACAGAAGATTGGGGAAAGATGATGATGACTGCTATATGTATTGAATATATTAAGGGGGGTGGGTAAAGGCTGCAGTATATCTAGCAATGACACAAAGGGTGTGGAACGATAATGTGAAATAAGAGATATGATTTTGCAAGCTTTGCTTTGGGAAAGGTTGACAATTAATCCCAGCTTTCACCCCCTTGCTTTAATAGTATTGTGCTAATTTTAGAGTTCACAGAACCAATATGTTATAAAACTCCATCCTCAAATTGCAAGAATATATGCTGTTGATTTTCATTAGTCAGATTATCAACCTTTGCAGAATAGTTGGGCAGAGGCAGGGAGCTGCAAAAATGGAACTCCAAGACTAGTTGGACTCAGTAGCCTAAATAACCCCTTCTACTCAGACTCAAGAGAGTCCGACTTATTAGAGACTATTTTCATCGCCCAAGGAACCAGCAT
This sequence comes from Thamnophis sirtalis, assembly GCF_051295495.1. Lineage (NCBI taxonomy): Eukaryota > Metazoa > Chordata > Lepidosauria > Squamata > Natricidae > Thamnophis > Thamnophis sirtalis. The sequence goes on from NW_028261390.1 coordinate 19,955,747, forward strand.
TGTGAATAATCAATACTTTCCTATAGGGTAGAATTTGCAATTTCACTAGTCACTCATTAACTTATGAGTAAGTCAAACAGCTAATAGGAAGATAAGGCTGACAAGAAGTGGGTGTGGAAGAAAGGGACTGGAATGATATATTCTATTACTCCTACAATTTTCTGCATGCACACCCAGCATGAATGGTAAGAAGGCCGAAGGGCAAGTCACATTTTCTTCAGAGCAACTTTCCCATGCTGACTATTCTAGAACAGATTAAAATACATCAAATAAATATGCTCTACAGAAAACGGGGACTTTTTTCCTTCATTCCCCCGCCCCCTCACCGTTTGTTGCTATTCTGGCAAGGATGCCTTGAGGAGGACAAGCACATATTCGTCTTCCTGAAGTTTTTAACTCAGCCAGAGGTCCCTGAGTGTGTTCCTCACATCTGTTCAATGGAGCTGTTTCTTTTGTTTGTACAATGCCACTGGTGGCTCCGGAATCTAAAACATCCTGAGGAGAAATCAAGAAATAATATTAGTAACAACCATCTGTCCTAATTTCTTTTCAATTTTCAAAAGTTATGAACTCAGTGAGATTTAATTCTAAGTAAAATTTTGTCTGATGGGTATCAATCTGGAGGAAATTGTTCCATAATTTAATTCTAATAATGGCACCAAATTGAGCAAGAGTAGTTTAACAGTTGAATTATGTCCGGACAAGAACAGCGGTTGATAAATATGCTGGTTTATGAAGTCTGAGGTTCTTTATGATTTAGTTCTAATTGTTTTTAGATACATTAATCTGACTTATGCTTACTTCTGTTCTATGCCCATATGACAGATAAAATAAGCTGTAATCCAATTTCTTTGAAGAGTGATAGTAGAAGAAAGTTTTGTGGTTTATAACTGCAATTTAAGAGTTTGTCTTGATACTATTTACCCCTGCTTAAAAACATGGAACAGGATTGGGTTTATCACTAATCTGTTTCACAGCTAGCTTCAGGAAATACAGTGTTATTGTTGTACTATTTTTGATGTTGAAGTTTAACATGAAGATCACTTTGCCTCTTTCCATTCAAGATAGAGGTAGGTAACCCACAAGCTGTGAATTTCCCAATTTCAGGATGGATATACAATTCAGGAGCCTGGCAGCTCATGCTTTTGATGCTTGCAAAGTCTTGTAGTCACATAATTGTAATTTGCAACGTTCTCAGGTGGCTTCTGATAATCAAAGTCCATTGGGGAAGCCAGCTTTGTTTAACACTTGAGTCATTTAATAATCATAGGATTCATTTAAATGTGTGATTTGCTTAATGTCAGTGGTAAAAATGGCCATAACATCATTTAATGACCACATCACTTAGCAACAGAAATTCTAGTACCAATTGTGGTTGTAAGTTGAGGACTGTGTGTATTAAACTGCTACAATAGCAATAGCACTTAGACTTATATGCCATCCACAGTGCTTTTCAGCCCTCTATAAACAAGTTTACAGAGTCAGCACATCTGACTCTCAGTCTGGATCCTCATTTTACCAACTTCAGAAGGATGGAAGGCTGAGTCTTGCTTGAACCGAGCAGAATCGAATTGCCAAACTGCTGGCAATTGGCAGTAGAGCAGAATTAGCCTGCAGTACTGCATTCTAACCACCGCGCCAGAGGTGGGTTCCTACCTATTTGGTTGGGTTCGGCCGAATAGGTAGTAACTCCTGCGGACACGTAACTGTACCGGTTCTATCCTTGGCAGTACCATCTTGATTTTCTGTTCTGCACATGCGCAGAGCAATCTTCATTGAAAAAATGTAATTTTTATTCCATTTTTAATGTGCGCCTGCGCAGATTGTTTTAAGTGCGAATGCGCACTTCGGGCGCCAAACTGGTAGTAATGGTGGCTGGAATCCACCCCTGCACTACACCACCACAGCTCATAGTGTATATATTACCCTGGAGTAACTCATAACTCAAAAATAAACCAATCACTAACAGTACATAGTCTAACCTCGTAGAAGTGAGACAGATGGGAATAATAGGGTTCCGTAGCAGACTGGGAAGTTGAAAAAGCATCCTGGAGAATGGCAATCTTTCATCACTAGAACCATCTGTCCCAAGGTCTCCAACCTTGGCAACTTTAAGACTTGTGGACGTCAACTCCAGAATTCTGGGAGCTTTGCTGGCTGAGTAATTCTGGGAGTTGTAGTCCACAAGCCTTAAAGTTGCCAAGGTTGGAGACGCCTGATCTAGTGAATATTCCATTTCAGGAATGATTCACAAGAAGCATCTAGCAAGCCCACAAATAGAGCATCAAGTCTCTTCTCCCACTGTCAGTTCCATGAGTCTAGTATGTTAACAGGCAGCAGCCAATAATTAAAGCTGCTTTTAAGGACTTCTAAACTAGCAGCCAATAACATGTCCAGAAGCAGTACATTCTAAAAGTTGATTATACGTACATTGTATAGAAAAGCATCTATTTTAAATCCTCTGCTAGGCATTTTCATAGAGTAGTCTCTAGACTAATGTTATAGGATATGGAGTACTTCTTTCTCTCAACCATGCACACTTTTACGCCCCTTAGTCATATCTTCTTGTGCCATTTCTCGGAGCTAAACAGTCCCAATCACTGCATCCTATCCTCACAGGGAAGTCGTTCAAACCCCTCATGTCCTAGATTATCTTTTCCCCATCTTCCCAACGAGATATGGTGACTAGAATATCGTACTGTACACCCTTTTCTAGATGTAACAACTCCATAGAGTTATATGAGGCCATTATGTTATCAGAACTAGGTTAGGGTCAATCTTTTCTAATGATCCAAAGCATTAAATTTGCCTCCTTTAAAAGCGCTACATATTTCTTTCCACCTCCCAAGAAACTATACAGAAGTGTTCATGGAGTTACAGAGATCAAGCTCAACTCTTCTTTTCTACAAAGAAATTTTTTTTTACAAAAAAATAATAAAACAACAATACATTGGGTTGGTCACTGTAGATTAAATTGGGTGGGGAATTTAGTGGCTTAGAAAACTACAACTCTACTTAGCATAATCCGTAGTGAGGGATGGTGAGAGTTGTAGTTCATAAATTCCCACAATAGTTCCATATTTTAGAATGTTCTACTGGATTTCAAGTCCAATATTTATGGAAGATTCACCAGACTGGGGAAGATTGTTAGGGTATATGAAAGTAACTAAATCACATACAGTGTTGTAAAATAACAACAACAATAACAACAACAGCAATTAAAAAATACCTGAGCCGCTTCATGCATGGGAATTACATTATTGCTAGCATTTTCGGATAGTGTTGTTGGTTTCCAACTCCCTGATACTGGGTCTTCTGCCATTTTGATCAACCTAACTGTAAAGCAAATAAAGCAAAAAAAAAAAAAGTTTAAAAAAGATAGCATCTCCAGCAATGAAGTAACATTCATAGATACATGATCATCATTACAACGTCTAGTGAGGGCCTACATATGTGATGTGGTCAACATAAATCAAAAGACTATTTTTGATTGTTATGATCTCTGAAATAATACTTTTAAATGGCTTCCAATATAAAATTCATCTAAGCATTTTATCTTCCTTTCCCTCTTTCTTACATTCCTCACATACATGCATTATATGTGCACATGTACGTTGGTCGTCAGAATATATTTGTAAGTTAATTTCTCTTCCCAGTTTTCTACAACTGCTCCTGCCACGTGCAGAGATAACACAAATTATTTTGAGGAGTGAACCACTGATTGGGGAAATAAATGACTGAGGATGCAAAGAATGTGAGCAATTGCACTTACCTTGGGTAGACCTCTATCAAAACTCTTCCTAAGGCCAATTCTAAAGATTAACCTGTTGATGATAGTAGATGAGGCTTATTTCAACTGATTTGGTATTTTTCGCTGGGGTTACTTCTGGGTCAGCTTATACTGAATCACTAGTCACATGAATGCATTCTTGATGAAGATGCTAGAACTGGGTGCAAAAATGGTCACAAGCCCAATGACTGTGTAGTGAATCTGTCCATATGATCAAGCTGACTAACACCGATTTGTGCATGGATTCTGGAAAATGTTCAGACTAGATTTGTTCTAGCTGATTAAAATAATGTTAAATCCTTTCCATATAGGAGCGTGAGACCCCCAAAATACAATTATGTACATTTACAACTTGAAACTCAATTACTTTCATTAGCAGTTTCTTTACCAGTTTTGATTTTAAAAAAATAATAATAGTACAAAGAAGTTTTTTCCAAATGCCAATTTAGCTACTAACATTATTGCCACCTTTACTAATGCTTGGTAGAAGCAATGATATGTCTAAGCCTAGAATTGTTCCTTTTATGTGTACATTGGAGGAAAAAATCTTTTCATCTCATCATAAAGAACAAGGTGGTTTTGTTAGTTGGACTGATAATGACGTTTGCTTTACCACGTCAAGTGCTGAAACAGGTGTAAAAGCATACAATCAAGCGAGCATTAGTGGCTATTCTGCTTTGTGTAGCATGCAAAATCAAAAGAACATTTCCTTTTCAAGGCTCGTGTCAGGGAGAAATGGCTAAACCTAATTTCCTGAAAAGCATGCCTGTTTGGTACATATTTGTGCTAATTACAACTAATGTAAAATGTAGTACATGGGTTTCTAAAAAAATATAATAATATGAAGAGACAGGCAATGGAAGGCAAATAAAGCTTTTGCAAATATCCACCAGCTTGTTCATCTGCAGCCAGGAAGCTTCAGTGAAGACTTCTACAAAGGCAGATGGGTTCAGTTTTTGCTTTTAGTGTAACAGGCGTGACATGAAACTTGTAGTTCAAAGCTAAACTCCAGAGCTGATTGACATGGAGAGAATGATACAGAGGTGACATCCAATAGCAGAATGGAATTGTAACAATGTAATGGATTGGAAAGTTGGCTTGTGGTATTAAATAATATAAAGATCTGCTAGCTAAAATTTACTTCTAGGGATATTTTTGTTATCAATTAAAGTTTAGAACAAAGTATCTTCAACTCAGCAGATTTCCATAGTTTAAGCACTTGAATTGTTTGCTTAATTGTGTCTCAACACGGTGCAGTTGTTTAAAATTGTGTATCATAGGGATTTTAAAATAAGGTGTTCCAAAAATGAAGAAATGGATTATATTTTGCAAATATTACTTGGGAGAACACAGAATCCAATAAAGGAGAATATGTATAGCTCGGGTTGAAATGAGGGGTCCTTGGTGCTCTCTGAGCTTGCTTGTTTTCTTGCAGATAACATGATGATGATGATGATGTCTGCAAGAAAACAAGCAAGCTCAGAGAGCACCAAGGACCCCTCAAGACAGGATCCTTTACCATTATGGATTAACCAAGAACAAATTATATTGTAATGATACATACACACATATACAATACACACACATACACAGAATATATACAATATATAATTTTAAAAGGTGTAGCTGTCTTCCTAACTTTTTTAAACTTTTTTTTTGACTCACTTAAGGATACTCTTTTGATCCTAGTTGTAGGAAAGTCAGGATCAGATATACAATGTTCTAGCAATTGTATGGGTACATGTGTACCTGTGTATGATTAAGTGTAACTGTATGTGTGTGTGAACATTTTGGAATTCCTAGCCATGATGCCAACGTTTGTATTATGTCTTAGTGCAAGCTGTGGCCACAGGTGTGGATGTGATTTGTGTTGACCAATCCCTGCAATTTTTTTTTGCTATTTTCCTGTCTTTGTGCCCACCTTCTCCTCTCTCCTCCCCATGTAGACATCTATGCAAGGAATGAAGTTTAGTGCTTAGAGCCTCATTTGAATTCAAACTTTGCTTCCAAATTCAATCATATTTAGAAAGGAAGCTTGACACGGTGGTTCCACCACAAATGCGCGAATGACAAAAGCGCGCCTGACTAAACCGCGGTGACAAAACCGCGGTGACAAAACCACGCCGACGAATGAGCGCTGAACCGCGCCGACAGAAGCACGCTGTAACCCTAACCCTAAACCAAACCCTAAACCTAACCCTAACCCTAACCCTAACCCTAACCCTAAACCTTACCTTAACTTAAATCGTGCTTCTGTCGGCGCGGTTTTGTCGGCGCGCTGTTGTCGGCGCGCTTTTGACATCGTGGTTTTAGCGCCGCGGTTTTGTTGGCGCGCTTTTGACGTTCACGCATTTGTCGGGTCACGGACACGGTCCCTATCAGCACTGGCATAACATTAAACACTCTTGAACACGACTCACTTCTAGGGAACAGTGTAAAAATCATCTACCTTCATTTAATTTGTCATTATGTGCATCTAATGAAGACCTGTAGGAATGGGCTAGAGAGTACCTACTAGAAGTTTATTATTTTCCCTCAAACTACAAGCATTTGTGTCAGTGCTATTCCTAATATACTTCAAAGTTCCTTTTCTAAAGTGTGAGTTCTTTATTAGTGTCAAGACACAGAAACAAAAGTTTATAATTAAAAATATTAACCAGATAGCTACCGGCAAGCTGAATAAATGATGCCTGGCAGAGTGGAAGAAGGAAGCTGATTCTTCTGGCAAGTTAAGACAAGAAATATATACAGTAAGAGCTAACAAGTTACGATACAGGCAGTCCTCGACTTACAACCATTCGTAGTGGCCGTTGGAAGTTACAGTAACACTTGAAAAAAGTGACATGACCATTTTTCACATGTACATCCATTGCAGCATCCCCCATGGTTCTGTAATCAAAATTCAAACAATTGGCAACCTGTTCATACTTATGACTGTGTCCCAGGTCATGTGATCACCTTTTGCAGCCTTCTGAGGAAAGTCAATGGGGAAGCCAGATTCACTTAGCAACCATGTTACTAACTTAACAACTGCAGTGATTCGCTTAACAGCTGAGCAAGAAAGGTTGTCAAATCGGGCGAAACTCCCTTAACAACTGCCTCGCTTAAGCACCAGAAATGTTGGGCTCAATTGAGTTGGTCAGTCGAGGGCTACCTGTAATCTAGGCACTCTTAAGAAGGCACATCTGAAGTCTTGGACGGTGGGAAGTGACCAAATACGTCTTCCCACTCGCGGGACGGGCGAGAGGAGTGGGCGCGTCTCCAACACCTTGCTCTCCATCTCGGTGCTACAGATCGATTCACGAGCAAGGATGGAAACAGCGGGGTAAGGAGTTCAGTGATGCACCAATGCGAATGTATCCGCCCAGTCCGGATAGCAAGAAAAGCGCTGAGATTAAAACCTACCTAGTCCAAAGCAGATCCCGGAGAGCGACTGATCCTCTGTAGGAAACCTTCAGAGATTACAACGGAAGCGGGTGCCCTGGCTATCCCACTTTGTCGAGAGTAGATCAACCGTCCCGACTGTCAACCTATTCAAGCCGGGCGGGTGAAAAACGCAGCCGCAGGTTGCAGCTTTAAGTACTCGGCGCCGCTGCCTCCCAACTAACCCTTCGCCTGGTTTCCGCGGTCCGAGGTCGAGGCGCCGATATTAATAACGCTCCCCTCCCTTTCTGTGTGGCAAAGGGAGGAGGAGCGGCTGGGAAGAGCCTCTCTGCTGGCGAGGAAAACATTAGCTGTACGAGCCATGGCGGCAACTCCGCGTCAAGAAGGAGATCTTCCCTCACCCGGGATCAAGGAGATCCGCCCATCCTCCCGGAGGATCCAAAAATGAGAGACTCCCGGCGGACGGTGTCATTTTAGACCACGTGGTTTCGGGGGCGCCAGCCAGCGGGTTGCTCCACCGGGGTTGAGAGTCCAAAAAAAAAATGACATTATTGTACACGGGACGATCAAAAACGGATGAGGGAAAACGCAACGAGAATACCCACATGGCGTTCTCGAGCAGGCCTGCACAGCGTGGTTTGTGGCACGAGCCACCCTCTCTGAGTTGGCAATGGGAATCATACAGTAGGCGGATATTGATAAACTACCGTTTAGCCACGATCCAGGCCAAAATTAAACGTTTTTGCATAATACCGAGCCGCTGTAGTGCAAATATAAGCTGCGTTAGAGATGACTACTGCGGGTGTATTATTTGTAAAGATGCTTAGTGTCTTTTTCACCTATGCTTGGTCACGCCTGGAGGTCTGCTGCCCAAAATCGTGGGCTTTTCATTTGTGCCTGTTAATTTTCCTACATTGGGACTGGATACAAATGGAGCAAGAGCCAGTGAAGCTTATGGTATGGATAGGTAGGGAGAAAATATAAACTCCAAAAAGTTTTTCATACTTCAGGTTGGTATGTTTGCTTTCAGATAACATGTAAGGCCATGAACATAATATCCAATGGTCCATTACAACCACCTTATTACTAGTCACGAAACACTTCTCATGGCTGCAGTGGGCAAAGTTGAGAACTGCAAATAAATCAGAATATTTTTCTGACTTCTTATAATCCTGATCCAGCTGCCAAGGCAAAGCCCCGGCAGGACAGAAACATCACCTGATCTCAAAGTATCCTCACCAGGTTAAAGCATCCCTTGCTACAGGTGCCCTGGATGTACTAGAGTTCACATCTAATTGTTTCTTGAAAGCCTGAATTTGTATTGTATAGCTATTCATTTAGCTTAAACGAATCAGGCATCCACCCCCAGAGCAAACTGTTGCATCCTTTGTTAAACCGCACTGATCTATAGACCCTTGTCAGTCTTACTTGAAGCCTGTCCTTTATGTCCATAACAAAGTCATATTTTCTCCCAATTCTGCTAGAGCAGTGTTTTTCAACCTTTTTTGTGCAAAGGCACACTTTTTTCATGAAAAAAATCATGAGGCACACCACCATTAGAAAATGTTAAATTTTTTTAACTCTGTGCCTATATTGACTATAGGTGGGTGTTTTTCCCACGGCACACCTTACACTATGTCACGGCACACTAGTGTGCCGTGGCACAGTGGTTGAAAAACACTGCGCTAGAGAATGTAATTATTTTCCCCTGTTTTATTTGATACTGAAATTCCAGGTGCCCGTTGTCTTCTTGAAATTCACCTTGGTATCTTCAAAGTGCTTTTTACACTTTGGCTCCTTTTCTTGTATTGTTACCATTATATGGTTAGAATAGCCCATGGCTAATACTAGTATGTCTTTAATAATTGGTCTTTGAAAACCCTATGCTAAGAAAACAAATCTTTATTTTAAATTTATTTATACACTTCTAGCAGGAAACAGTGGTGTCCCAGAACTGTACATAATCAGCAGAAGACAGGCATGGATGGTATAGGAGAGCCAATTGAAAGTGTATCTCATATACACATTTTTTTCAAAATGAACTTCTATTAATACATCCATATGTATGATTGAATACTCCAGCAAAGTGCTTACATTAAAACACTATAAATATATCACCATGTTACCTTTTCCCTAAATGGAAATATCATTTTTTTTTACTCTGTAATGTATTTTTATTTATTTATTTATTTATTTATTCATTCTATCATGTATGAATTAGACAACAGATACAAATATAGACATGATTATGAATACAGGAAATGAATATGAATACAAGGGAATATTAGAACAGGGACGGTAGGCATGCTGGTGCGCTTATGCATGCCCCTGAAAGACCTCTTAGGAATGGGGTGAGGTCAACGGTAGACAGTCTTAAGGTTAAAGTTTTTGGGGTTTGAGGAAGAAACCACAATATCATGTAGTGCATTCCAGGCATTGACAACTCTGTTACTGAAGTTGTATTTTCTACAATCAGGTTTGGAGCACTTTACCATAAGTTTGCATCTATTGTGAGCTCATGTGTTATGGTTGAAGCTGAAGTATGCATTGATAGGTAGGACATTGTAGCAGATAATTTTATGTACTACGCTTAGGTCGGATTGAAGACGGCAAAGTTCTAAGTTGTCTAAGCCCAAAATTTCAAGTCTGGTGGCATAAGGTATTCTGTAGCAAACAGAGGGGTGGAGGATTCTTCTCATGAAATATCTCTGGACTTGTTTGATTGTATTTTTGTCTGATATGCAGGGCAGGTTCCAGACGGATGAACTGTATTCAAGAATTGGTCTTGCAAAAGTTTTGTATGCCCTCCTACAACTCTTAATGCCTTGTTGGCAATGCTGTTACAGTGAGCTTTGGCATTTAGAGCGTTTGACATGAGTACTCCAAGATCCTTGACAGTTAGGGTTAGATTTAGTTAGGGTTAGATCATGTTCATCCCCTTCAGTGTTTGTATTTATTGTAAAACATTGCTGTGTACCTGTTTGTCTATTGTAAGCAGAGAGAAAGGCATGTTGCTTGCCATTTAAAAATAAAAAGTGAAATCTAGGTGAGTATTCCAGCCTTAACATTTGTTTGACAACTGAAAGGAGATTTGAAAAAAGCAAAGAGAAAAGGTTGATAAATGTTTTTCACATTTCAGAGAACTCTTGCGGCTGGCAACATCTGAATGATCTTAGAAACAAAATAGCACCTAAGGAATACTCTGGCTATAGACTAGATTTGGAAGTAATAATAATAATAATAATAATAATCCTAGAGGATGACAGTGGAAATTTATCTGAAAAACAGTATAGAAATTACCAACTCATCAGAAGTCAAATGTATTGAAGGAAACTACATTATTTTCATTATGAAGTAGTATATATTTTATTTTATTCTACTTATTATTTATTTCCTTTATTATCTTGATAAAATTCAAGGTGGCTAATATACCTAATACTCCTTTTTCTTCCTATTTTCCCCACAACGGCTGAGAGAATAACTGGCTCAAAGTCACCTAGCAATCTTTCATGCCTAAAGTGGAATGAGAACTTACAGTTTCCTGATTTCTAGCCCAGTGCCTTAAGCATTAGGTCAGACTGTCTCTCTATACCAAACTGCCAGTCCAACAATAGAAGAACTGGCTCAAATGAAGTGGGACACAACTGCTAAACAAATGAGCAATAAATCTATTGTGTGAACAGACTTTTATAAATGGATGGGTTAGCCTTTATCAAATACTTAACGAAGTGTATGAATTTTTATTATGGTAATTAATTTGATAGGATTGTTACATGTGCATGTAGTTTTGTCCTTTTTTATCTTCTGGGATAGCAAGGACACCAATCTGCAGGTGGAATGCCTTGAGAAGCTGGTCATATGCTCCATCCCCCATCAATGATGCATTCATTGCCAGTCATGTAGGCTGACTGAAATTTAGGAGAGAAAAAGAAAATAAGTTAGAAAATAAAAACAAACCTGGCATTCAAATGATAACATGCTTCAGAAATGCATGTGATTTCTAATACAATAGGAAATACTAACAAGATTTAATACACACATTGATAATGTGGCTTAACTGGTTTTGAACTTAGTAACAAACTACAGCATCTTTGTAGCATCACCAGATCATCATTGATGTATTGTTTGTGTTCATTCTCCTTTCACTTAGGCACAACTTTAATAGATGTTACAGGTCTCTGAAATGACCTCTGCAGGTTATGGCAACAAATGTTCAATTTGTTGCATAACTTTCACAAGTTTTATTACTATATGAATCAAGTCAGTTGTGATTTAAACAAACCATGGTTTAGTATGTACGAACCCCAGCTTCAAGAAGATTGGTTACTTTAACATCTTGGGACATCAATGATGCTTCATCAGAGAAGAGCAGATGAGTTTGAGGGTTGAGAAGATATGCTAATAAAGTGTCAACTTTGTGTTCAAGCCAGTAATCATGACCACTGATGGTCATGTACTGAAACCAAGGTGAGGATGATGGCACATGCTAGAATGTTCCAGATTATTGAAATGGCCCAATCAAAATTAAGGGAACTGACCAATCAAAGAAAAAAGAAAAGAAAATGACATCTCCAGTATGGACCCTGAGGGTACAAAACTGGGCATTTCCTCTCAAGTTTCAAGGGTCCTCATCAGCACCCAGATGTTGTGACTTGAGTCCAAATGTTGCAAGTTTCCCTGCCCTCGCTTCTCTTCATATTTGCCTGGATCTTTAATCAAACTAAGCATTTAATGAAAATCTGTAACTGGAGATTGAAATTTCTGAAAGAAATTAAAATACGCTTTGATCATCTTGCACAGTAATTTTGAAATGATTTTCACCTTGCTTCTGTAAATACTTATTTTAAATAAAAGAGGAAGTCAATTTTCACTGCGTCCCACTATTCTGTCCTACGTCATAAAGTCATCTGTGGGAAAAAGTTCCTAGGGATCAATTTGGAAATAGAAAAGGAAGTGAAATAAATTATGTTGATAATTGATAACATTTTATTTTACCTCTGTTTTCCTATTCACACAGTTCCTTATTACAAAACCAGACTGGCTTGGGATATAAATTGATGTTTGATTCACTTGGTGTAGGTTGTTAAGGTGTTGGCCTAGAAACCAGGAGACTGGGAGTTCTAGTCCTGCCTTAGGCATGAAAAACAGCTGGGTGATTTTTGGGCCAACTTACCTCACAGGGTTTTTGTTATAGGGCAAATGGAAGGAGAAATAAGTATTGGTATGTTCACTGCCTTGTGTTGTATATGAAAAAAAAGGATGGGATAAAAATCTTTTAAAAAGTGGGCTTTTTGTGAGGGGGTAGCTTCAAATCAGTGTCGGTCAACTATCTGGACCAGTTCCTGCAGTTTTCTTAGGAAGATTTTTAGAAGTGGTTTGCCAGTGCCTGATTCTTTGGGCTGAGAGAGAGTGACTGGTTTATGGTAACCCATTGGCTTTATGCCTAAGGCAAGACTAGAACTCCTGGTCTCCTGGTTTCTAACCTAATGCCTTAACCACACAACCAAACTGTCTCTCTTTCTATATTTATTTTATTTATTTAGCAAATTTCTAAACTGCCTATCTCCCTCACAGAAGGACTCTGGGTGATGTACAATAAAATAGTGAAATATAAAAACAATACATAATATAAAAAAATTAAAAGAGGGAAGGATACTTAAAACACATATTAAAAATTAACTGAAAGACGGCGGAAGGACTCTCAAGGTGGCAACTAGCCCCATTCTTATGTTCTCCTCTGGGCTCCACATGCAAGACCACAGAGCCATGTTTTCACAAGGCCAGCAAGATGGGGGCCTGTTTCATGTCCGGAGGAGGAAGAATGTTCCACAGGGCAAGGACAATGGCAGGGGAAGTTGTCTTCCTGAAGCCCATCAATTGGAATCATTGATTCCAGGGGCTGCAACATTCCTGTCTTGACAGCGTGGTATGGGCAGATGTAATGGGACAAAAACTGTCCAGTAGGAGCTTGGCTATGCCATGTAGGTCATAACCATTTGAATTTGGAAGCAAATTGGCACTCAATGCAGTTCAATGCAGAAAAAGTGTTAGATGCATCCTTCTTTGGGCATCCACAATTGCCTACATGGCCACATTCTACACCAGTAGAAGGACAGTATTGGCACAATTTACCAAGAGATAAAAACTGCTGGGCTAGTAATTCCAGGAACTAGCCAGAAGCACAACATAGAAAACAAATATGCCCAAGTGTGTTACATACATTCTGTATCCTCATGCAGAACACTAAGAATAATAAGAGTTTGGAAACCTCCCCCAAATGCATAACAATCTTGAGGATTGTTGAGGGTTTTTAACTGCATTTGTTTACTCTGTTTCCCTAAAATTAAGACCTCCCTGGATAATAAGCCCAATCAGGCTTTTGAGCGCTTGCGCTAAAATAAGCTCTCCCCTGAAAATAAGACCTCCCCGAAAATATTGCAACACAGTAGCAGCCATGAGGTGACCACGCTCACCACCTCCTGCACCTCAAAAATAATAAGACCTCTCCAAAAATAAGGCCAAGTGCTAATTTTTTTGGGGGGGTCAAAAGAAAATAAGACCCTGTCTTATTTTCGGGAAAACATGGTACATATTTAACGATCAATCTCTTCACTCTTAAATTTCTTCTGGCAATTTTTGTCAAACCAGAAAAATGTTCACAAATAAGCATACAGAAGTAGAGTTTATGCCGATATGGCAGACTCCATATACACTCCCAATCAGGGGGATCATCCAGCTTAAAACGCAAAAAAAAAGACTGTAGGCCACACAAAAGAGAACATCAAAGGATTCACTGCAGCAATTAATTTGCTGATTCCACCTTCTTACTGAGGTTGGTTTTGGCTTATATGAACAATGAATCATCACTGGCAAAGAGTCCTATGCCAGCAGCAATATGGGAGGGCCCTTGAAAAGGCAACAGGGGGCTCCCCAGCTTTGAGCTATTAGCGCTATGGCCATTGGTTATGGCTCCAAGATATCTAAACTGATCAACCAGCTGAAAACTGGTAAAACACCTAGCACTGTTTCCATTTCCACTGGGTGGGCTGAATAAATCTTGATTGGTGGGGTCCAATCTTGATGTCTACTGACAGCTCAACTAGAATTTCAAATAACTGGGACCAGCAATATTTATTGCGATTTTTACTAAAATTAACAGAGACCACCCAAGCAGTAGAATCTCTGGCAAATATCTGCACCTGGAGCTGTTACACAGGTGAGACTCAAAGCACCTCCTGCCAGTGGAACAAGCTGTTTTAGTGCAGATAGAATTGTAGAATTGATGAATGCCTCCTAGTTAAAGCTGTTTAGCATTTTTGAATTCAAGGGCACAAAGTTAGTTTGAAGCACTCGAGAGCCACATAGAATGTAGCATATGATAAAGGAGATGCCAACCAGATTTTGAAGCAAGCTGCTAGTTATGGGGCACAAACTGTGCTGTGGATGTGCTTTGAAACTTCAAGCATAGAGAAAAACATTAGGAAGCTTCAAGCAGAGACCTACAAAACATAGCTAGTTGTCATTTACTTATTCTGTGTTACTATTCAGTCTAGAAGCCAATGGCAGTAGGTGGAATAAGGAGCAGAGGAGGAACACTTTATCTGTTTCATTGTGATAGACTGGGTAGGAAAGCATTAGAAATATTTGAAGGAATATTTCTATATTGGGTAGGAAAGCATTAGAAATATTTGAAGGAAGAGGAGCTGATATCACAACAACACAATGTGCGATCTTGGAGATCCAAGTTGATATTTCTGCCACTGGATGGTCCTTTTGGACCTAAACCATCCCGTAGAGACAGTGATAGAGAAGAGTACATCCTGCAGATCTCAAGGACACTGCAAAGTCCCTGATTGATCCAGGAAAAGCTCTTTTTTTCTGACAACAGAAATCCAGCCATTGAAGCTGCTGAAGTTGGGATAGCTCCGGAATGGAAGGAAAGCAGAAAGAGAAAGTGTGTTGAATTGGTGAGGAAAATTTATTATTACAAGAAAAAAATCAAAGTCAAATTAAAATTGAAGACAGAAGAAAGCAAGCGGTGAGATTAAGCCACATTAAACTTAGTGTGTTATCTTTTTTAAATGTTTCTTATTATGGATGGAATTTTTGCAAATGTTTCCTATTTTTTAAACTGAATGGGTTAGTTTTTCTTCTTCTATTTTTTCTTCTTTTTTATACCTATGCATTAAAAACTTCTTTTTTTTACAATGCTTGATTGGACTGTTTTTCTTTCCATTTATAATTTTTTCCCCTTAAGTTTGGAATATAAAGAGGATATAAAGAGGAATATAAAGAGGACTGTAACAACAGAGGGAAAAGAAGTAACATTGCCACTTAGAGGCTGGAGGTTTGGAAACATTGTTTTTCTTTTTTTCCTTTGATCATTTGATTTACATTTCAAGGCTTTTTAGTTTGTTTATGGAGAGTGATAATAGGAAGAACACAGATTGTTTACACAGGTGTTCTTCAGGAGTTCTATCAACAGCTGGACTGGAGTGAAGATAAAGCCTTGACTTTAAAGATTATAATGAACTTGCTTGAAATCTAACAAAAAGCCTTGAATGCTATAGTGGCAGTGTTTACAAATAGGAAGAACGGCGCAACATGAAAAAGAAATCTTAACATTGTAAATGATTATGTTTGAAAGTCAAAAAATATTAGTAGTAACAGAGAAAATTGAGAAGAGAACGGGAAATATAGAATACAGAACAGTAAAATTTGATGGAAAAATTGAGGATGTTTATCAAATGAAGAAAATGGAGGACAGAGTTCTAAAAATTGAAGAAAAAAATGAGCAAAGAGACAAGAAAATTGTTGATATCAACAGTAAACTGAGTGTGGTTGGAAATGGCAAGAGTGGAACATGGAAAGGGGAGATAGATGGACTGGAACTCTACCCCAGATTTCAAAGCATAGAAGAAGAAAAGAGAGAAAAATTGATGGAAGTAAGGAGTGAAATCTTGACAGAAGCACCAGTGATAACCAAAGACAAGCTGATGGAAGGAGCAGATTTAGAGTTTCAAGTTTTCATAAGATACGAAATGAGCAACAAGGTGCGAAGAGAAGTCCATACAAGACCTACCAAGAAAGTAATCAGAATACTAATGCTACAAATGGCAATAGACATAAGACTGCACTATTACTGGAAAGATACAGGTTGATGTAATAAAAGTTTATAATAAAAATTATGTTAAATTTAGTTAAATCTAGAGGATTATGTATAAAATGAAGTGATAATAGTTATAGTCAAATAAATGATTAATAATGATAATGCATATATGTATACTAGTTTTATATTTTATATAAACTGCAAATGGAGACTATGAGAGGAGGTTTAAAAGCTTTGTTATTAAATATAATTAATTTTCATTTAGGACATGTTATAAAGATGTAATGTCATTGGATGATTTTAGGAGGATCTAACGTAATGCCATTATATAGTTTTATTTTAAATATAGAATATTTCATATAAAAGGATGCAAAAACAATTATAGTCAAATGAAGGTTGAGGTACAATAATAGTAATGTATGTAAATATATTTGATTTTAAAATATGTGATCTGATAAGAATTGTAAGTGATGACTATGGAAGGGATGCACATAAATGTTGTAACCAATTGACACACTTTCTATAATTTGTAATAGAAGATGGTTTTATGTTTTTTGTTCTGTTTGTTTGTGTTTGTTTAAAAATAAAAAAAAATAAAAAAGAAGAAGAAATATTTGAAGGAAAATACTTGGTTTCACTGCGAAAACAATTTCATGTTTAAGGAAATCTATTTGCCAGTTGAATCTCCTTATATAATTAAACACCACGCAATTTTTGTTATAAAGTTATTTTTAATGGTGTTGAAATCCTACACATAAAGCTCAAAATATTGTAATGCCACCTTGGTTGATTATGGGATGTAGTCATATAATCCAAAATTTTACAGATGAATTATTTTGCATGTCAGATAAGATTTAGATTGTCAAAGGTTAAAATACATTTTCTCAATTGAAATACACAGTGCAGTTGGTGCCAGAATTAAAACTACTATTTGACTGAAGGACACATCCCCTTTCTTTACTAATCCATTTTGCATGGTATTTATTGTGGCAATAAATATGTGCATGACATCTTTCCAGTGGTACATTTACCACACATATCTTGATTTATATTTCAAGGAAATAAGGGCTGAAGTTCACAATAACCATAATGTCCCATACAGCACATGATTATTTCTATTAGAATAATTCTTGCACATATCGTACTTTTTTAATCTTCTGAAAGAAATTTGGAACTGTTTTCAGATTTTTTGGGGGGAGGGGGATTATTAGTCACGCAGACTAATGCATTTCTTAAATGGGACTGTAATGCAATAATACAGAAGGACATTGGTGCGGAACAAGATTGCTCTGCTAATCATTATGCTATTAGGGGCCTCAGACTGAACTGGTGACTTTGTGCTACTATTAAAGTTTTATTACCATTAAAACTGCTAATTGCATGAACCATCTTCTGAGTTTTAAATTTGGCATTAAATTAGGAGTGGGAAACTTGTGATACTTGATGACTGCAATAAAGTACCGTTCCAAGACGTCTGTAGGTTATGGTCAAAAAAATCAACATAAACCAAATGGAGCTTCACATTGTAATGGTTTCACAACTGGCCATATAATCTGAGACTGCCAGAAGCTAGAACTCTGCAATGTCTGGAAGTAGATGGCTTCAGATTCCCTATTCTTGAATCCCTATTCCTTGACCTACCCAAATCAGGATAATAAAAGTAAATATTTAAGAAAGAAACACTAAACAAATGGTACAATGATAATTTGAGATTCAGATTCCATTGCATATATTTGCAGTTATCTATACAGATAGATCTCATCTTATGACTGTAATTAAGCCTGGAATTATGATGATAAATCACTGAGTCATTAGATAGGTCACCATGTGACCATTTCCAATTTTATTACTTTTTTAATGGTAGTCTTTAAGTGAACATGGTGGGTGTTAATCAAATACATTTTATCCAATGAACATTTTTTTACCAGAAACCAGCAAAGAAAGAAAAGAAAGGGGGGGGGGAACCATGGTCATGTGACCATGGGATGATGTGGTGGGCTGGTTGTCAATCACCCAAAATGTCACATGACTTCTGGGGACCGCCCTCAGAACTTCAAAATTGGGTCATAGGTACCTTTTGGGGGCTCTGTTGTAAAGAACAACGCCCAAAAGTGATTAAGCTACCTGTCATTAACCAATAGTAGTAGCACTTAGACTTACATACAGCTTCATAGTGCTTTACAGCCCTCTCTAAGCGGTTTACAGAGTCAGCATATTGCCCCCACCAATCTGGGTCCTCATTTTATCCACCTTGGAAGGATGGAAGGCTGAGTCAACCTTGAGCAGGTCAGAATTGAACTCCTGAAGTGAGCAGTTACTTAGCCTGCAGTGCTGCATTCTAATCACTGCATGGCCCTTACCTATAACTACCTATAAAATATCATCTATATATTTTACATATATGTTTCTTCTTCTAAAATTCCCATTTTACCAACAATCTCTTAAGCAACAGGAAAGTTCTATTTTTTTTTTTTTAAAAAAACACACCATATAGCTGATCCAAGAAACTTACTTCATCAGAAGCCAGATATACAAAGAGGTGGGCAATTTCCCCAGCGGTAGCCAATCTGCCCATCTTCTGCCTGGCGAGAAAATCTTTTAGTGCCTAGGGGGAAAATGCCATTGGCAGTAAATATTCAGCCCTGGAGTTAGGATTTTTCATCATCAGACGTCACAGATCAGCATTCTAACACTCCCTACAAATGATTTGATATGTGTCAAAATCTTACGTTGTTTCCAAGATATAATTCAAAAAGAGTAGGACACCTACAAACCTAGAATGCAAATTAACAAAGTTTAATTATGGTAAAATATTGAATGGGACATTTGATACATTTGTTCTTTGGTTAAAAGAATAAACAATATCAGCTGAAATAATTTGCTAACTGAAATAGCATAGAAAGTAACAGTTGCATCCTTCAAAATTCAAGATATATTTTAAACATTATCCAGCTGTCTTTCTGAAACATCTTCTCAAGCATGTAATACTATACATCAATGCTGCACAGATAAGTACTGCAAGGTCTAAAAAGTACCAGGGTACAATGTTATCACCTGGCACAGCAGCAAATAATTAGCATAACCAATGAAACCCACATAAATTAAAAACTTATTTAAATGGAACAGGTCTCTCGTGCCCATTCTGTACATCCAAAAAGACTAAAAGGGCTAATCATACATCCTTTGATACTTTTAAAAAGTTATCTAATTTGACACTTGAGGGAAGATGTGCCATTAGCACAGTTACTTGAGAAGACTGTAGTAATAATTTGCTGAGCTTTTCATGATATCTCAAAGTCAGCCTACTAAAGGAGCCCCTTCTTTCTAATAGTGCAATTAGTCTAGTAGGACTCCATAAAATCCTATAACAGAAGAAGGTCTCTCTACCGCCATCCTATTTTAGGAATTTGATCACGGTTGAAGACAGTATTCTTACAAACATGCTGTAATTCTGTAATGATATGGAATGGCACTTCAAGCAAATCAATTATGTTTTCATTTATAACAATAAGAGTGCTGTTACCTTCCCACCAAAGTGGTACCTATTTATCTACTTGCATTTGTATGCTTTTGAGCTGCTAGGTTGGTAGGAGCCTGGGCAAGGACCAGAGCTCATCCCGTTGTGTGGATCTTGGGTCTTGAACCCGGGCTGCCGTTTTTCCAGCCAACAAGCCCAGCCTCTTAACCATTGAACCACCCAACAGTGCTCTGTGATGTTATGCTAGCCACATGACCATGGAAATGTCTTCAGACAGCGCAGGCTCAATGGTCTTGAAACAGAGATGAGCACCATCCCCTACAGTCAAGTCTACAGATTAGCGGAGTAAAATCTGCAAGGACTCCCTTTGCCTTTTTTCATACCATGAAAGGCAACACACACATTCCCCTTTGTTGTGGTCCTCCTCTTTGGCCATTGAAAGGCTGATTGTCAACAACAATAACTACCTATATATTTGGCTTATTAGAAAATCTAGAAGAAAACACCAGGAAGAGTCTAAAGTAGATTTCCGTCTGAAGTTTCATTTCTTTATTATGTTTTGTATGCTACCAAGTACATGTGGGCTCATGGCAGCTCATAAACAGGCATATAATTAAGGAAAACATTTTAAGTGTCCTGTTTATCTTTCTAATTCCACTTTGTTAGCCTTTTCAAATGTCCCACTTTGGATGGTAACATGGTGTCTTTGCATAGGAACTTCCCAGCAAAGGTTCCTATAAATATTTGGGAAAGTCTTATAGAACTAGCTGCTATATATGTGTTCCTTCATTGCACACTTGTTTATTTTAATAAAATGCATTATATACTGTATTTTTCAGAATATAAAACACACCTTTACCCCCCCTCAAAAAAGAGGGTGAAAATCTAGGTGCGTCTTTACACTAAATACAGCATTTCTGGCCTCCCAAAACCTCACTCCTACACATCCCGTTTTTCACAAAAATGGATGTGCGGAGGGCTTAGGAGTCCTGCAATTGCTTCTGGGGGCTGGGGAGGGCAAAAATGAGCTAAATGTGGACCATTTTTTGCTCATTTTTGCCCCCCAGCCCCCAGGAGCACTCTACAAGCCTCCCAAAGCCTATGCATGCCCTGTTTTTTGCAAAAAATGAGGTGTGCAGAGGGTTTGGGAGGCCTGCATAGTGCAAAAACTTTTTAAAAAAAATTTACTTCAAAATTTACTTCAAAATCTTGGTGCATCTTATACTCAAGTGCATCTTATAGACCAAAAATATGGTACCTGTTCTGGATCAGGTCTTGCTTGGATTCTTTCCCTCAGAGAAGGAGTGTCAACAGTGCCTGTAAAACATATGCAAACCTTAATTTAAAATGATGCCATTCGCTTCACAAACAGAGATGGGGCATTTTTTAACATAGTACTATAAATCAAATGTAGCTGATGTATTGTAAGCACATAATCCCTTAGATAGTAAAGTTCTTCAACTTTGAGCTACAGTTTGAATTATTTTGAACAATTCTGAAGGACAAAAAAACCAAAACAGAGATTATAGAATATTACATACCAGGACAAACACAGTTGCATCTGATTCCTTTTTCAATGAAGTCAGCAGCTACAGATTTGGTGAGGCCAATAACTGCTGCTTTTGAAGTACTGTAGACACATCTATTGGGAACCCCTGAGGTAGAAAGGATTAGCAATCAGGTAGGTAAGTGAAACATATTAAAAGAAGAGTGATTAGGTTCCATTCTGTATTGGCCTCCATCTCCATAATGGCTCTTTCGAATAGCTGCTCCAGACTTCTGTTTGGTTATTTTTTTTTACAAGGAGTATTTTGTAGATCAGGGGTATCAAACCTGCTCAGATCATGGGCTGTAATGTGACATATCACAATGTTTTTTGCCTTTGCAGAGACGGGATGGGCATGGCCTGCATCGGCTGATCTGGCTTGCAGGTTGCCAATTTGACAGGCCTGTGGTAGATGGAGCAATTCTTTGCTTTATACAAATTTCTCAATTTTAATTGTATGGACACATTCCTATTTGTTTTTAATTTTTCCTTTTTTAAGGAACGGAAGCATTCAGTACATAAACAAGTGTTAGCTGCAGTCTTCATTGTCCATCTTTTTAAGCACATATATTCACTGCCTTTCATGCTAGCTGGAACCAGTTGTTATCAGCTACTAACCTTTGATACTGGATGCCACAGAAGACATGTTGATAATGTTACCAGATTTCTGCTCAAGCATCTGTTCAAAAATTGAAATGTTAAATACTGTGATCTATTAAGTATTTAAAAAATGCAAACTTTTCCCAACTTGGTATACCCTGTAATTTTCAATAACAAATTACATAATTCTCAGCCAGCATTTTGGTTGATAATTATCAATAAATATAATTTGGTTGATAATTTGATCAAGAAGTTGAAAACATATTGAGATTCCAGATTCAGAATGACTAACCTACTGTGTTTTTCAGAGTATAAGATGCACCTTTCTTCTTCTTAAAAGAGGCTGAAAATCTGGGTGTGTATTATACACCGAATACAGCATTTTTTGCCTCCTGAAGCCCCACTCGCTTCACCAAAATGGTCGTGCATATCCTTATGGAGGCTTTCAGAGAACTCCTGGAGGCTGGGGAGGGCAGAAATGAGCAAAAAAAAATGGCTGTTTTTGCTCCCCCCAGCCCACAGGAGCACTTTATAAGCCTCCATAAGGCTATTCATGCAATTTTTTTGAAAAAAAATGGGGCTATTTTTGTGAAAAACTGGCCATTTTTTTGCTCATTTTTGCCCCCCCCCCGGAGCACTCTGCAAGCCCCCCCCCTTTTTTTAAAAAACCACCCCGTTTTTGTGAAAAACAGGCCATTTTTGGGAAGTTTGCAGAGTGCAAAAACTTTTTTTTCTTTTTGAAAAGCTCTTTAACTGATTGATGAGAATTACATTGATCAAGTGATGTGCCAGCAGAAACAAAGTCTTAGGTGCTGCAGATTGTCAGCAATTCCCTTCTCCAGCACATGGATAAATACACCTGGAAACATCTACCTACCTCCCTACTCTCTCTCTCTCTCTCTCTCTCTCTCTCTCTCTCTCCCCCCCTACCTATCCACTGTATTTCTCTCTCCCCCTCCTCTATCTACCTATGTACCTACCTACTCTCTCTCTTCCTATCTACTAAATGTCTCTCTCTCTCTCTCCCTACGTACCTACTGTATTTCTCTCTCTTTCTCTCCCTCTCTATCCCTACCTACTATCTACCTACCTACTTTTTTTTTAATTTGCCTCTTCAAAATCTTGGTGCACCTTATACTCCGGTGCGTCTTATACTCTGAAAATTACGGTATATGTTTTTGGCCTAATACCTTTTGTGTATTGTTGGCTTTTGTGCCAACAATGAAAGTTATCAGCTGCTGTGCCTACAGGATTATTATAAGGATTCCAGATAATCTTCTAAAGTACCATGGTTGCCTACCTCTTTAAAAGATAACATATATTAGGTGGCTTGAGAACTTTTCAGCTTCCGAATTTCTTTTCATCTTACCCAGTTGCTCTACAAACATGGGAAGTCTCAATCTTACCTTAGGCAGGAATGTTTTGATCATGAGATACATGCTACGAACATTGACATCCATTGTGTAGGCCCAGTCTTCTTCCTCACAGTCCAAAATAGTCCCATGATGAACAAAACTACAGCAGAAGACACAACTCTTTTATTTTACTTTCTGAAGCACATAAAATGTCAAGGTGGCAGAATAAAACCATAAATTAAAGATTCAGGACAAGCCCTAGTATGCTGAAATTATGACGGTTGTTTCAGAACTGCAAAGATGATGAGTTTGCACAATATGTATGATCCACAAAGCGGACAATCACATTTACATTTTCTGAGAAGTGAATCTGTATGCATTGGCAAACACACTGGCACAAAATTGGAATTCCAGAGGTGTCATAGTCTCTAATACATATAATTAATTACAGGAGGATATATAATTAATCATAGGAAGCTTTGAGGCTATGGCAATAAAGAAGGGTTTGATAGTCTCTTTTCCTATGCTATTAATCAAACTGACACTTGTTCTTATTTTTATGCAGGTTGTTCTGAGCTTTGGAGTGATATTTCAATTCAACAAGATTTTTGAATGAAGTACTTCGGACTATAAGACACACCGGAGTATAAGACACACCATGTTTTTTGAAGAGGTAATTTTTTAAAAAAGTTTATATTTTAATATTCTAGTATTTATAATATTAGTAGGTTTATGCCCATCTGATAGGCAGAATCAAGAAGATTATTATAGAAGGCATCAACTTGCTGTTACTCATTAAATCTTGCATTGCCAAATCATCTTTGATTTAGATTACTAATAATCTAAGTGGAAACAAAAGCCAGATTTCAGAAAGGAGAAAGATTAGAAAAACAGTTAAAATCTGGCAACATCTTACCCTGCAATATTGCACAAAACATCGATTCTCTTCACCTCCTTGGCCAATTTTTCAATTTGTTCTTTGTTGGTGACATCAAGCACCCGGATCTGAATTCCTGTTAAAAGAAATCGACATACTCTATGCTGTGATGAGTGCCTGTTATGTTCTCAAAATTAAAAAAGCAGCCGTATTACAAAGGTGAAAATAGAGAGCCATACAAGTAAAGGGACCATAGAGTACTTCCAAAAACAAACACCATTTCACGAGTTCAACTTCCATACATTTTGGCCCATGTTATCTTAGCAAGGCAAAGTCAAAGAAGAAGGGGGACAGACAGAACCAATTCAAAATATCCTGCTGCCTGAGAGAGAAAAACAAGATGGCACCCACTTGATTTTCTTCTTGCAGAACCCAGAAGATTCCTAGGAATGGTTCAGAAATGCAAAACATGACCTGCTTCTCTTTCTCTCCCTCAAGAGGGCAACAGAGGGGGAGATGTCACTCCTGCCCTCCAACATTTAGCAACCCAGATGTTTGCTTTCTCCAATGAAAGAGAACTCTTGGAGGCTGGTATGTTCTGAAGACATAAGAATTTGGACCAGCCTTTGCACACCTATTCCTATTTGGTACTCACATGTTTTACCTGTAAATGACTTCTCTTTTAGTTGCAATAATATGTGCTGAACAACCTCTTTAAACTCAATGTAAATCGTTAAATAAATAAATAAATAAATAAATACATGTTTAGACAATCTCCTGAAGCAAGAAGAAAAAAAAGATGTCTTTTGACATCAGCACTCTGTATGATGTTGGAATGGATGGATGGAGGAATGAATGAATGTAGAGCAGAATTTACGATGCTTTCTAATCATATGGAGTAGCTCTGCACAGGGAATCCAAATGCTACTGATGCTGATTCTCCTTCTTCTATGAAGAAATAGCAACCTATAAGCTTTTGCCTGACATAGTCCTCAACATTCATTTATCCATGGAAAGTTTTCTTTTACACCGATCTATTTATTTCTTTTATTTATTTATTGGAAACAATTTTTTGTGTTCTCGATTTTGTCAAACAAAAAATAAGAACAAGAACAAGAGAATAAAAATGCAATGACAGAAACAATAGGTACATTAGTGCATTTATACACACCCCCTCTACTGACCACTTAAGTATGAAGTAAAGTCCATGGAAGTTAATTTGTGACTGAAACTGTGAAAATTTGTAGCTGAGACAACTGAATCAGGAAGGGAATTCCAGACTTTGACAACTCTATTAGAGAAATCATATTTTTTTACAGTCAAGTTTAGAACGATTTACATTGAGTTTAAAGAGGTTGTTTCAGCACATATTATTGCGATTAAAAGAAAAGAAGTCATTTACAGGTAAAACATTACTATGTATATTTTATGATATTGCCTACATGTGATACAGATAGTCCTCCACCTACAACCATTCATTTAGCAACCACTCAAAGTTACTACGGCACTGAAAAAACGTTACTTATGATTGGTCCTTGCACATCATCATCTCAGCATCTCCACAATTATGTGATCAAAATTTGGGCGCTTGGCAATTGGCATATATTTATGAGAATTGCAGCATCCCAGGGTTACGTATTGCTATTTGTGATCTTCCCAGCTGACTTCCAACAAGCAAAGCCAGTGAGACTAATTGGATTCACTTAATGACCAAACAACTCACTTAACGACCATGACAAAAAGATGGCAAGACTGGGCATGACTCAACAATCCCCCGGCTTAGCAATGGAAATCCTCCTCCCAACCATGTTTGAAAGTCAACTGCCTGTGTCAGCTTCTTCGAAAGCATACACAAAACATCATAAATGTTAAAATTGTTCTGCTCGCAGTAACAAATTTACATTATTAATGTTTCAGTTACAAGTTATTTCTGTTTGCTGAGTAACATTTTATGTTCCAGCAGTTATAACCCAGAATCATAGACACATTTATATCTTCCACTGAATCACTGAATAATTTTCTGAGTTATTTGGAAAATGTGGAACTGAAAATCAAATTCAGAAATAATTGGACCACACTCAGCTGCCTGAATAAAATCTTTTTAACAATAACACCGATGAAGAATAGGATATTAAACTTAAAGTCAGTTGAAGTCAGCTCTGAGTCCATTCAGGTTAACTACTCTGGAACTTCCTTGAGGATCTAGGAAAGTAAAGGAATCTCTGGAGAAATCAAAGGCAAATGAAGAAAGATTCGTGGTAGAGATACAGTTGACCTACATAGCTAAAAGCAAGCCTTGGCACCACTGCTAAATAAGCATCAGATTGGAAATTTAAATTAAAATGATCTAATGGAATGAAGAAAACCTGAACTTGACCTGACAATTCTAAACAAATGATATCTGCAATTACCGAGAACTAGGACTTTGGGAGAGTCGTTTATGGAGGCCTTCTTCAGTCTAGTGTCCAATCTTCTCCACCTACTATCCAAATATTTGGGCTTCAACTCCCAGAATTCTCAGTCAACATTAATTCTGCTGAGACAACTAGGATGTCACATCTACGCATCTGGAATGTGCCAGTTAAAGAGGGCAGAACACCCTCAGAACTTTTGACAGCTGCTTTATGATTTGCTCATTTATCCTCTCAAAGTAGCCGGGAGGCCCATGAGCAGAAGCTGCCAGAGGTTCTTATCTGCATGGCAGACTTTGGGGTAGGCCTTCTAGGCCACAACCTTGCTGCTTATATTAGAGCTATAAGAGAGAGGAGATAGCAAATGTGAAGGCCATGATAGCTCCTTTGTTTTCTCTGCTTAATGATTTGCTCGTAGCCCAGAGCTACCCTGAAT
The DNA here is from genome assembly GCF_051295495.1 of Thamnophis sirtalis. Taxonomy (NCBI): domain Eukaryota; kingdom Metazoa; phylum Chordata; class Lepidosauria; order Squamata; family Natricidae; genus Thamnophis; species Thamnophis sirtalis. The sequence goes on from NW_028261390.1 coordinate 19,982,733, forward strand.
CCTGTTCTGACATAGACTTCCCAAGATCATGAAGCAGACGCCTCGTGCCGATAAAATCTCTTTTATTTAGGTTAAAGGGAATTCCTCTCTAGCAAAATCCTGGCAAACAGTCTTTCATGAGAGTTCACAACTACAGACCTTTATCTGGCCTGGAGAGTTGCTAGGCCTATATCTTCCAAATGCCCTATATCTTCCAAATGCCACACTGTAGCAGCAATTACTTGGCAAGAAGTCAGGAACAGATCTTCACCCTAATAAATTGAAGTAATTGTCTCCTGCAAACTCCCCTTCCCTTTAGCTCCTCTTTATTCCCTATGGGAGGGGCCATTCACTGTCCACCTGTGCCTTTACTCCCGAGTCAGCCGTTGTTCCATAGCTGTTCCCTTCTCCTGGCAGCTCTGCGGATGTGCACATTGGGAACAGGCTCCAGCTGTTCTTCTGCCCCACTGATATCCGACTCCAAATGGCAGCTGATAACTGTCGGACAGCCCTGGCCCCATCTTTGCCTCATCAGAACCTTCCCCAGACTCCAGAACTGGCCATGTTCCTCCCCAACCTCCTCACTGTCTGAGTCTGCCACCAACTCCAATGGCCACTCCCCAGGCTCCAGAGGCTTTATAGGAGCCTGTGGAGGGCGAAAACAGCCTTTGCTCTGGAGAACAAAAAACAACCCTACGAGCAAGCCTTCAGGGAAGCCTCCTGAAGGTTCCTGAAGGCTCTGGAGGACTAAGAACGGCCCTACAGACAAACCGGAAGTGACTTCCAGTTTGCTCATAGAGTCGTTTTTCGCCCTCCAGAACCTTCAGGGAAGCCTCCGGAAGGACCCTGAAGGCTCCGGAGGACTAAGAACGGCCCTACAGACAAACCGGAAGTGATTTCCAGTTTGCTCGTAGAGTCGTTTTTTGCCCTCCAGAGCCTTCAGGGAAGCCTCCGGAAGGACCCTGAAGGCTCCAGAGGGCTAAAACCCACCCTACGAACAAACTGGAAGTCTATTCCCGAATTTCTGATTTGCCTGTAGGGCCAGTTTTTTTGCGCTCCAGAGGCTTCAGGAAAGTTCCTGAAGCCTCGGGAGGGCCTCCGTGGGGGGGGGGGGAAAGGCTTTTTTCACCCTCCCAGGCTCCTATAAAGCCTCTGGAGCCTGGGGAGGGCGAAAAAACCATGCCAAAAATTGGGGGGGGGGAGCGCTGGTGGTGCGCATTGCATTATGGGTGTGGCATGCCCACGCACGATCCCCCCTGTGCTCCCCCCACTTGTGGCACACGAGCTAAAAAAGGTTCGCCATTACTGCACTACCCCATACAATACGAGAAAGAGCAAGTGGTACTTACTAAAGATAAGCCATGGGGATAAAACATAACAGACTTGTTTCTCTACTTGTCTTCTGTAGGTGGTGGACTGGAGATGGGATCATGACAAGAATGAGGGATCACATAATACACTTCGCTAAGCTTTGGTTCAAAGTAATTCAAGGAATACCTGGATAACTTTCCAGTTCTCGAAGTTTGGACTCATTGATATCTGTAGCAATAACTTGAGCTCCTTCTTTTGCAAAAGCCTTTAAAAACAAAAATACGCATACGTGTTCATTTTTACAAACTATAGCCAAACAGATAAAAGCAGCACATTATTTTTCTTGTGTTTTTAATAGTTGTGTTTATTTTAAATTGTTATTATCATGTTCTTCTGTGCATTACTCTGCTTCCACTGGAAAAATGGCTAACAACCAACCACAATAACAATAAGATAACCATAGTATCACCATCAAAGATTACAGAAATTGTATAGATTTTATGCCTACAAAATTGATTAGGAACTAATTTTTCCCAGATCTTTTCTGGCAACTCTGAAACTGCTATTTTTGATATATGTTCTGAAATACCAGAGAATCTTCAGAGACAATGAAAAGTTCGGAAACTGCTGAAAAAAATGACTTGATAGAAAAAAAAACAAGTCTTTTGCAAGCCATCCTGTAAACTAACAATCTACTTGGGAAAATGAGTTTTCACATCGAATGAAAAGACTTTTTATACTTTAACTTTTATATTCAGAAGACCAATCAAAATATATTGGCTGAAAAAAAAATCACGATATACTAAAATCAGATTTGAGATGAGATCTTTAACCCATGAACTGGAAAGTATTAGTCTATTTGTGTATGTTCCAGGCCTGAGGCCCCATATGTGAAAAGGATTCCATCTACTGGTTGTGTCAAGAATTGTTGAGTGTAACATCTTCCTTGGTTACTGTGTATTTTAATCTTTGTATTTATGATGGGAATTATTTTTAATTTAAGATTTCTTGCCATCCTGATTTACTTGTTGAGGTGGGAGTCACAGAGATTGAACATTTGCAGGATACTGATGGTTTGCAAAAATTGGAAAAATGCACAATAAAAAATCTTACCATTTCTCCTGATCACTATGTATCTATGAAGGGATAAAAAAGGGAAAACTTGGAAGTAGGAATGGAATGGAGTTTTCCAGAAGAAACTGTAGCTGGCAAGCTAGCTCATGGATTTTTATTGCAAATTCCAGCTAAATATATCTTAAATATAATTCCTTAGTATAAATAGTATTTATTTTAAAGATTAATGCAAGTCTTTGCCTTAATGGAAAAGGAATATGCATAAATGGAACAAACCAAGATCATAATATTTTCCCCTGTGTAAGTTGCCCTGTTTTTAAAATTAGGACTGACTTTTATCTTGCATGATTTTATATTATTATGGTTTGCTACACAATCAGATGTTCAGACTGGATTTTGAATTTTTATCCACCTATAGAGTCCTTCCCAAGAATCTGAGATAGGCAGATGTTGGTGTTTTGTGATGTTGGAAGTATCATTGCAGGGTATAAGTTGTTCTGAGTAAAGCTGCATTTTGCAATTATTATTATTTGTTCAATTTCTTTAGCCGCCCACCTCAGTAAACGATTCTGTATATACTCTAAAATTGGCCCTTAAAGTTTACTTTTTATAGTTATGAACATTATGCCTATGGTAGCTTGAAATACCCACCTCTTAAATAAAAGAACAGAAATGCATACACAATACATTTCAAAAAGAATGAACTTATAAATGTTACGTCACTAAATGAAGATTACTTATGGTGCCTATCTATAGACCTGGGCACAGGTTTTTTTTTTTTTTTGCAATAATATGAAAGTGATTTGCCATTGCTTTCTTCTTCTTCAGAACTTGGATTCCAGCCAAGGATTTCCTTGGCCAAGAAAATCTGCCAAGGATTTCCTGGGAGTCTCCCATCCAAGATGTAACCATGACTGATACTGTTTAGCTTCTTCAAGATCAGTCAGTCATGAAATGTTGGAACCTGATTGTGATGAAACATAGGCAGCATGACTATTATTCTGATAATATTAAATCCTTTCTCTTCATGTTTTTATTTTCACCACTTCTTTCAGCACATATCCTTTAACACTTAAAAGGAAGGTACTTTTGTACCTGAAACTTATAAAATCAATTGCACAATCCCATGATGATATCCAACAAATAATTCTGCACTTACTTTAGCCACCGCTTGGCCAATTCCTTGGGCTGCGGCAGAGAGCAGTATTACCTTCCCTTCGAGCCGCCCCATTTTAGAAGCAGCTCCGATCAATTGTATTTAGGGCCTTATGGATTAGTGTTCATTACAGCTGCAAGGTAACATATGTTCATTATGTTGCCATTTATATAGTAGCCCAAGAGATCTCCATGCTTTTGTACTTCTGGTTATAAATTTTAGATTTTAGAACTTAATTTACAAGCAGATTTATTAGAAGTCTATTATGGTAAGACAACATCCTTATTAGCAATCCAGATCCTCATTTATCTGCACATTATTTGAATGTTTTGAGAATGGTTTACTTAAGTATCTAATTGCATAGCCTCTTCTTTTTCATATGAAGCAGATCACCCCACTCCTTAATTTGTAGTTATCTCCAAAAACCTCTTCTATGGTCACTGATTTTGAATTTTATATTTGGCAAGGAGGGGGATTTCTAACAAATAATAACATGCCAGCTGGGGAATTCTAGGAGTTGAAATCCTCACATTTTAAAGTTGCTAAGTTTGAAAACATGCTCTGAAGGGTTTGTACCAGTGGTGGTATTCAGCCAGTTCTCTCCAGTTCTGGTGAACTGGTAGTGGCGGCTGCAGGAGGCTCCGCCCACCCGTCCCAACATAATGTGCGGTGTAGAAAGTGGCTCACATTTATGAACTGGTAGGGAAGGTAAATGAATCCCACCACTGGTTTGTACTTGACTTGAGGCCTTGAAAAGGGAACAAAAAGAAATACAATCCAATATTTTCCATGGCGTTCCCTCAGAAACAAAACTGAACTCAAATAATATATATCAACCTTTTCTTCAAAACAGACTTCCTTTCAATAACTTCTGTGTCCACAGACCATGGATCACCAACACTTAAGATTTAAATCATAACATTTCTTCAAATCTTTGTGGACCCTGTGACAACATGTCCTCCAGTTTGTGGACCACATACATAACGGTGATCTTTGGCATTATGGTATGTTAATCTTCCTGACCGAAGCAACTTTTCAAATATTTGTGGCAGTTATTGATAAAAAAGTCAAAGGAGTGCTATTCTTCATCTATGAAAGGATGAGGATTTATTAGTTCAAAGAATGAGGCACTGCAAGATAAACTGTGAATGGAATTATTTTTCATAATGAAGAGACATCTACTTCTCTTAAATTCTGTCCCTGGTTTTAAAAGAACAAACCCATTTCCTATCCTGGAGAGGGAAGGGTTGGACTTAACACCTTTGCTTCATATGACAAAAGTCATTCCTCTCCCATTTTTGCTTTTGCTTCAGATACTTGTTATTTTGTGAATCTGGCTGATTCACAATATCATTAATTAAAGGCATTAATGAATCAATGCTTATAAAATAATAAATATTAACTCTCTCAAACACTCAAGTTCACATATCCCAGGACCAGCCAAGAAATGCAAACTCATGTGACAATATTTTCTGAAACAATCTTCTCCAATCTGAGGTTCTCCACATTTCCCATCTCATGAATCCCTAAAAGAATGAATGTAGGAATGGAAATCTGATGGGACCAGGCTGAAGGGAGCTGAACAAAACTAGTACTAAAGTTTCATGCTAATTCTGGTTAATCCTCCTCCTTTAACTGATTAAATCAGCAGACACAGTAAATTGGATTGAATGGAGCACAGTTTGGTTTAACAAACTGTTAACCAAGCTTAACCCACTGGGGCAATGCGTTGAGCAACCACAGCTCTAAATTGCTTGCATTCTGCTTGCCCCTTTGAAAGATCACATGGGGATTTAAAATATCTACTAGACTTTGATGACATTGACACAATTCATTATGGAACTTAAACCTTTTGGGACCTTTCTCACAAGACTGGAAACAAGGTTTCCATTAGCTCTTCGGAGAAAACGGGTAGCTTAGGCATAGGGAAGTATGGGTGGAGCGATTTGCTTTCACTTCCAATATTTTACATGACAAAGCCTAATGCAATTAAAATTCTTTCAAATTTCTTTTTGCCTACAAAAGAACAACAATCTTGCAGCCTAATTTACTCTCGCATGCTTCTCATACAGTTTCTTAGCACTAAAAAATAAAATAAACATGACTGCAAGTAAGAAACTCACCGCAGGAACCCAGCAAGGACTTTTACCAGTAGGCGGGTTTCTGTTTTCTGAAGCATGGTGGGATTTGTAGTGCAGATTATTTTAGTGTTCCCGCACGGCAAGTGTTTATACTGCCATCTAGCGAGGAGCTGGTTTCAAACTTATTCGGCTGCGTCGAAGTTAATTGTTTGAGGAAAGCTGTTGCTTAATGCAGTGTTTTTCAACCACTGTGCCATGGCACACTAGTGTGCCGTGACATAGTGTAAGGTGTGCCGTGGGAAAAACACTTTATATATAGTCAATATAGGCACAGAGTTAAATTTTTTAAACATTTTCTAATGGTGGTGTGCCTCGTGATTTTTTTCATGAAAAAAGTGTGCCTTTGCACAAAAAAGGTTGAAAACCACTGGCTTAATGAAAGTAATACAATAGCAGAGTTGGGAGTAAATCACTCCCAAACAAGAAACTACCTAGAAAACCACAATGACAGGGCAAACACTATATATAAACAGAGAGCAAACCCCATTTTAGTACTGAAGGGGTTACCTAGTTGAGTAATGAAACATCCACAAGAAAACAACCAAACTCAGAGAGCACTAAGGACTCCATACTCCTAACCTATCGTTCCAGTGAAATGTCTGCTTAGAATCATGAATCTCTTGTTCATTTTTTATCAAGATTATTTCAGCTATAGTCATGATCAGGCAGTTTTCATTTTGGGGGCGCATATCAATGCATATATATCTTTGTACATATAGACATGTGCCTATCTCAGAGATGTTACCAACTGTGGAAATCTAATAACATTGACCTTATTTGGATTTTGGGGAGAATTCTAGGGGTCAAATGGAAAGTATTAAATTGATAGACTTTATTTTACCAAAGCAAATAAACAAAACTCACTTATAATCAAACAAACTGAAAATTACACTAACCAGTAGAAATATTTTTATAAAGATACTTTATTTATACATTTAAAAATACAATACAAAACACGATACAAAATGAATTTTCTAATGGAGATGTACAAACAAGAGTAAAAAACACATATGGGTATGATGGAACATATGTTGTAGGCTATCAGTTTCATCTTGCCAGAAGAGGAAAAATGAAGTGGCATCTGTCAGTCTTGCCCAGAATCTGACAATCACTGAGTCTTGCAATTAGAAACATCTCCTCTATCGTCTGATGAAAGCCAATCCTTAAAGTTGTTTTCTTCGGATTCTGTTTTGCCAAATTTTGCATCTATTAGAAAGAACAGAAAGAACATATTATTAAGTTAATAAAAATAACTACAAATATTTGAGTAACCCAATATAACCGCAAGGGAAGAGATCATAGATGTTTGGAACTTTTTATTTCATCACACTATTCTCATGAATTTGAGATTAATTACCTTACTAGATGAGCAGATTGTTTAAATAACATGGTGGTAAACTACTTCCTGGATATGTAATATACTAAATGGCAAATTAAACTATGGTGCTCTTAGATCAGGGGTCCCCAAACTTGGCAATTTTAAGACTTGTGGACTTCAACTCCCATAATTCTCCAGCCAGCATAAATGGCTGGAGTATTCTGAGAGTTGAAGTCCACAAGTCTTAAAGTTGCCACGTTTGAAGACCTCTGTCTTAGACCTACTATATATTCATGTTGGGAGCACTAAAGTGCTTCAATGTTGAAAGGATTGAATGGTGACATCACTGTTGCCTGGGGGGCATCCTGATGGGGACTCCTTTCGTGTCCCTGTTAAGTTTCTCACCAAAGTGATATCCATCCATCTACTTATGGTCACCTGCTTTCAAACTGCTGGGTTGGCAGTATGATGGGAACGCACTCCATCACGCAGTAGCAACCAGTTCTTGAACGTGAACCTGACAATTGTCAGCCCAGCGTCCGAACCACCACCTAAGTTGTTCAGGAGGACTATGAGGATCCAATCTTTCTATGTGCAAGAATTGTCTTGTACTGTATGTTTTTTCTATTGCTTTCAGCTACACAAAGTTAGCTGAAGTAGGTACACCAGTTATTGGGTGAGGGATGTCAGGACAGGACAGGACAGCCTCTAAACCTCACATAAAAATCCAGTGCCTTATTTCATAAAATCAGTAACTCTTTGTTTTGCCCAGCTACCCAAACACAACAAACCCTCTGACGTGAACACAAAAGATTCCTTTATTAGGAATCCCAGCAGCCCCGGAAAAAAAGTTCATCTCACAGGCCAACAAATCCGTCCGTCCGGAATATGAATACTATATTTTTCGGAGTATAAGAAAAAAAGAGTCTGAAAATCTGGGTGCGTCTTATACACTGAATACAGCATTTTTTGCTGCCCGAAACCCTGCCCCCTTCACCAAAATGGCCTTGCATAGCCTTTAGGAGCCTTGCAGAGTGCTCCTGGGGCCTGAGGAGTGCAGAAATGAGCAAAAATAGGACATTTTTTTGCTCAATTTCCCCCCCCCCCCAGCCCACAGGAGCACTCAATAAGCCTCCTAAAGGCTATGCATGCCCTTTTTTTGACAAAAAATGGGCCGGTTTTTGCAAAAATGGATCATTTTTTGCTCATTTTGGGAGGCCTCCCCAGGAACACTGTACAAGCCTCCTAGAGGGTATTCATGCCCTTTAAAAAAACGGGCCTGTTTTCATGAAAAACGGGCCGTTTTTGGGAGGTTTGCAGAGTGCAAAACCTTTTTTTAAAAAATTTGCCTTTTCAAAACCTTGGTGCATCTTATACTTGGGCGCATCTTATACTCTGAAAAATACGGTAGTTGTCTGCCACACCTATTCATCTCCGCCCCTGCCTTTTATCCCCAGAGTTAGGTTGGAGCCTAGTTAGCAGTGGTGGCTCTTCCTTCCCCAGGATAGGCCCATGGCTTTCCACTGCTCTCCCTTTCTCTGCCTTCTGCGCATCAAGCACTGGACCTGGCTATTCCTCCTCTTCCTCATCAGCCACCTCCAGAACTGGGGGCTGCTAACTCTCCATCTGAGGGCTGACAGACGGCCCAGGGTCTGCCTCTGTTTCTCTCTCTCTACCAGCTCCACTCCCTCTTCCCCCTCGAGCTCTCAGATTACCATGATGCTGATCCTGATTCCCACACCTCATCCTTTTCTGAGTCAGCTGCTGGAGAGGCTGGTGGCCTTACAGGCCACAACACTCTTGGCTATCTCATGCAGTGAATAAACAATAACTAATCCTACAATGTTTTGAAACATTTTTCCTGCTGATCATTACATTTTGTAGGACTTGTTTTACGTGTGCAATCTATAGAAAAAGCAAATGGATCAGAAAACAAGCTGGTAAACACAGAGGTTTGCGTCTGTGTGTGTGTGTGTGTGATCCCAACACAGTTTTACTCTAAAATAGGCTCTTCGTCTTAGCATCTAAGAATGCATCATGCTGTTACTTACTTGCAGTAATCCCCAAGCATGAGTTATCAAAGAAATTTGATTGGCTGTTCGATGGCATCAAGTGTGGTGTGTCCAAAGGCAAGATTGGCTGCATGGAGCTCTCCTTGCAGGGAGAGGCTGGCAATGCCAAATGAGAAGAAGCTGGCGCTTTCTTTGGAGATTTTATTTTATGCTCCTCAATGGTGTCTCCCAAGACACGCTCCCTCCTCTTCATAGCTCGCTCCTTCCATTTCTTAACTTCTTCTTTCAAGTGATGCACGTTTCTTAAAATATACATTAGAAATATTTAATCACCTGGTGTCCAGATAATGTTTTTTTTCTTATTCTACAGAGCCCATTCATTTTTCCCCCCCTAACAAATTGTTCTGACCCAGCTCCCCAAACATGACAAATGCTCTGAAGTGAACTCAAAAAATTCCTTTACTAGGACTTCTGGAAGCCCTGGCAAAAGTTTCTCTCTCAACGCAGGCTAACAAGTCCGGCTGAAAGATGAATAGTTGTCTGCCACATCTATTCATCTCTGCCCCCTGTCTTTTTTATCGCCAAAACTAGGGGAGGACCTCGCTAGCAGTGGTGGCTCTTCCTTCCCAAGGATCAGCCCACAGATTTCCATGCTCTCCTCTCCTCTGCCTTCTGCGCATCAGGCACTGGCCCAGGTGTTCCTCTTCTTCATCAACCACCTCCAGACCTGGGAGCTGTTGACTCTCCATCTAAGGGCTGACGGATGGCCCAGGCTCCACCTGTTTCTCTCTCTGCCAGCTCCATTTCCTCTTCTCCCTGGGAGCTGACCCTGACTCCCACACCTCCTCGGATTCGGATGCTGGAGGGGCCGGTGGCCGACAGACCACAACACAAATGCTTATACATGGCTTTTTGCAAAACTTGCATGCTTTTCCTTTTATTGTCTATGCATTCATGACTTATAACACGATGGGCAACCTGTGACCTCCAAAACCCTTTTTGTGAACGTCAGTGCCAATCCTTGGTGTAATTGTTAAAAAAAAAAAGGTAGAATAATTTCCCACCATTTGGAGCCAAAAAAATACAGCTACAGGTAGTTTTGGCCTAAGGCCACACCTGATCCCCAAATTTGTGATGCTAAGACAGAATGTTGTTAAGTGAATTTCGCCCCATTTTACAACCTTTCTTGCCACAGTTGCTAACTGAATCACAACAGTTAGTAACTTGGTTGTGAAGTGAATTAACTGTCTGTTTTCAGAATATGGATAGCTGGCAAGTCAGAAACGTGAATGCCAGGAAAAGCCATTCTGAATTAGATCATGAATCTGGGGCAAATATTGTCATAAGAGCCAAGGTGGCACAGTGGTTAGAATGCAGTAGTGCAGACAACTTCAGCTGACTGTTAGCTGCAGTTCGGCAGTTCAAATCTCACTGGCTCAAGGTTGACTCAGCCTTCCATCTTTCCAAAATTGGTAAAATGAGGACCCAGATTGTTGAAGGCAATATGCTGACTCTGTAAACCGCTTAGAGAGGACTATGAAGCGGTATATAAATCTAAATGCTATTGCTATTATCAGTAACTGTTTAATCCCCCCCCAATTCCCAGGGCTTAATAAACACTAATTATGATGTCATCCTAAAAAAAGTGATGGTTGTCCCTCACAGGCAGCAATGTACCCGCAGACATTTTCCTTGCCATCACCAATGCTAGCTTTCTTTTAATGGATAGAATCTCACCAGGAGACATCTAGAACATCAGCTTTCTAAATGTGAACACCGGGGAAAAAATAAACAAGTACCCCCCCCCCCCCCACACACACAACAGAAGCCAACAGTTCAAAACAACCCCAAAGGTCTGATAAAACTGGGACGCAAGACAAAGCTAATCATCAATCCCACAATCTTGCCAGGCCAATATCTTCAAATGTGTGGACAGCTTATTTATCTTTTACAGCAGTGATGGGTTTTAATTTATTTTATTACCAGTTCCCTTGTGCTCATGCTCACTTCTGTGCACGGTGGGCGGAGCCTCTTGCCGCCGTCACTACCGGTTCGCCCGATCTGGGGCGAACCGGCAGAAACCTACCTGTTTTAGATATACTGTATCTATCTGTTCTCTATGAAAAATTCATACATGCACAATCATTGTAAGCTTTGTTTCCGGGCAGAATATGATGACTTACGACAACAGCAGGTCATGTTCTTTCTTGAATTGAGCGTATTCTTTTTCCAGCTTTGCATGCTCAGATTTTAACACTAGCATATGGGTATTCTGTACAATTCCACTACCGCCACCACAAGTAATTGGTAGAAATGACTGAGGAAGGTCTTTGTTAGACGTCACTGAAAAGGAGAAGGTCCAGCATAGTGAGCCTTTTGCCAATGACAACATCACTATCCAAACATCTTTCGCAACTTTTTTCAAAATCACCTCATTTCATGACATGGTATAATTTGGGATCACATATTCAAGAGACTGTGGTTCGGGTTGGGGATTTTATCACAGGATTTGAGGCTTCCAGCTTTTATGATTTTAAATGACTGAGGTGATTAAAAGGAGATAGCACTGATGGAAATGTATCTACAGAAATATATTCAAGCAAGATTTTGTCAAAATAGCCCTGAAAGTATTTCTTTGCACTTTTGGAATACATGAAAGAATGAGTTTGAAAAATGAAAGTATTTTCCTGCTTGGCTATCATTTGTGTAACGTTGTACCTTAAAAGCCCATGTCATACAGCAGTGGTTCCCAAACTTGGCAACTTTAAGACTTGTGGACTTCAACTCCCAGAATTCTCCAGCCAGTCCACAAGTCTTAAAGTTGCCAAGTTTGGGAACCACTGTCATACAGCCAAGAGATAACACTCTGGTTTGCATTTACCTGTTATATCCTGTTCTTGTTGAGCTTTACGAAGTTCTTCCTTCAACTTTCTTAACTGCTCTTCCCGATGATCTGCCAGAGCTTTGGCATTTGCCATTCTAGAATAGTGAAGATTCAGTTTTAAATTGAATTAATCAATGATCTTAGTCTACAGTTATACAATCGTAATAGTCTACAATGATTGTGAATGGAGGATGCAGAACAATTTGGGACTGTGAATTATTTTTTTTAAAGCGCAGTAGCACAATACTTCTCCTAAGCTGTTCCTGCACTCTTGAACAGGTAAGTCCTAAGTTCTTGATTCCCAACACCTGGTCTGCAAAGGTCTTCTACTTAGTGGCTCAGGTTCAGAAATTAAAAGGAACCTTTAAAATAGCTGAGATGTTATGAGATTTGGGAAGTTCACCTGAAGAATTTCAGGTGAGTAGACCAACATCATGAAAAAATATCGGCATTCTTCTTTAAAAAAAAACAACACCTTGAAGTTCTAGAGATGCCATCTCAAGGGAGCTCTCCAGGGTGCAAAGAGGTATTGGATTAATGCTCCATTTCTTAGGTAATGGTCTGTCTGAATGTGGAGACTATTGCTTCATAAAATTTTCTTTCAATGAAATGGAACTTACTCTCGATCAAACAATTTGGATTGCTTCATTCTTGCCATATCAGCTTTAGCAAGCTGAGTTGTCAGGTCTTCAATTTTCTCCTTATATAATCCAACACCTTTATCCACCTGGGCCTAGCAAGGGAACAAAACATGATCTTGTGAGAAGGGGAAAACAACAGTTGCATATTTCCAAGTGCCCAATAGGCACTTTAGAAAAATGAAATCGTATTTACAGATTAGATAATGGACTTTTTAATAAGAACATTACATCTCGCTTCGGATCAAAGTAATAATGTCAGGACCATTGTCAAAAGGAGGTTTGGATCTAGTAAGAGATCAGAGTTATCACCCTGTCAAATCAGTTGGTGCCCTAACTGATCTGCAGGAAATTGTGCTTCTATGGTTTCATTCTGCAAAAATGACTGAACTGCATAAAACTAGAGGCCAAAGTTGTAGAGCACTTTCATTTCTTTAAGGAGGAGTGTTTTTAGCCGCATGCAGCGGGGCAGGGCAAGGCTTGGAGGAAGTATAGCATTGTGAGCTGATGGCTCCTTTTGTGTAAACTTGCCTTCAGTGTCCAGCAGCCCAGAAAAATATTACATGAGTTTTATATAGGAATTGCAGAGAGAAGGTGTGAAGCAGAGGTAGTGTTCTGCCGGTTCGCCCCTATTCGGGAGAACCAGTAGCAGCAGCGGCGGAAGGCCCTGCCCACCCACCGTCGCGGATGTTCTGCCCATGCGCAGAAGCACCGCGAGCCACTCCCGGTTTCAAAGCGGTAACAAAGATAAGAGGAAAACATTACTGGTGTCATGTGAATCCCATGAATAAATATTTTGCTCCCAACATGAAACATCAAAGCAAAGAAGTCACTTATGTTAATCCATACAATACCTTGAGTGTTTCTCTCTCACTTAATGCATTTCTTAAGCAATTTTCTTTTTCTTCTAATGCAGCTTGAAGCTTGATGACTTCGCTCCTGGAACCTCTCACTTTAAGTTTCATTTCTAGTATGGCTATTGTTTTCTCCTTTTCCTGGAGATTTTTTCTTTCTTCATTTATTATGCTTTCTAGATCTTGTATTTTCAACTGTAGATTCTTTGAACAAAGAAAGTTGTGTTTTTAGAAAATGGAACACAGCTCTTCCAGATTTTATTTTTAAACATGGAGAAAAGGTTTAGCTGTTCTTGGCGATAACTCTGAAACTTGCAGAGTTAATTGGAACAGAAGCTCTAAAGATCATTCATAAGAACTCCAATATTTTGAATGCTGGGCTTTTTATAAGAAGAATGTGGTCTGAAAACAGTGAAAATGGTCAGAAAAACAGACTGTTTCTATTAGAATAGTAAGAGCCATAGCATCAAAGAGGAGGATGAATATAAACAAAACTAATTGCAAAACGATGCTTCCTCATTTATAAGAAGTAACCCGGTGCCATTTTATACATCTATTGGGAAAACACTCTTTTTTTGTTTTCACATGGCAGAATGACCAATGTCATGTTTCCTGCAACCATAGATTTAAAAGCATCATTCTATAGATCTCTTTTAAATCGAACTGTCATGATTTATCAAAATCTACCACACTAATGAACCAAATTTTCTACCATCTGCCCTTTTCAATTAGAAAAGTTGGATGAAACTTATTCTGTCAGGAAACCTGTTTAAGAACTAGATTTGGATATGGGAACATCTTCTATTGAGTCTGTCATCTGCACCTCTATAACTATCTGGTTTGGTTCTGCAACCCAACAAGATAGACCCAGACTTCAGAGGATAATCAGAACTGCAGAAAAAACGATTAGTGCCAACCTGCCTTCCATTGAAGACCTGTATACTGCACAAGTCAAAAAGAGGGATGTGAAAATATATACAGACCCTCACATCCTGGACATAAATTGTTTCAACTTCTACCCTCAAAATGATGCTATAGGGCACTGCACACCAGAACAACTAGACACAAGAACAGGTTTTTCCCGGGTGGAGAGCTGACGTCGTGACGGCACACTGTGCGATCTTGGTGCCGCTGGACGGTCCATTTGGATCTAAACTGTCCCGTAGAGACGGTGATTGACAAGGGTACTTCCTGCTGATCTCAGGGACACTGCAAAGTCCCTGAAAGATCCAGGAATAGCCTTTTTTGTCCGGCGACAGAAACGCAGCTAATGAAGCTGCTGAATTTGGGACAGCTCCGGAATTGGAAGAGAGCGGAAAGAGAAAGTGTGTCGAATTGGTGAGGAAATTTTATTATTAGAGGAAGAGACTACCCCTCCAAAAATTAAGTTAAGTTAAGATTGAAGACAGAAGATTGTAGGTGGCGAGATTGATCTGCATTGAATTTAGTGTTAGTGTTATCCTGGTTCTAATTTTTTTTTCATGGATGGAACTTTTGCAGGGGCTCCCTATTTTTTAAACTGAATGGCTTAATTCTTTCTTCTTTTTTCACTTTTGCTTACACCTATTGATTAAAATTATCCTTCTTTTTTAATGCTTGATTGGATTGATTGGATTGTTTTTTTATCTCCATTTAAGGGTTTTTTTCCCTTTCTTAAGCTTGGAATATAAAGAAGATAATAAGAAGGATTATAAAGAGGGTTTTAACAACAGGAGGAAAAGCAGTTACACTGCCACTTAGAGGCTGGAGGCATTGTTTTTTCTTATTTCTCTTTAATCACTTGAGATTCAAGGTTCTTTCAGTTTGTTTACTGACAGTGATAGTAGGAAGAGCACAAGTTGTTTATACAGGTGCCTTTTGGGAGTTCTATCACTAGCTATTGAACGGAAGACATTTTGACTTGAAAGATAATAAATGAACCTGTTTGAAGCTTATTAAAATAGCCTTGAACCCTATAGTGGCAGTGTCTGCAAAATTGAAAGAATGGCTCAGCAGGAAAAAGAAAGTGCAACATTGCAAATGATTATATTTGAAATTCAAAATCTATTAGTTGTGACAGAGAGAATTGAAAAGAGATAGGAGAATATGGAATACAAAACAGCAAAATCTGATGGAGAAACTGAGGATGTTTACCAAATAAAGAAAGTGGAGGACAGAGTTCAAAAGATGGAAGAAAAAAAATGAGCAAAGAGATAAGAAAACTGTGGATACTGACAACAAAGTGAGCGTGGTTGGTAATGGCAAGAGTGGAATATGGAAAGGGGAGATAGATGGATTGGAACTCTATCCCAGACTTCAAAGCACAGAAGAAGAAAAGAGAAATCTTGATAGAAGCACTAGCGATAATCAAAGATAAGCTGATGGAAAGAACAGATGTTGAGTTTCAAGCTTTTATGAGATATGAAAGGAACAACATGTTCCCAAGAGAACTTTATACAAGATTTATTAAGAAAGTAACTAGAACATTAATGCTACAAATGGCAAGAGATATAAGACTGTACTATTACTGGAAAGATACAGGTTGATGCAATGAAAATGTATAACAAAAACTAAGCTAAATGTAGTTTACTAGTACTATGTATAAAATGAAGTAATAGCTATAGTTAATAATGATAACAATAATGATAACATTACAGATAGATATATTAGTTTGATAATATGAAATTTTATATAAACAACACATGGAGATTATGAGAGGAGATTTAAAAGCTTTATCTAGAATATGTTATAAAGATGTATTGTGATTGGATGATCTTAGGATGATTTAATAGAACGTTATCATATAATCCTATTCTAGATTTTGAATATTATATATAAAAGGATGTAAAAATAATTATAGTCAAATTAAGGTTGAGATACAATAATTGTGATATACATGAATATAGGAGAATTTAAAATATGCGATTTGATATGAAAAGAAGGCGATGACTATGGAAGAGATGCATGGAAATACTGTAACCAACTGACACACTTTCTACAATTTGTAATGGAAGATGTTTTTTTTAATTTATTTTTATGTTTGTTTGTCCTTGTTCAAAAACAAATAAAAATTGTTTTTAAAAAAAGAAGTTTTTTCCCCAACGCCATCACTCTGCTAAACAAATAATTCCCTCACCATTGTCAAACTATTCACTATGTCTGCATTACTATTAATCTTCTCATCGTTCCTATCACCCATCTCCTCCCACTTACGATTCTATGACTATAAGTTTGTTGCTTTTATCCTTACGATTTATATTGATTGTTTCCTAGTATGATTTGTTTGCTTATTTGTACCCTATGACTATTATTAAGTGTTGTACCTTACGATTCTTGATGAATGTATCTTGTCTTTTTATGTACACTGAGAACATATACACCAAAGACAAATTCCTTGTGTCTCCAATCACATTTGGCCAATAAAGAATTCTATTCTACTCCATTTGGGAAAGCAGAGACTAAATAGAAATTGAATAAATGGCATACCAGGAAAAGTTGCAAAGAAAATAACTAAGCATTAATCAAATTAGGCAAACAAAGAGACATCAGACTAAGGTGCTAAACAGAGTTTAACAAAAAACACACCTTTGTATCTTGTTCTGTTGCTTTCAGATTACACCCTAGGTTATGGTTTTCTTCTTTTACTGCCATATTAAGAACAGAACAGGACTTTTGCCCTTTCTTTAACACATCTAACTGTAGAATCAGTTCCTTTGTTTCTTCTTTACATGCTTTCAGAGTAGCATCGATCTCTTTGCAGTAGTTGGCGTTTATGGCTTCCACCGCAGATCTAGCTTGAAAATAGGGCTGTAATATAAAGGCAACAATAGATGTTGGGGCAGGTATGTTACATTGCTATCTCTAACATAGAGTCATCCAATTACATCAGAACACAGTTTCTGCAAACTCTAGATCCATGATGGTGAACCTATGGCACGCATGCCACAGGTGGCACGCAGAGCCCTCTCTGCTAGCACGCCAGCCGTCATCCCAGCCCACCTCCACCGTGCATGCGTCTCCTACCGCCCAGCTGGTCTTTGGGTCTCTGCCATGCATGCGTGGAGGGTGGAGCCTTCCCTGATCTCCACAGGTTCCCCTCCCAGCGCCCTGCCTTTACTCCATTTCTGCTGCGTGCACCAACCTGGAAGCTAAAACAGGGTACAGGGGTGCCATGTGAGCCCCCCCCCCCTGCCCTGTTTTGGACCTGGAAAGCCTATTGCACCAAACTGGAAGCCAAAATGGAGCACGGGGGGAGGGGGGAGAATGTTGCATGCACGGGGGGGGGGGCACAGAGTGCAAGAGCGAGGGATGCGTGCACATGCGTGGGGATGGGGCGCCTTTGCAGGGGGCTCTCACATTGCAGTTTGGGGATTGGGGCACACGTACATGCATTCATGCGCGCTTTTGGCACTCAGCACCAAAAAGGTTAACCATCAGTATTCTAGATGATGGTGAGCGGTTTACTGCTCAGGTGCCAAAAGGGCGTGGGCGTGTGCGTGTGTGATAGCGTGCATGTGTGTGCCCACACCCACAATGCAATGCCCTCCCACAGGGTGAATGTGCGCACAACCCCCCCCCCCCCACGTGCATGCCTCATTGAAGCCTCTGGACTTCCAGTAGCTCCGTTGGGCCTTTTTTCACCATCCACAGGCTCCGGAGGCTTTTTGGAAGCCTGGGGAGAGTGAAAACCACCTTTTTCCCGCTCTCCGGAAGGCCGAAAATCAGCTGGCCTACATGCACGTTTGCTGGAGCTGACATAGGGCAATGCTACATGTGCCTTCAGGTATGGCTCCACATGCTACCCGTGGCACGAGTGTTCCCCATCATGCTCTAGATCAACATGCCCAATAATCTAAGTTGCTTTGGATTATTAAAACTAAAAGAAACATATGCAACTACATATACAGCCTTATCTCCGTGGGCAATCTTAAAAAAACACGAACAGTAATATTTTTGCTACACATTTTAAACCTGCATTTCGTACCTCAGCTTTGGGCTGTAGAAATTGATTGATGGACCGAAACTTTTCAGTATTTTGCTTTATTGTTGCCTTAAAGCCTTGCAAATCAAAATGGTTTGAACACCGTTCCAAATACTGTTCCATCTCTACGTTCTCACGTTCCAACTCTTGTAACATAACCTCTGTGCTACTGAGTTCTTCTTCCATTTCAGAAACTTCTTTTGAAATTTGCTGTGCCAAGAAATTCATAAAAATGATCTGGTTTGTCAAGACATGTAACATGACTTATTTTTTTTATTTTTATTTTGCAGCACGGTAACTGGCAAGAAATGTATGCAGAAACCTCTTAACACAGAAACAGTATTAACCCTTCCAGCTCAGTTAACAGCACTGAAAGGAAACCTTTAATCTGATTTATCTTCCCACCTGTTCAAAAGGGCATCATAGCAGGAATGAAATTCCAAGAGATACATTCTTTTCTTCCTACAAGTTTTAATTGGACATGCCAAGGACTGACTTTGAAAAGTGCTGTACTTTGTATTACAGCTTTTAGGAAAAACTCTTAACTCTGGTTTAGTATTCCCTCTTCTGCTATGCCATCTCAAATATAATAGGCAAAGTAGGCCACCTGCTGAATTATGTACAATGCGCATCTTTGGTTTTGTCAAACGGAATATGCAACTTTTTCTATGATGATTTCATTTACCGTATTTTTCGGAGTATAAGACGCACCAAGGTTTTGAAGAGGCAAATTAAAAAAAAAAAGTTTTTGCACTCTACAGACCTCCCAAAAACGACCCATTTTTCATGAAAATGGGCCTTTTTTTTTTTTTAAGGGCATGGATAGCCTTTAGGGGGCTTATAGAATGCTCCTAGGGGCTGGGGTTAAAAGTGAGAAAAACTGGACTGTTTTATGCTCATTTCTGCCCTCCCCAGCCCCCAGGAGCACTCTGAAAGTTTCTTAGAGGCTCTGCACATCCATTTTGGTGAAGGGGCAGGGTTTCGGGAGGCCAAAAATGCTGCATTCAATGTATAAACACACCCAAATTTTCAGCCTCTTTTTTGAGGGAAAAAGGTGTGTCTTATACTCTAAAAAATACGGTACATTTTTTTTAGTTCTTCTCTCAGAAACTGCCCTGAGCTCTCTTGAAAAGAAAAGCAGCATTGACAGCATCTATTATTACATCAAGGTAAAAATATTTGACCTCGTTAATAACCTGTCTTCCATGAAGTCTAAGTATTTTTCCTTTCGAATCCAGATGAGAAAGTAATAGCAAATAAATAAATAAATAAAGCCAGTGACTGCTAGTCCTTCACTGACTTCCGAAAGACCTTGAATGGCATTATACAGTATTATGGTGGATCAAAGGCAGAATCTTTAGGTATCAACCTTAGTAGTCTATTGGCTTCTGGAACATGAGTCTCCAGGAAATGGCTCTAAAGACTAACCGTAACTCGGAGCCACAGTGGCTAGAGTGCAGTACGGCAGGTTACTTCTGCTGCCTGCCAGCTGCCTGCAATTTGGCAGTTCAAATCTCACCAGGCTCCAGGTTAATTCAACCTCCCATCCTTCGGAGGTTTGTAAAATGAGGACCCCAAATTGTTGGGGGCAATATGCTGACTCTGTAAGCTGCTTAGAGGGCTGTAAAGCACTGTGAAGCAGTATATAAGTCTAAAACAAATGCTATTGCTATTATCATCTCTGCAGAGATTAGACTGGCCTCCACTTTGACACTGTTTCACAAGGCTCTGAAGTCCTTGGTTTTTCCAATGGGCCTGGGGAACCCGGAGTGGGATAGATCCCGTCAAGTGGCTTGTTTGACTGATTGCTGTTGCCAGGGGGCTGCAGGGTTATTGTTTTTATTGTACTAGCTGATAACCCGGCATTACCCAGCTAATCTTGTTTTAGGCAGGAAAAGGAATAAATTATACCTATAATGCCAAGTCAAAGTAATGCTGGAACATACACACACACAGACACATACCCGAACTTGAATCCAAAATGCACACTATCACTGTCAAAAGTACTGTGATTTGAAACTATAGATATAATTCATTTCCTTTTGATTTCAGCGGCCCAGGCA
This sequence comes from Thamnophis sirtalis, assembly GCF_051295495.1. Classification (NCBI taxonomy): domain Eukaryota; kingdom Metazoa; phylum Chordata; class Lepidosauria; order Squamata; family Natricidae; genus Thamnophis; species Thamnophis sirtalis. The sequence continues at coordinate 20,003,123 of NW_028261390.1, forward strand.
TTCCAGAGTTATGCTGGAACACACAGATACAGACACCCCGAGGGGTGTCTTACACCCACAGTATTTGTTTCAGAGAGTAAGTCATCTGTGTACCAAATTTGGTTGAAATTGCTCGAGGCGCTCCAGAAAACAAACAAACACACACACATTTTTCTATACAGTATATATAGATAACCAACAAATGTACATTTTCTAATTAAATAAAAATTAAAAAAAATTAATTAGCAGATGATGGAAATTATTACCACAGCCCACAACACAGGATAGCAAATGTTTCAGGTTCTGTTATGTAATGGCGTAGATGCTTCCCTATCCAAATGTTGTGAAGCTGTGTGAGATTTTCCAAACACATGCTATTTGGGCTATTTTGAACTGTAGTTTAAGTGAGGGAAGGGTTTGGAAATGGTGCTTGGAGATATAGCAATGTCGCTTGCCCCAGGCCCAGCCCCAGGCAGGCAACCTTTGGAAAAGCATTACCTCTGTGAGACCATCCAAGCTCTGGATCAGTCCAGAGACACCAAACTGCTGGGATGCATCTCCCTGCTGTTCCAAGTGAGGCTTTCCAAGTTGCTGCATTTGCATTAGCAGTGCATGTTGATTTCTTCGCTCATCAAGCAGCTCCCTTGTGTACTGGCTGACGTTCGTGTAGTATTCTTTTCTTTTGTCACACAAGCAGGCAAAAAAGTACTGTTGAAGATGAAGAAGTTAATTAACAGCTGTGGTGGTACAGTGGTGAAACTGCAGTATTAGGAGGCTGATCTGCCCATAGCCAGGAGTTTGATCCTGCTGGTTCAAGGTTGACACAATCTTCCATCCTTCTGAGGTGGGTAAAATGAGGAGCCAAATTGTTGGGTACAATAGGCTGACTCTGTAAACTGCGAATTGAGGAGCTGTAAAGCATTGTGAAGTGGTATATAAGTCTAAGTGCTATCACTATTACTAAAAGAACATAAGTGCTCAAAATCTAGTTGAGTCATTTATCTTGGGATAAGTAGACCACTTTAGCTTTACTCTGTAAGCAAACTTTAACTTTACGATAAATTTGGTCAGCTCTCAAAGGTCGCACAAAACCTGGCTTGTTTAACATGGGCTACCATCTCTAGGGACGCAGTGGTTCAGTGGCTGAGCTTGTTGATCAGAAAGGTCGGCAGTTCGAATTCCTAGCACCGCATAATGGAGTGAGCCCCTGTTACTTGTCCCAGCTTCTGCCAACCTAGCCGATCGAAAGCATGTAAAAATGCAAGTAGAAAAATAGGAAACCACCTTTGGTGGGAAGGTAACAGCGTTCCATGCACCTTCGGCATTTAGTCATACCAGCCACATGACCATGGAGATGTCCTTGGACAGCGCTGGCTCTTCAGCTTTGAAACGGAGATGAGCACCGCCCCCTAGAGTCGGGAATGACTAGCACGAATGTGCGAGGGAAACCTTTAACATTCCTATTAGCCTGTTTTTCTATTGAATCTTATGCTACCCATTGTTGAAGAGAGTTTGTGCTGTCTTGTTCCGGAGGTTCAGAATTGACTGTTCCCCAAAAAAACAACTTAGTCTACAAACAACAGAATTGTAGACTGGATCAATCTTTCCCCACTTGGATATATAGACAATTGTCTGAAATTCTCAACAAAGGATTGCTGGCTAGGGAATTTTGGAAGCTGAAGTGCTCCTCTTTGGAGGAGTCTCAAGCTGGGGAAGGATGAACTAGATAGACCTCTGCTCTGATACAAGAGAGATCTTCCTTAAAATTTGAACGTATTCACATTTAGTGACCGTTTAAAGTTACAATATATTTATGGCCATTGCAGTATCCCCATAGTCATGTGATCAAAATTAAGAACCTTGGCAACTAGCTATATTTATCACGGTTACAGTGTTTCAGGGTCATGTGATCATCTCTGACAAGCAAAGTCAACGGGGAAGCCAAATTCACTTAACCACTGTGATACGAACTTAACAACTGCAGTGATACACTGTCTATGGCAGGAAAGGAACAAAACTCATTTAACCACTATCTTGCTTAGCAACAGAAACTTTGGGCTCAATTGTTGCAAGTCGAGGATTGCCTGTAATGTAAACTGTACAAAAGAACTAACAGAAGCTAACAGATTCACATGTGACTTACTGAGTTTGTAAGGCCCACTAAGCCATGAATTATAGTTTAACTCCCAAGGATAGATTTAGGTCATAGTGATGAAAGTTACCACAGACAAAACCCAATGGTACTTACAAACTTGTTGTGAACTTCTGCTGGCTGTGGCCCCCCTGCAGTTGTGTGGCCACATTTCAGATGCTTGCAGACATTTCCAGTGTTACATGGTCATATGACTGGGATTTATCACATTTTGTGCTGAAAATCAGCATTAACTTCTGGGTTTGGGCAAAAATGCCCTATAACCAATTTCGTTGTATTTCAGTACAATGACAATAAAGATTATACTTATACTTAATGAACAATGGGATCACTTAACAAAAGTGAGTCCACTTATTGACCACAGATTCACTTAATGACCATGGTGAGTTACTGAATTGCCCCCAAAATGTTATAAAATTGGGTCACTCATGTGATCATCTGTTTTATGGCAGTCACAATTTATGACATCAATGGGCAGACCTCATTATAGTTGTAAGTCGAGATCCACTCGACTTCCAAAACTGAACAAAATTTACACTCAAAGTTAAAACTAAACAAACCACTTAATAGTTTAGCATGTGATACAAAATACTATTTAAAGCTAGTACCTGAAGTTTGTTCAACAAGCTGTAGAGGCTGTTACTTATGCGCTCATTTTCTATTTGAAGCCTTTTGATGTTATTGGCTTCCTGGCGAGAAATGTCAGGAAGCCCCTTGGTTATTAAGGCTTTCTTGCTATCATACAGATTCTTGATCTGAAGAGAGATTTTTATGAAATATTCAGATCTTTTTTCCAGCTCTGGAAATTTCTTTGGAGCCTCCTGAAATAAAAAAAATGAAACAGGCTGAAATTAACCAAGGTTTTCACCTTTTAAAATCAGTGGTTTTCTCAAAAATCACAAACGTCATAGCAGGAATAAAATAAAGTTTCATAGTCAAAAAGATCACAATCTTGTGCTATTAAGAAACACGTTTTGATCAACCGGAGTGCGTTTTTTGAATTGCTTTCATGTGAACAAGCTACCGCACCCATTGTTGAATATTAGGTTTGTCCTTGCTGTAATCCTCCCCCTCACCAAAACATATATTATACCTGTGATGGCGAACCTATAGCAAGCATGCCACAGGTGGCGCGTGGAACCATTTCTGAGGGCACATAAGGCGTTGCCCTGTCAGCTCCAGCGCGTGCTGGCCAGCTGATTTTGGCCTTGATTTTCGGCAGTTTTTCACCCTCCGGAGGCTTCAGGAAAGCCTCCTGAAGGCGAAAACCCACCCAATGTGCAAACCGCAAGTCAGAAAACGTTTCCAGTCTCTGGCGGGCCTTTGGGGGTGGCTGTTTCCCCCTTCCTCAGGCTCCTAGAAATCCTCTGGAGTCTGGAGAGGGCAAAAACGGACCTACTAGGTCCATTGGAAGTCGGAAAATAGGCCATTTCAAGCCTCCAGAGGCCCTCCAGGGGGTAGGGGAGGCCATTTTCACCCTCCCTAGGCTCTAAGAAAGCTGTGCGCATATGCAGTGTGTGTGTGTGTGTGTGTGTCACACGTGCATGCACAGGGGGCACGGTGTGCCCCCCCATTAAGTTACGGGGGTGGGCACACGAGTATGCGCAATAGCGTGCATGCTTTTGGCACCCGAGGTGAAAAAGGTTCGCCATCACTGCATAATACATTCACAGACAGCTGAGGAAAAGTAGCTGTGGGAGAGATCTGCAGAGTGTGATTTAAAAAATATATATATCAAAATGGCAGCCACAATGGGGCACAACACGGTCCATCTTTTAAGTGCAATATTAAAAAAAATATGGAGTTTTGATCACACTGTTACCATTGCCATTGTGAGGTGTGGGCTGAGTTTTTTTTTTTTTACACCATAATCTGAAGACACCCCTGATAACAGCAGCACAAGGGAAGAGTTCTTGGGGTAGCAATTACTCTGAGGAAACCACTAGATTTACACATCATCTTTCTATATCAAGAGCTCCTGCATTGCAATGGATGTTCCTCTGTTTTCTGGCATAATATACAAGTTCACAGATAGATTGGGTATAATTGGAAATTGACTTCAGTCATTGTGTGAGAACAAGCAGGATAAAAGAATCCTCCACTCCTCTACTCACAATAGAATTCCCTATGGCACCAGGCTTGAAATTTTGGATAATCTGGAACCGCGCCGCCTGTGGTTCGATCTAAGCACAGTACACAAAATTGTCTGCTACAACGTCTTGCCTGTTAACGACTTCTTCAGCTTCAACCACAATAATATAGGGGCAAACAATCGATACAAACACAAGGTAAATTGCTTCAAACTTGATTGCAGAAAATACGACTTCAGCAACAGAGTGGTCAATGCCTGGAATGCTCTACTTGACTCTGTTGTTACATCATCAAACCTTCACAACTTCAATCTCAAACTGTCTAATATGGACCCCACCCTATTCACGCCCCGTAAAGGGGGCGTGCATAAGGTCACCATCATCCCTGTCCTACTGTCTCCATTTATCTGTATTTACTTTCTTTGTTCATGTTTATATTCATACCTAAACTTGCTATCTTGTTCAAGTTTGATAAATAAATAAATAAATAAACAAATAAATAAATGGTAGACATTAGAACTCCATTTAATGCAGATTCAATCAATGGGAAATAGAGTAAAATGGTGATAGCATTTACCATTATTCTGAATATTTTTGCTTCCAAGATTTCAAAGCAGTCTTGCATCTTTCGCTGGACACTCATTTCAGACTCCTGGAAAAAAGAATATATATACTTGGTGGTAAACTATTATCTCAATATGAGTAGATTATGTCCAACTAAATAGAATACTTAATAGAACTGTAAAGATGGAAACACACTTTGATTCCTGCAAGGGATGAATGGCTGCCAAAAAATGGATGGAGTCATCTGAGATGGCTAAATTGACTGCTTTGATTAAATAAATGAATACGATCAGTTTCGTTTCCATTTGGAAACCGCTTTTGGATTTTGTGCTTGCAATGGAAAAAAAACAATGAAACGTTGACTTTGGGTTTTGCTGATTAGATAGGTTTGTTGTTATAGAAATGGCTAGTGCTGTATAAAAAGCTCCAGGTTTCCTGGGTCCAATCAAGTCCAAGTCTAGGAGGCAGTGCTCATCTTTGTTTCTAAGCTGAAGAAGCCAACATTGTCTGAAGGCCCTTCCATGGTCATGTGGTCAGCACAACCGTATGGCTGAGACACACATAATGTTACTTTCCCACCAAAGTGGTACCTATTTATCTACTTGCATTGGCATTCCCTTTTGAATTGCTAAGTGGTCAGTTGCTGGAGCAAGTAATTGCAGCTCACCCCGTTGCTCAGGTCTTGAATCCGGGCAATCAGCTTTCCAGTTGACAAACTCAGCATCTTTAACTGCGGAACCATCACATCTCGTGGCTAGTATATATTACTAGTTGGATACCTGTGCTTCACCATGAAACTAAATGATCGGGCTCCTCTCCTCTCTCTCAGACTTGCCCCACAGAAGCCTCTCCTCTCCTATCCCCCTTCTCTCCGGTTACTTGTCCCAGCTTCTGCTAACCTAGCAGTTGAAAAGCATGTAAAAAAGGCAAGTAGTCATGCCGGCCACATGACCACGGAGATGTCTTCAGACATCTTCGGCTTTGAAATGGAGATGAGCACCTAGAGTCGGGAACAACTAGCACATATGTGCAAGGGGAACCTTTACCTTTACCTAAAGGAAATTACAATGTGATGTTTGGGTTGAAAACTAGACCTCCACATCTATCACCAATGGTTTTACAGAATAAGAAACAATATATCAGTGAAATTCCATTCACTGGAAAGCATCCTGTACCTTTCTAGCATTTTGAGAGAAGGTCTCCTGAAGTCGGCTTTGAGTTTCTTCCTTAATGTTCTCCGTAACCTGCTGAAGGTCATCTCTCTCTTTTTGAAGCAATGCCTTCTCTTTCAATAGCTGTTGAACACATTTCTCCTGCTCCCGCAATTCGGCTGTCAACTGTTTCTTTTCCTCATTAAGGCTGCTTGCCTCTTTGTTTAATTTTATTATCTAAGGAATTAAATGTTACACCATTACTGCAGCAGCCTTTCTCAGATAGTGCCTTTGAGAGATAACAACAGTTTTGGACCCTTATGTTTCAGGGTGAAAATATGGAAGATGCAAGGTTAGGGAAAACTAAATCAAAGCCTGTGTAGCATCAAGTTTTATCTAAAGAACAGAGCAGAACATATTGGCCAAATGTGATTGGACACCCAAGGAATTTGTCTCTGGCACATAAGCTCTCAGTGTACATTAAAAATAACAAAGTAACCATAAGATACCAATAGGAGAAGGTAGTGGGAAAGATGAAAAGGATAATAGTAATACAGACTTACTACATGGGTAAATATCCTTAGACATAAGACAGTCCTGTGAAGATTAGGTATTCAGCAAAGAGAGAGGGGGGGAAATGTCTCTGTGTCTAGTTGTTTTGGCATGCAATGCCCTATAACCCTATCTAGATGGGAAACAGTTTAGTCCATGATGTGAAGGTTCTGTAGCAGGGATGAAATCCAGCAGGTTCTGACAGGTTCTAGAGAACCGGTAGCAGAAATTTCGAGTAGTCCGGAGAACCAGCAAATGCCACCTCTGGCTGGCCCCAGAGTGGGAGTGGGAATTTTGCAGTATCCTTCCCCTGCCCCGCTCACAGAACTGGTAGCAAAAAAAATTGAATTTCACCACTGGTCTGTAGGTAACTTCTCAGCTCTCTTTCTGACCCATGTGGTATTCAGGTCCTCAATGGAAGGCAATGGAATACTAAAAAATTAAAATTTGCTTCTTTCCCTAAACATCTAAATTCCTTAGAGTACTGTTTAAACATTTCAAATCATTTTAGAGTCACAAATGCTATTTTCCCAACTTTCCAGTTCAGTACATATTTAAAATACTTATGTACAAACATAATACCATTCATCGGAAAGTATCATGTACCTTTGCAGCGTTTTCAGATATGGTCTCCTGAAGTTGACTTTGAGTTTCCTCCCTAATATTCTCCATAACCTGCTGAAGGTCATCTCTCTCTTTTTGAAGCAATGCCTTCTCTTTCAATAGCTGTTGAATACATTTCTCCTGCTCCCGCAATTCTGCTGTCAATTGTTTCTTTTCCTCATTAAGGCTGCTGGCCTCTTTGTTTAATTTTATTATCTAAGGAATTAAATGTTACACCATTACTACAGTAGCCTTTCTCAGCAAGTGCCTTAGAGAGATAACAAGAGTTTCGAACCCTTATATTTCAGGGTGAAAATATGGAAGATGCACGGTTAGGGAAAACTAAATGAAAGCCTGTGTAGCATCAAGTTTTGTCTAAAGAGCAGAACAGAATATATTGGCCAAATGTGATTGGACACACAAGGAATTTGTCTCTGGCGCATAAGCTCTCGTACATAAAAACAACAAAGTAATATAATCATAAGATACCAATAAGAGGAGGTAGCAGGAAAGATGAAAAGGATAATAATAATAATAATAATAATAATAATAATAATAATAATAATAAAGACTTTCTACATGGGTAAATATCCTTAGACATAAGACAGTCCTGTGAAGATTAGGTATTCAGCAGACAGAGGGAAATTGTCTATGTGCCTAGATGTTTTGGCATGAAATGCCCTATAACAATATCTAGACGGGAGCAGTTGAAATAGTTTATGTTCATGATGTGAGGAGTCTGTAGGTAACTACTCAGCTCTCTTTCTGACCCATGTAGTATTCAGGTCCTCAATGGAAGGCAACGGAATACTAAGGAAATTAAAATTTGCTTCTTTCCCTAAACCTTTGAGTACTCTGTTTAAACATTTCAAATTATTTTAGATTCCCAACTTTCCAGTTCAGTACATATTTCAAATACTTATGTACAAACATAATACCATTCATCGGAAAGCATCACATACCTTTGCAGCGTTTTCAGAGGAGGTCTCCTGAAGCTGGCTTTGAATTTCTTCCTTAATGTTCTCCGTAACCTGCTGAAGGTCATCTCTCTCTTTTTGAAGCAAAGTTTTTTCTTTCAGTAGCTGTTGGACACATTTCTCCTGCTCCCTCAATTCGGCTGTCAATTGTTTCTTTTCCTCAGTAAGACCTCTTACCTCTTCATTTGATTTTATTATCTAAGGAATTAAATGTTACACCATTAGTACAGCTAACCCCTTTGAGAATAAATGCAGTTTTTTTTTTAAAACCCCATCATTCAAGGTCAAAATATGGAGGATGCAGTTAGGGAAAACTAAATCAAAGTCAAGATTAATAGTAAACAGTACTAAGGAAATTAAAATTTGTGTTTCCACTAAACAGTGAAGTCCTTTAAAAAAAATTAAATTATTTTTAACTGCAGTGCAGTAAACATTTAAAGTATAAAAATATTTAAAGTAGTACGCGGTATTACTGTACTGATGTACAAATCTAAACATGACTATAATCACTTAATTGGCAACTTTCAAAATGTAATCTCTTGTCTAATTAGATTACACTGTACGTTCCATACCAATGTGTTTCTAGGTATTCTAAATTTGGAGAATTTCTAAATTTTCCTCTTCTGCAACTCAGTCCTTCTGGGTTATTGACAGAGGTTCTTAAAAGTCAAGATGGGAACTGTGACTATGCAATTAAAGATTTACATTTTGTGTGTGTGCCATGATTGCACAATTGCACCCACCATGTTTGACCACATCCTCCACTAGACACACCTGTATAATCAGAATAAGCTTTGCTTTTGTTCTACTTTCTTAAGACTTTCCCTAAACAAGAAGTCACATTTCAATTAGACAGTCTTTAAATAATGGCTAGTGAATATCTGAAATAGTCCTCCTTCCATTTTAATCATTAAAAATTAACTCTTATGTTAAACCTCACTTGCACTGATCTGGCGCAGGTATTTAACCCACATTTCCAGATAATTCTATTCCATAATACATTTTTTTTCTGTTTTATTGTCCTGCGCAGTTATACCCATTTCAATTTAGCATGCTGTGTAAATTATCCTAGTCTGCTTCATTTTATAATTTATAATTAAAACAAATCATGGCTTAGTATGAATGTAGTCAGTATTAAAGAATTCTGACTGAAGTTCCCTTAAAATCACAGGAACTCAAATAAAGAAGCAATTCTAAATTGCCCAGAAAAGGGTAACTTTAAAATAAAGAAAATGAACAAATCCTTTAATTTTAGTTCACAGCTACTGGCAGGGTGAGAGTGGAAACAATTGAAGTATATTCTAGATCTCCTGCTAAGGACTATGATTTTGTTTTAGGATATTTTATTTCCCAGTATCATCCCTGCGATACTAAGTAAGGGCCACTAGTCATCTTTTGATTCCTACAGGAATGTCTAACCTGCAGTAAGTGTATTAGAGAGTTGTCTGCATAAAGCAGAATAGCCATGTGTTTTTCTGACAACATGGTGTGTGCTTGTTTATGCATGTGTGAAAGTCCAGGTCCCCCTAGTGGCCCAGCTTGAACTTTATGAAAAAGTTAAAAGAGGAGTGGAGGAAATAAATAATGTTGTTTGACATCCTAGAAGATAAATACCCCTCTGGGGAAGAATGTTGGGCATGGATCAGGACCAAAAACATTCGTAAGATAAGGATCTCACTTGATTTTTCAAGTTGCATGATCCAAATTCAGGACAAAAATGTAAATTAGTTTTAATGTAATTTATATATTTTATAATTTGGTCTAATTTCTAAGAGCCAAAGAATCCAGCCTAATCAAATCAAACTCAAATCCATTGTCTTGGAAACCAATTAGACTGTGATTGCAAGCCTATAAGAAGGACATGACCAGGACAATATGTTCCATTGACACTGGTCTTCAGAATGATGCTACTGTTGAAAGGGGAGGTGGCACAAAATTCTAAGAGCTGTTGAATGCTGATTGCTCCAAATTTAGTTAATCCTGCTTTTTATAATAGTTCCTTTTTATCTGTCTAGGCTTCATTAAAAAACAACTTGTAATTTTCTTACTTTTTCTTTTAGGTGCTTTGTTTCTTCTTTAATCTCTTCTTCTAATTTCTGAAACATCTGTTGTTGCTCAAGAACCAAATTCTTCTGGGTATTTACCTCATCTTCTTGTGATTTTACATATATCAACAATTTATCCAGTTCAAGTTGACTATGCTCACTCTTAATGTGTGTGTGTGAAGAGAGAAGGGGGGGGGGAGAATGTCATGAGATACAATTATTCAGGACATCAGTTGCAATATTAAGAATTCGTACAATAGCGATTCCACCAATTCTTTTAGGTTAAATAAGAAATATTGACCAGGGGAAAGGGGGCGGAGGAGAGTTTAAAACAGCAGACACTCTTTAGTATTAAAACACTTAAAATGGTATCTTTCTTACTTTTTTCTTCAGCTCCTCATGAACTTTTAAAGTCTGAAAATCTGTAGTTACGATTTTTTCTTTTAGTTCTTCTACCATTTCCTTATGTTCTCTGAGAGAATTGTTAGCCTCCCTCAGTTCTTGCTGCAGTTCCAAATTCTTTAACAACAAAAATAAAGAAAATAAATTCACATGCAATCAAGCTGACCACCACATTTAAAGAAAGTCTTAATCCAATAAAAAGGATTTCCCACAAAAGAGGCAGCAAATTAAGTTGCTTTGAAATAAGATGGCAGCAAATAAATTGAATGAATGGAATGAATGAATTCTTACCACTGGAACAAGCCTCTCTATAGTCTCACTCAGACGATGGACTGTTTGAATCATGTTATCCTTCTCAGCTTGAAGAACCTCTATTTCTGTTCTTAGATTCTCTTTTTCTTGGCTGAGGTATTTGACGTTTTCTTCACTGCTCTGAAGTGTCTGAACAAGCTCGGTTTTCTCCCTCTGCAAGGCTTCCATTTGAGACTCAGAGATACTTAGCTGTTCATCATCCTTCGTCTTCTCTACATTCTGCTGACTCTCTTCTTCTTTCAGGCAGAGCAGTTGCCGCAGCTCGAGAGAATTGTTTTCTAGGTATTGGAGCTGAAACATGATTTTTATGAAGAAGAATTGGGCTATTTTGCATTTTGCATTCCAAAACGCCTGATTACTGTATTTTCCGGACTATAAGATGCACCAGAGTATAATACGCAGCAAGATTTTTAACAGGTAAATTAAAACAAAAGTTTTTGCCCTCCTCAGCCCCCAGGAGCACTCTGCAGGCTTCCCAAACCCTCTGCACACCCCCTTTTTGTGAAAAAGGGGGCTGCAGAGAGTTTGAGGGCTGCAAAGTGCTCCTGAGGGCTGGGAAGGGCAAAAAACCGAGCAAAAAGCCTCGTTTTTCAGGAAAACGCCCTCCCTTTTTGTGCAAAAAATTGGGCTTGCAGAATGTTTGGGAGGCCTGTAGAGTGCTCCTGGGGGCTGCAAAAGGGCAAAACAATGAGCAAAAAATGGCCCAGTATTTTTTTTTAACAAAAAACTGGACGTGCAGAGTTTGGAAGGCCTGCAAAGTACTCCTGGGGGCTTGGGAAGAAAAAACCAGCCTGATTTTTGTGAAAAATGGGCCCATTTTTCGCCTGTTTTTGGCCTTTCGAGTCTGAAGCAGCACTTTGCAGGCTTCCCAAACCCACTGCAGCGTCCACTTTTGTGAAAAACGGGATGCAAGAGCTGGGTTTTGGGAGGGCAAAAATGCTGTATTCAGTGTATCAGACACACCCAAATTTTCACCCTCTTTTTTTGGGGGAAAAAGGTGCGTCTTATACTCTGAAAAACAAGGTATTTAGAAATTCCTCTATTAATTTGGTTAATCCCATTTTCAAAGCTATCACCATTGCAACTAATAATCAATTCTATTTTCTATATGTGTTCTGTGTAATTTTGGCAAAAGAGTTCCTTTTCATCTATACTATCTTGATTTTTTAAAAATTAGAGGCTTTTAGAAATAATTTGAAATATAAAAGGGACATACTGTCAAAAAAACAACAACATCCTGAGCTTACTTTAAAAAAAATCATTTAAAATTTTAGGCCATATTTATGAACATAATTCTACTTTTCATTTACTTACCTTTTCTTTTAGTTTTTTTGTTTCTTCTTTAAATTCCTCTTCAAGTCTCTGAAACATCTGTTGTTTCTCAATAACTAAATTCTTCTGTGTATTAACCTCATCTTCTTGTAATTTTACATATGCTAACAACTTCTCCAGTTCTAATTGAGTATCCTCAGCCTAAAATATAGATTGAGAAAAAAAAGCTCATTACATCATGAAATAAAATCAGTTGGCACATCAGTTTCTATTATGCAATTTGAAGAAAATATCAAGCGTTTCAATAACTGAACTTTAGAATTATTGTGAACTTTAAAATAAAAATGATTGACTAGGGCACTAGAGAACTTTAAACATGTTAGAATATTCATGACTGGGAGAGACCTAGTAACAAGATCAGCCAATGAATAGGCAACTATGTCAGCCAATGGGAGCTGAAACAGAACTGAGTCTGTGCTGAGAATTGAAACTAAAACAAGACTACTCTGCTCTGAAAACTACTCTCTGCTGAACTGCTGCTTATGTTTTACTTGCAACTTCTACCACGTTGAAAGGCTCTACTATTGGTATTGTACATTTATTCATCTGTTACATAAAGAAGTTAATGAATCCACCTGAATCAGTTATCTGTATGTGCTTTCTGGACTTGATTTTTCTGCAGCAAACTCTGACAAAACGGCAGATGTTGAAAGCATCATGCTCAATCCTGTCAAAACCAGGTGGCTGTGGACTTTTGAGCACCCCAGATCTGGATTCATTCCATCTTTAGTCTTGGATGAGGCTATACTCCCCTGTTCACGACTGGTGTTTAATCTATGGGTTATTTGGTACATGTTGCTCCAACTTGAAGAGCAGGTAGCAACTGTGATAAAGAGGACCTTTGGATAGCTTCATCTGGGGTTACCCGTTGCATCCACCGCTAGATCAGGAAACACTTCAGATGGTTTCTCAAGTTCTAGTCACCTAAAGGTAGAATTACAGCAATGCAGTCTAGGTCAGGCTGCCTTTGAAGACCAATCAGAAGGTATAGTTCTGTGATGGCGAACCTATAGCACGTGAGCCATTTCTGAGGGCACACAAGACGATGCCGTGTCAGCTCCAGTGCGCATGCCAGCTGATTTTCAGCCGTTTTTTGCCCTCCGGAGGCTTCAGGGAAGCCTCCTGAAGGGGAAAAACCGCCCAACGGGCAACCGGGAAGTCCGTTCCCGAACTTCCAGTTTGCATGTTGGGCAATTTTTCACCCTCCCCAGGCTTCAGGAGGCTTCATGAGGAGTTCGGGAACAAACTTCTGGGTTGCCCATTGGGCCGTTTTCCTCCCTCCGGAGGCTTTCCTGAAGCCTGCAGAGGGCAAAAAACAGCCCAACGTGCCTCCCGAAAATCAGGAGGCTTCAGTGAGGCCTGCGCACATATGGGGGGTGTTGTGCGCACATGCGTGGGGGGGAGGGCATTACATTATGGGTGTGGGCACACATGCATAACACCCACCCACCCCCACTTCCCCTGCTTTTGGCATGCCTTGACAAAAAGGTTAGCCATCACTGGTATAGTTGGTTCAGAATGCAGCAGTGGGGCATTGCTGAGAATTCCTTGGAAAGTCCATTGAACACTGATGCTAACTAAGCTACACTAATTGTCAATGAGTTTCCAGCTGCAATTCAAGGTGTTGTTTATAATCTATAAAGCTTTATCTGCATATCTCTCAGGGTTTCTGCCTATTTTTTCCGAGATCAGTGGAGCTCCTTCCCTGATGATATTCCAAGAATTTTTAAAGGCCTTACAGTAGGAGATTTGAGAAGGCTTGTCGGTAGTGAAATATTTTTTGTTTGGGGGTGGTGGTGGAATATATGGGGTATAGTTTTCCAAATGCTTCAGATGTTTTCTGTTTTAAAAATTAAAGCTGAACAAAATTATTCTGGAACCAGGTGGCCTTTACATCTAATAAATAATAATGATGCTTTTTAAGTGTCACACATTTTCCTACCTTTTGTTTCAATTCCTCATCAATTTTTGAAGTCTGAGAATCTGTGGCTATGGTTTTTCCTTTCAGTTCTTTTACCATTTCTTTATGTTCTCTGAGAGAATTATTAGCTTCATTCAATTGTTCCTGCAGTTCCAAATTCTTCAATGAAAAATAAAGCCATATGAAATAAAACCACATTTAAATTAAATGCTAATCCAACAAAAAGTATCTCCCCAAAGGTGGCAGCAATTGAATTCTTACCATTGGAACCAGCTTCTCTAGAGTCTCACCTAGATGGTAGACAGTTTGAGTCATGGTATCCTTCTCGGCTTGAAGAACCTCTACCTCTATTCTCAGATGCTCTTTTTCTTGGCCGATGTTTTTAATGTCTTCTTCAGTGCTGTGAAGCTTCTGAACCAGCTCAGCGTTCTCCTTCTGCAGGACTTCCACTTGAGACTCAAGACTAATTTTTAGCTGCTCTGCGTCATCAAAACTTTCTGCATTCTGATTCGTCTGGAGCAACTGCTGCAGGTCAACGGACTTTGTTTGTAGCTGTTGGATTTGAGAAAGAATGTTTATGAAATCGAACCTATCAAATGTCTCTGGTTTTTTAATTTTCTATGAAAAGTAGGAAAGAATGGTGTATTCTTTCAGATAAGGGACTAGCAGTCTTTTGATTGTTAGAAGCAATTAATTGTGTGGTGGCGGTGTTTAGAATGCAGTACTGAGAGCTAACTCTGCCGACTGCCAGGAGTGGTGAATCCTTTTTCCCTTGGGTGCCAAAAGCACCCGTGTGCTTGCCCACATCCATAATTTAATCCCCCCCATGTCTTGCCCTCTGCATATGTGACACCACACCTACCCCCCGCTGCCCTGTGCATTATGTCCAGCTCAAGGTTGACTCCGCCTTCCATCCTTCAAAGATCAGTAAAATGAGGACCCAGATTGTTAGGGGCAATATGCTGACTCTGTAAACTGCTTAGAGAGGGCTGTAAAGCACCATGAAGCGATATATACCGTATTTTTCGGAGTATAAGACGCACCCCTCCATCCCCAAAGTGGGTGCAAAGGTGTGTATGTCTTATACTCTGACTATTGTAGCGGGAGGGGAGGGGGGTTGCTGCAATGCTGATAAGCTGTTCTATAAAGGGTTGTGGCGGCGGCTAATGGGCTGCCGCGAATGGGAGGAGGCAAATGGGCCACAGCAAAGGTGCATCAGTGAACAGTCCGTGGCAAACAGGCATTGGTGGTGAATAGACTGCAGCAAACGGGCTGCGGTGGCAAACGGGCCCCACCAAATGGGCATTGGTGAATGGGCACACTGAATGAGTATCGGCGCCAAATGGGCATCATTGGTGAAGTCCGAAAAATACAGGAAGTGTTATTGCTATATATAATCTTTACAGCAGACTAGTTGTGAAAAATGAACTGGCAATGCCACAGATATCAGCATAGCTGATGTTTTTTTTATCCCAGTCTACAACCTCCAAGCATTTATTCATATTAGCCAGTTTTGCATGGAATGCTACTAAACAGAGACAATGTTCTTATTAAAGTTTTCTAATATTTTCTTTGCTGTAATAATACTGTTCAATGTGTTTATTGATTTTGGTACATTTTAAAATATTTTATTAATGTTTGGGCATTTTGGTGTAGATTTGATCTTATTTGTTGCCACAGGACAAAACAATGAATCCCCGTGGAGATTCGTACCCTCACCACCCTCCAGACCTTCCGCATAGCCCTTAAAACCTGGCTGTCCCGACAAGCCTGGGGCTAAAGACTTCAACCCCACCCGAATAGTATGACTGTTGCGTTTTTTAACGATGTATTGTCTTCATGTGTGTACTTTGTCTTGTACTTCCCTCCCCCTGGATTGTGAGCCACCCTGAGTCCCCTCAGGGAAAAGGGCGGCATATAAATAAAGTAAAATCAAAAAATCAAAAATCAAAAACATTGATTGATATGTACCACTTGGTTGCTTTCTAGATACTGATTCTTTTCCTTTTCCAAATCCTCCAGTTGATGTTGCAACGCCACCTTCTCTTGCTGGAGAGTGGCAATCTGCTCCTTAATCCACTGAAGTTCATTGTTGACGTCTTCATTTTGAATTTGGTTTACCGAGATGTCTTTCAAGTCGTCTGTTAATTTCAGAATCTGCAGTATCTGTAATATCTGCAATGAATATATTATTCCGTAAGTTCTTTGAAGGAAATAAATAAGCAGCCTTTGATCTAAAAGAAAATCTACATCCCAGATCAAGAAATTTCATTCCGTCGATGCATTATGGTTACAGATATCTCTTACCTGTTGTTTTTGATCATCAATTGTGATCTCTAAAGTTTCCTTAACTCTTGAAATCTGTTTGTCTTTCTCTGCAATGGTTTCTTTAAGTTCTTCGATGCGCTTCTGACACTGCTTCAAAGAATTCTGGGCACTCATGAAGCCCTCCTGGGCTTCAATATTCTTTCATAAAAAGATTGAAAAATAGACACATTCATGCATTAGAAATAACACAAAATACATTGTGGGGTGCAAATAATATTTTCTCCCACATATGGTTGTTTTCTTAATACAGGAATGGACAATTTGATGTTACATGTGGTAGCAGAACAGAAAAGCACAACAGAGTTGGAAGCAGTGGTAGAATTTTTTGGAACCTCTTCTGTAGGTGTGGCCTGCTTTCCGGGTCCACTGGTGGAACCTCTTCTAACCAGTTCAGTAGATTTGACGAACCGGTTCTACCGAATAGGTGCGAACTGGTAGGAACCCACCTCTGGTTGGAAGGCACCAGAGTTGGAGGTCTTCTAGTTCAACCCCTGGTCAAGCAGGAGGCCCTATACCCATAATGGCGAAGACGTGGCACGCGAGCTGTTGCCCGAACTTGGCTCCTGCATGGATGTGCGTGCTGGCCAGCTGATTTTCAGCTGCCCCGCCCAGGCTGCCCCTCCTCTCCTAGGAGTTTCTATGCGGCCCATTTTGGATGGCAGGTAAGAACACAGCTCGTATGGAGGCTCTAGGGGAGTATTTCCAGCTCCAGGGGGCAGGGAAGGCCGTTTTCACCCTCCCCAGGATCCAAAAGCCATGCACATAATGCACAGGGCAGCGGGGGGTAGGTGTGGTGTCACATATGCAGAGGGCAAGACATGGGGGGGATTAAATTATGGATGTGGGCAAGCACACGGGTGCTTTTGGCACCCAAGGGAAAAAGGATTCACCACCACTGCCCTATACCATTTCAGATGAATCCTTGCTGACTCCAAACCATACCCAATCAATTAAAAATTCCAAAAGAATAAATATGGTCCATAATGATAAAGTCACCTGCTCTTTGCCTACTGTTTCTCTGCCATGTTCAACTTACCATCGAGACGGTATCTTGTATATCTTCTTTGAGCTGATCTCTCTCCTTCTCAAGGGCTTCCTGTTTTTGTATGAAGTCATTTCTTTCTTGGGTCAAGGCTCTTATTTTTTCTTTATCCTCCTGAAGTCTTTCCATCATGTCTGACTTTTGTGCCTCCTCGGCTTCCATTTTGGACTCCCAAGCCTTCAACTGATCTTTGAGCTCTTCCATTTCACTCAGCTTTTCATGCGCTTCATCCAGTTGTTTTTTAAGTGTGAACAGCTCCTCTTGCTCCAAGCTCTTCTCCTCTAATTCTTCATTTTTGGTAGATTGCTTTGATTTTTCAGGAAATTATAGCATATAAGTGAAACACAATTTAATATACTGAAAATGCAGCATCAAAAGTTGTCAAATGTTGTAATCGTTTTTAACTTTGTTTTGCAATAATCTTAATGAATTCCTTGCAAATACTTAAGAATCATCTCCCCTCCTCCACATTTTCCTTCCACCATCAAATAACTTGAAAATATGTAAATATATGTAAAAGTGATGCTGCCCAAACCAATGCAAACCAGCTGAATCCCACCCCTGGCTAAGCATCACATACTATTCTACTCCAGCTTATTTCTGTTGATGCATGCACTTCTACCGCTGTTGAAATAGGCAGCATGCTGAGCAATTTAACAGTACAACTCTTTCTGGAATGACATCCTACATATTAAAGGCTAAGACAAAACAGTTTAATGATTCCAGCTAAGACCTGGGTGCCATATCCTTGACCTACAACAGTTCATTTAGTGACCATTCAAATAATATTTTCTCCAACATATTGTTGTTTTCTTAATACAGGGATGGACAATTTGATGTTACATGTGGTAGCAGAACAGAAAAGCACAATGGAGTTGGAAGGCACCAGAGTTGGAGGTCTTCTAGTTCAACCCCCTGCTCAAGCAGGAGACCCTATACCCATAATGGCGAACCTGTGGCATGCGGGCCACAGGTGGCATGCGGACCGTTGCCCTAACTTCGCTCCAGCATGGATGTGCGTGCTGGCCAGCTGATTTTCAGCTGCCCCACCCACGCTGCTCCTCCCCTCCTAGGAGTTTCTATGTGGCCCAATTTGGATGACAGATAAGTACAGGGCTCCTTTGGAGTCTCTAGGGGGGCATTTCCAGCTCCAGGGGGCAGGGAAGGCTGTTTTCACCACCACCCCAGGCTCCAAAAGCCGTGCACACTTGCACAAGGCAGCGGGGGGTAGGTGTGGTGTCACGCCCAAATGTGCAGAGGGCAAGTCATGGGGGTGGGGGTGTAAAATTATGGATGTGGGCATGCACATGCGGGCGCTTTTGGCACCCAAGTGAAAAAGATTCGCCATCGCTGCCCTATACCATTTCAGACGAATCCTTGCTGACTCCAAACCATACCCAATCAATTAAAAATTCCAAAAGAATAAATATGGTCCATAATGATAAAGTCACCTGCTCTTTGCCTACTGTTTCTCTGCCATGTTCAACTTACCATCGAGAGGGTATCTTGTATATCTTCTTTGAGCTGATCTCTCTCCTTCTCAAGGGCTTCCTGTTTTTGTTTGAAGTCATTTCTTTCTTGGGTCAAGGCTCTTATTTTTTCTTTATCCTCCTGAAGTCTTTCCATCATGTCTGACTTTTGTGCCTCCTCGGCTTCCATTTTGGACTCCCAAGCCTTCAACTGATCTTTGAGCTCTTCCATTTCACTCAGCTTTTCATGCGCTTCATCCAGTTGTTTTTTAAGTGTGAACAGCTCCTCTTGCTCCAAGTCTTTCTCCTCTAATTCTTCCTCTTTGGTAGATTGCTGTGATTTTTCAGGAAATTAGAGCATATAAGTGAAACACAATTTAATATACTGAATATGCAGCATCAAAAGTTGTCAAATGTTGTAATCGCTTTTAACTTTGTTTTGAAATCTTAATGAATTCCTTGCAAATACTTAAGAATCATTTCCCTTCCTCCACATTCTCCTTCCACCATCAAACAACTTGAAAATATGTAAATATATGTAAAATTGATGCTGCTACCAAAAAGACATTCTAAGTGTATTGTAACAATAGTCTCTTAAGGAAAGATCCCTTTGAATGGATAGTCAATGTAGTATAATGGCCGAGACTATGGGGAAACAGATTCAAGAGTACTAGAACCCTTGGATATACCCTAGAGCAGGGGGATCAAACTGGCGGCCTGTGGGCCAGATGCATCACATGCAGGCCACCCCCACTCCAGCTCCGCGAAAAAAACATCACAATACGTCACGTGATGTGGTGTGTTTGACACCTGTGCCCTAGAGCAATACTTAATCTGCTTGGACTTTTAGTATAAAAAATAGTAGATGCATAGCAGAGCCAGGGAAAAGTCCAAGCAGGGATTAAGCAATACTTAATCCCTGCTTAAACTTTTAGTATTAAAAATAGTAGATGCATAGCAGAGCCAAGGAATATTCATGGGGCTATTACTAGGTTTAGAGATACCGAGGTCACAGGAAAGGTATTTCACAGGTGATAAATCAACTTATGCATCAGTCTGTTTTGTATCCCTGATTAATGAATTCTCAGTACCTTAGCTATAAAAGGCAATTGTTTTGCCATAGGAAATAACCTGCTAAATCTTTTCTTTTAAAGCAGCAGCAGATAATTCCATTCCACTTTTGATGTGAAATTGGAAAATTAGACAAAGCAATAACAAGTTCCAACACAGTAGGCTGAGTACCGAGATGCAATTTGATACACAAAATACAATGGGTCTAATACTTGCTGTAACTTGTATACAATGTACAGGTGGCAGGGAAGGTCGTTTTCACCCTCCCCAGGCTCCAAAAGCCATGCTCACATGCACAGGACAGCGGGAGGGGGGGGGATTTCACGCCCACATGTGCACAGGGCAAGGCATGGGGGAGATTAAATTATGGATGTGGGCAAGGACATGCAGGCACTTTCAGCACCCAAGGGAAAAAAATTCGCCATCACTGCCCTATACTATTTCAGACCAATAGTTGTCCAGTCTCTTCTTGAAAACATCCAGTGTTGGAGCACTCACAAATACTGCAGGCAAGTCATTCCACTGATAAATTGCCTAATTTTCTCCAAAAAATCCTATGATGGTTTAGTTGCATTTTTCTGAAACGCACATGTAAAATGAATGTAAGGATGGAAATAACCGTACTCAGCATTTATGAGGCGTGATGTGCCTGCTATCACTCTTAATGTCCCTAAAAGGACAATATTTTTGGCTGCACTTAGTGATATCAATGAATACAATCCTTGCTGACTCCGAACCATACCCAATCAATTAAAAGTTCCAAAAGAATAAATATGGCCTATAATGATAAAGTCACCTGCTCTTTGCCTATTGTTTCTCTGCCATGTTCAACTTACCATCGAGACGGTATCTTGTATATCTTCTTTGAGCTGATCTCTCTCCTTCTCAAGGGCTTCCTGTTTTTGTTTGAAGTCATTTCTTTCTTGGGTCAAGGTTCTTATTTTTTCTTTATCCTCCTGAAGTCTTTCCATCATGTCTGACTTTTGTGCCTCCTCGGCTTCCATTTTGGACTCCCAAGCCTTCAACTGATCTTTGAGCTCTTCCATTTCACTCAGCTTTTCATGCGCTTCATCCAGTTGTTTTTTAAGTGTGAGCAGCTCCTCTTGCTTCAAGCCGTCCTCCTCTAATTCTTCCTTTTTGGTAGATTGCTTTGATTTTTCAGGAAATTATAGCATATAAGTGAAACACAATTTAATATATTGAAAATGCAGCATCAAAAGTTGTCAAATGTTGTAATTGCTTTTAACTTTGTTTTGCAATAATCTTAATGAATTCCTTGCAAATACTTAAGAATCATTTCCCCTCCTCCACATTCTCCTTCCACCATCAAATAACTTGAAAATATGTAAATATATGTAAAACTGATGCTGCTACCGAAAAGACATTCTAAATGTATTGTAACAATATTCTCTTAAACAATGATCCCTTTGAATGGATAGTCAGTGTAATATAATTGCTGAGACTATGGGGAGACAAAGATTCAAGAGTACTAGCAGCCTTGGATATACCCTAGAGCAGGGGCGTCAAACTGGCGGCCTGTGGGCCAGATGCATCACATGCAGGCCACGCCCACTCCAGCTCCGCAAAAAAACATCACGATATGTCACATGATGTGGTGTGTTTAACACCTGTGCCCTAGAGCGATAATCTCTGCTTGGACTTTTAGTATAAAAAATAGTAGATGCATAGCAGAGCCAGGGAATATTTATGGGTTTAGAGATACTGAGATCACAGGGAAGGTATTTCACAGGTGATAAGTCAACTTATGCATCAGTCTGTTTTGTATTCATGATTAATGAATTCTCAGTACCTTGGCTATAAAAGGCAATTGGTTTGTCATAGGAAATAACCTGCTAAATCTTTTCTTTTAAAGCAGCAGCAGATAATTCCATTCCACTTTCAGTGTGAAATTGGAAAATTAGACGAAGCAATAACAAGTTCCAACACAGTAGGCTGAGTACCGAGATGTAATTTGATAGACAAAATATAACGGGTCTAATACTTGCTGTCACTTTTATACAATGTACAGATTCATACAATGCTCCAAGTCCTAAATCTAGATTTAACCAAACATGCTGTATTTCCTATATTCCCATAACATGCCATGTCTAAAACAAATGTCTATGTTATAGTTTACCATGATAGCAAGTATGAATTAGATCAAGACAACACAATTAGCAGTTTCATGTTAGCTAAGCAATGGGCTGGGATTGAAAAATGTTAATAACCGGTAATCGGCTTGGTTGCTACTGGGTGTGACCTACTTGGCCTGCTTCAGCACGGTGGTGTGTGTGTGTGTTTCGCCCTATCCAGGCCCCGGAGGCCCTCCAGAGGCCGGAAACAGGCCTGTTTTTTGCCCTTCCCAGGCTCTGGAGGCTTTTCCCTAGCCTCCAGGAGGTCGAATGTCAGGCTCTGGAGGCTAGAAAAGGGCCCATTTCCAGACTTCCAGGAGGCCCATTTTTTGCCCTTCCAGAGCCTCTGTGTGGGGCCTGCACTTTACCTGGCATGATGAATGGGCCACATAGTAGAGTCCTGGGAAGGGCGGGCCCAGACGGTCCTTGCAACAACTGGTTTGCTGAACGGGATGCAAAATTAACATCTGGTTCGCCCAAACCAGTGCAAACCAGCTGAATCCCATCCCTGGCTAAGCATCACATATTATTCTACTCCAGCTTATTTCTGTTGCTGTAGGCAAGGCTGCATGCACTTCTACCGCTGTTGAAATAGGCAGCATGCTGAGCAATTTAAGAGTACAACTCTTTCTGGAATGACATCCTAGATATTAAAGGCTAAGACAAAACAGTTTAATGATTCCAGCTAAGACCTGGGTGCCATATGTTGCAGTAGGGGTAATCCTTGACCTACAACAGTTCATTTAGTGACTGTTCAAATAATATTTTCTCCTACATATGGTTGTTTTCTTAATACAGGGAAGGACAATTTGATGTTACACGTGGTAGCAGAACAGAAAAGCACAACAGAGTTGGAAGATAACAGAATTGGAGGTCGTCTAGTTCAACCCCTGGTCAAGCAGGAGGCCCTATACCATTTCAGACCAATAGTTGTCCAGTCTCTTCTTGAAAACCTCCAGTGTTGGAGCACTCACAAATACTGCAGGCAAGTCGTTCCACTGATTTAATTGCCTAATTTTTCTCCCAAAAATCCTATGATGGTTTAGTTGCATTTTTCTGAAACGCACATGTAAAATGAATGTAAGGATGGAAATAGCCGTACTCAGCATTTCTGAGGCGCGATGTGCCTGTTATCACTCTTAACTTCCCCAAAAGAACAATATTTTTGGCTTCACTTAGTGATATCACTGAATACAATCCTTGCTGACTCCGAACCATACCCAATCAATTAAAAGTTCCAAAAGAATAAATATGGTCCACAATGATAAAGTCACCTGCTCTTTGCCTACTGTTTCTCTGCCATGTTCAACTTACCATTGAGAGGGTATCTTGTATATCTTCTTTGAGCTGATCTCTCTCCTTCTCAAGGGCTTCCTGTTTTTGTTTGAAGTCATTTCTTTCTTGGGTCAAGGTTCTTATTTTTTCTTTATCCTCCTGAAGTCTTTCCATCATGTCTGACTTTTGTGCCTCCTCGGCTTCCATTTTGGACTCCCAAGCCTTCAACTGATCTTTGAGCTCTTCCATTTCACTCAGCTTTTCATGCGCTTCATCCAGTTGTTTTTTAAGTGTGAGCAGCTCCTCTTGCTCCAAGTCCTTCTCTAATTCTTCCTTTTTGGTACATTGCTTTGATTTTTCAGGAAATTAGAGCATATAAGTGAAACACAGTTTAATATACTGAAAATGCAGCATCAAAAGTTGTCAAATGTTGTAATCGCTTTTAACATTGTTTTGCAATAATCTTAATGAATTCCTTGCAAATACTTAAGAATCATTTCCCTTCCTCCACATTCTCCTTCCACCATCAAATAACTTGAAAATATGTAAATATATGTAAAACTGATGCTGCTACCAAAAAGACATTCTAAGTGTATTGTAACAATAGTCTCTTAAACAATGATCCCTTTGAATGGATAGTCAGTGTGTTCTGACCCCACTCAGCCTGTGAATAAACCAGAATGCAGGCCTGGCTATTTGCCACTACTCAATTATTGAGATAACTAATCCTTTGGCTGAGGGCTCAGGCAACTCACGTTCAAAACAGTAGCTCTGCTGCAACCCAGATAATCCAAACAAAGCAACCCAGAGAATCCAAATGGACACGGCTAGAATACACGGATAGATTTTATTCACTACTAATTCGAACGGTTGTTTCCTGCAAATGTCCTCTCCCAACGCCTCACCTATAATCTCTCTTGGGAGGGGCCAATCAACAACCACCTGGGCTTAATCATTTTCTGTGAGACTGCCTACGGAGTTGCTGCCCGTCTCAATCTAGCATCAGGGAGAAACTGCCTTTGATCCTCCCCACTGCTCCATGCCTCAGGCGCCTCCTGGTGGCCAACCAGCCTCTTTGGTCCCTGCTCTGAGTCTGAACTCTGCCCAGGATCTTCCACATCTTCCATGGGAGACTCATATGCTTCCTCGCTATCCGAGTCCATCAGCAGCTCAACCAGATCCTGCTGGGCCACAACATCAGTGTAATATAATGGCCAAGACTATGGGGAGACAAAGATTCAGGAGTACTAGCAGCCTTGGATATACCCTAGAGCAGGGGGGTCAAACTGGTGGCCTGTGGGCCAGATGCATCACATGCAGGCCATGCCCACTCCAGCTCTGCGAAAAAACATCACGATATGTCACATGATGCGGTGTGTTTAACACCTGTGCCCTAGAGCGATAATCTCTGCTTGGACTTTTAGTATAAAAAATAGTAGATGCATAGCAGAGCCAGGGGATATTTATGGGGTTATTACTAGGTTTAGAGATACTGAGATCACAAGGAAGGTATTTCACAGGTCAACTTATGCATCAGTCTGTTTTGTATCCATGATTAATGAATTTTCAGTACAGTGGCGTAGGAAATTTCCTGCTAAATCATTTCCTTTAAAGCAACAGCAGATAATTCCATTCCACTTTCTCTGTGAAATTGGAAAATTAAACAAAGCAATAACAACAGTAATAACCAAGAGGCGCCTAGGCTCCAACACTGTAGGCTGAGCTCCCAGATGCAATTTGATGCACACAGTATAATGGGTCTAATATGGCCTGTAAATTGGATACAATGTACAGATTCATACAATGCTCCCAAGTCCTAAATCTAGATTTAACCAAACATGCTCTAGTTCCTATATTCACGTAACATGCCTTGTCTAAAAGAATCGTCTATGTCCGTGATGGCTAACCTATGGCACGCATGCCACAGAGGGCACGCAAGCTGTCGCCCCAGCTCAGCTCCGCCGCGCATGTGTCAATGTATCTACTGACTTATCATATTATAAAATGGGCACTTACCTCTTGGGTATTATAACTGATGGAAGTATTGAGACTTCCATTGGAACAAGAATCTATTTGTGTTTTCATGGATTTGTCTTCTTCAGCCACATCCAAGGATTTCTGCTCCAATTTATCACATGGCTGTCTGAGTGCTTCAAAAGCTACGGTGTGTCCTCTTATCACTTCATCATTGGCTAAATCCATTTTGGATGCCAACGCTTGAGTTGCTTCATGAAGCTTTCTCTCTTTTTCAGCAACTTGAGACCACAACATTTCTTTTTCTGACATCAGCAAAGCAATTGTGTCGTTTTTTTCAACAATCTGTTAATAAAACCAAAAGCATATATTATGAACAAAATACAGGAGAACAGCTCTTATAGTGTTTTCATTATGTTTTAAAAATTAACTAGATAATAATGGAAGATAATTGTTTGGGATTCTAGGTTTGCTTCTCTAACGGGAATCAATTTGATGTCTGTCATTATTCCAAAACTAACCAAAAGATTATCGTAATCTTGCTTTAATCTTGTAGGGACTTGCTCTATTTTCCTAGCTGAAGTCTATTACTGCTTATCACACTTTGCCAATCAATCCTTTCTTCTAACAAATTCTGTATTCCCCAATTTTAACAATCTAATACCCAAAATTCCATTCTCTAAATATGAAGGAAACCGGAAGTTAAAGCAACAAAATAACACTGTGATTTCTAATTCAATTTTCAAATGCTTTTGAATCAATAAAGTAGCTGCCTCTTTTTTCAGGATTGGGTAACTGATTTGGAAGCTACTCCAAGAAACAACTATTTATTTTGCTAGGAGCATATTCCAAAGTCACTGTGTAAAGCCCTTGCAACTAATCATTGACTTTCTGCTAAAGGTCAATAAAATTGTTTACAATGCTGAAATAGATCACTAGTGCTAGAAGTCTGTTTTAGGAAACAGTGAAGAAAATAAAATTTATTCTGAAAAGAGAAAACATTTCACTTGAAAATGTAAGTATTGCTATATAAAATGGCATTGAATAATTTCCAGTGATTCATGCAATATTATTTACTTCTTTATGTAAGATTTCAAGATCTGATCCACAGTTTACTTCTGATAAACCAGCCAACTTTTCCTTTAAATCCATGTTCTCGTCCAAGGCTTTATTAAGCTGATTTTTTAAATCCTCCATTTTCCCTTCCATATATGGTAGCAAGTCTGGAAAAGAGAGGGCAAAACGTATCACAGAAATGAATGACAACTGTGCTATGTTGACTGGATTGCTCTATACATAGGAAGCTACATCATGGGGAGTCCATATCATCAATGGTTCTTTGGTTTTCATCAACTTTTGCTGTCTTACCTATAAATACTGGAGATTAAATCTTGGACTATACATAAAGAATACTGTATATCTTTGAGCTACAGCCCCAGTTCTTATTTTTATACATTTTAGGTAGGGTGAAATTTCTTGTTAAAATGCAGAGTAATTTATATCCTGAGTTTTGCAAATGACATTGCTGACGGAAACAGAAAAACAGTGACATAACAACAAAGGCCACTCTCCCTTACATCCCTAAAAAATAAAACTTTGCTGCTCCTACAGTTTGGTTTATTTGTTCTTTTTCTTAGTTATGCAGTTTCCTTTCTCCATATCTACAGAAGTCTACTGATATGTCTTCTGATTTTCAGAACAATCTTTAACTTTGAAACTCCCGAGCAGCATTTATATCCTTTTTCTTAAATATAGGAAAGGCAACTACACATTGGATTCCAGGCAACCCATTTTAAGAGGAAAAATAACTGAGTATATTTTTTTCATTGTAGCTGCAATAGTTTTGTTAAAAGAGATCCTGCAACTAAATTAAACGTCTCATCAAATGCCTATGCGGTGAACGAAAACCTAAAGTATATTTGTTAAGCTTTTGGAAAGGGAGAGGAGGCTCAAACTGTGCACAAGAAATAAAAGCAAACCAAGCCACATAAAAAAATAAGCAAAACCTAAAAAATAAATAAATAAATAAAGCAACATGATAGAAAAAAATAAGACACCTTCCCATTCTGACTTCTCAAAAGCCTTCCTGAAACACTGCAGATTTAATTTAATGCAGCCTTTCCCAACCCACATGTACCGGAATTTACAACTCCTAGTATTCCTACCAGCATTCTACTGACTTTAAGTTATAAAACTTTTTCTCAGCATTTAGGGTTTCATCAAGGACAAAGGAATACCTTTTGAATTGTTAACTTCCACCAGTGATGTCAGCTTTGCATTTTCTTGCATGTAATACTGTAGCTCTTTCTGGAGATCAGACTGCATTTTTTTATAGTTGGCTTTTCCTCTTTCTAATTGGGTCTTGTAGCTTCCAAGATCTTTTTCAATTTGATTGCAAGTATCTGAGAGCTGGTTCTATATGGGAATGAGTTAGCATCAGAGGTGGGCCGCACATACTTTAACAATCGGTTCACCAATAATGAGAGTGCATGCACGCTTTACGCCCGCACTTTGCACACGCACGTTTCATGCATGCACGCTTCACACACACGCTTTGTGTGCGCAACACCTAAAACAAGGCTTTTCCGATGGGGAAGGTTTCTTGCACACCTGGTAGGTCAGCCATGGTTAGTAGAACAGGTGAGACGCACAAATCAGCTGGGTTGTGGGGCAGGGAGAGCGAGCTGGAAAATGAAATATCTAGGACCAGATAGCATCGGGGCAGGGCCAGCCGGTGCTCAGAACTATCGGTTTGAGTGAACCGGTCCAAACCGGCAGCAGCCGACCATTGGTTAGTATAGTATGAACATCCAAGTAAAAATTGGCAATGTACAACAAACACAGTTTGCTCTGTGATTTCCGCTTTCTGGCTTACAAGAAAACCATCTTAGGCAGCATTGTCTCACACACACCCCTCCGAATTGTCACTAGATTCATTCTAGGAATTATAAGCAACATAATCTACAAGAGGATATGAGATCTTAAACTTAAATCTCTATTGTGGTAGGCTCCTTAATGTTATCTTCTAAATGTACATCGGATCCTGGGAAAAGATGCTTCAAGTTTTTTTATCATTTCGCTTACCATTTACATAACAGTCTTCTAATGAGAAACTAATAACTATTTTACAAACAAACATGTTCTAGAGTTTTGAAAGTTTTTTTTTTAAATCAGTGGTATTTTTTAAACCTGGTCCCTACTGCCCACTAGTGGACGTTCCAGCTTTCATGGTGGGCGGTAGGGATTTGCTGTAACTCTGCTTTATAAATTTTATAAAGTAAAGTTACTTCCCTACTTTATAAATCACCATTACTGTGGAACCGGTGGGCGGTTAGAAAATTTTACTACTAACAGAAATACAAAAGTGGGCGGTAGGTATAAAAAGGTCGACTAGCCCTGTTTTAAATAGAACAGATTTTCATCAGTTAATTTTTGTTTTCTTACCATTTTTTCTTTCAATGTTACATTTTCACTTTGGAGGAATGCAGATTCTTTCTTAGCATCCAGGGCAACTGCTTCAGCATCTCTGAGGGACTGCTTTAACTCTTGCACTTCGTCCCGGTTTTTCCTTGGAGTTTGCTGCAAGCATGAAGATTGTGATAGTGTGGTTTAAGCAGAGATAAATATTCTATCAAGGAAAAATGAAAACTATTTTTTTGTGGTATGGCTGATAGGTTGTGGTCAGTAAAGTTAAAACAGATGATTCATAAATTTATTTTCGCAATCGCCACATCATGATGAATTTCAATTTAAAAAAACAGAGGTAAAGCCTATATACCAGGGGTGTCAAACTTGAGTCATCACGCGACATATTGCATCTTCCCCCCTTTGCTAAATTGGTGCGGGGGCATGGCCAGCACATGATGCATCCAGCCCATGGGCCATGAGTTGAAGAGCATTCGGAGACTTCAGCTTGTCCAGAATGCAGCCGCGTGAGCAATTGTGGGTGCACCCTGGTACACCCACGTTACACCAATCCTCCACGAGCTGCACTGGCTGCCTATTGGTCTCCGGATACGCTTCAAGGTGCTAGTCGTCACTTATAAAGCCCTTCATGGTATTGGACCTGGGTACTTGAGAGACCGCCTGCTACCAATTACCTCCAACAGACCTATTAGATCCCACAGACTAGGCCTCCTCCGAATTCCATCTACCGGCCAATGCCGATTGTCTACCACCCGGAGGAGGGCCTTCTCTGTGGCTGCTCCGGCCCTCTGGAACGAGCTCCCCCGTGGAGATTCGAACCTTCACCACCCTTCAGGCTTTCCGCAAAGCCCTTAAAACCTGGCTGTTCCGACAGGCCTGGGGCTGACGAGTTCCTGTCCCCGCTTGAATTGTGTGGCTGTTGATTGTTTTTAAATTCTTAAATTCACATGATACATCCAGCCCATGGGCCATGAATTTGACACCACAGTATTATCCTTTACTGGCTCTATTTGCTGCTTCGGTTATCACAAAACAGGACAAAAATATCAGCAAAATGTTCACTCCTTGGAGAAATTATGATCACTTCTATAGCACTGAAAATTGAAATCACTTTAGAAATGCATCCTCAGTCATAATAATATGCTAACCCATGCTATTATATTTATATGAAAAAAAAATCACACCGATTTATAGAAAATTTGTATACAGGTAGTCCTCAACTTACAACAGTTCATTTAGTGACCAAAGTTACAATGGCACTGAAAAAAGACTCATCACTGTTTTTCATACTTATGGCTATTACTGCATCCCCATACTCATGTGATCAAAAACCAGATGCTTGGCAATGTCCAAGGGTCATTATGATCACCTTTTGTACCCTTTCTAACAAGCAAAGCCAATGGGGAAGCCAGATTCATTTAACAATTGGGTCATTAATTTAACACCTGCAGAGATTCACTTAACAACTGTGACAAGATAGATTGTAACATGGGGCAAAATTCACTTAACAAATGTCTCACTTAGGAACAGAAACATCGACCTCAACTGTGTTTGTAAGTTGAGGACTAATTGTATTTATCAAATTGTTCCAAGACTGCTAAATGGACAATGAATGCTAATTATTGGAATATTGGCTCTAATGATTACTTGGAAAATGCAGTACAAGTTTCTATGTGATTGGGTTTAGACATGATAACAAACTTGATTTTTGACAGACTTGATTTTTATTAAAATCAAGTTTTGTTAAATAAGAAACAATTTGCTAGCTTCACACAATATGTTAAACCCAAACCAAAGAAATCATATTATAGCTTAAAATTCTCCCTCCTTGTGAATCAGGCCAATGCGATAATAACACGATGAGAATTTGCATCTCTCTCTCTCCATGTAGCAAACCAAACCTTCGGACATGGTTTAGCCACATGGAAATATCATTCATTCTCCAACCACTCACTGGAAATTGTGAAAATACATCAACTGACAAGACCTCTTATTAACAACTTATTTCAACTTTTGTAACTTCTACAAATTATTTGCTTTGCCTAGAAAACTTGATAAATTTACTTCAGGGGTGTCAAACTTGCAGCGTCACGTTGTCATCACATGCCATATCATGAGACTCCCCCCCCCCCCCCATTCGCTCAACTGGGGGTGGCCATGGCCAGTGAGTGATGCATCCAGCACTGGGCCCCGAGTTTGACACCCCTGCTCTATGTGATAGTCTAGAGTAACTACTATTCTATGTAGCTATTCATAAGAACTTCAACTAATAACAAAGGAATCAAATACACAAAAATATGCTTTTCATGAGAGGGACGTGGTGGCTCAGTGACTAAGATGCTGAGCTTGTCAATCAGAAGGTTGGCAGTTTGAATCCCTAGCGCCACGTAATGGAGTGAGCTCCCGTTACTTGCCCCAGCTTCTGCCAACCTATCAGTTTGAAAGCATGTGAAAATGCAAGTAAAAAAATAGGAACCATCTTTGGTGGGAAGGTAACAGTGCGCCTTCGGCATTTAGTCATGCTGGTCACGTGGCCACAATGTTTTTGGACAGAGCTGACTCTTCAGCTTTGAAACAGAGATTAGCACCGCCTCCTAGAGTCTGGAACGACTAGCACATATGTGTTAGGGGGAACCTTTACCTTTTATGCTTTTCATGGTTCACTTACTAAATACACAATTAATTAAGATGTTTCAGACTTACTACTAAAATGGTTGAATCATTTTTGTCTTTTTTAAACTCTTCTACAAGGCTTTTAAGTTTCTTATTGTGCTCTTCCAACGCTGTGATTCTTTCCTCTTGTTTCTTGCATTGCATGTCTTTTGAGTTTATTTCTTGCTATAAAACAAACAAAAAGGTGTACCTCAAACACATTCAGTACATGCTATACTAAATACAAAGGAATCACCCCCATTCATATCGCCATTTCATTTAAAAATAAATAAATAGAGAAGCCCGGCAATCACCACCAGCTCACCTGAAGGTCTTGATTGTATATTTCTGCATTTGAAATTATAGCCTTTAAGTTGGTAATTTCATGCATTAGTTGCATCTGTGGAGCAAGTGAAGCAAATAGCAAAGCAGTTATGAAGCACCCATTGGTTTAGTTTACCTGCCATCACCATAAGAAAGATAAGCAGCCTTTGCATTAAAAGATTCTGTTAGAACCATTCAATTTTAGATAAGCATCTAGTTCAGGGATGTCAAACTGGATTTCTTCGAGGGCCAGATCAGCATTGTAGTGCTCCTCTGAGGGCTGGCGGGGTGAGGGTGGGAGACACAGGATGGCTGCCTCTGCAGCACTTTGCTGGCCAAAATCACCTGCGACGCCTCCTTTTTTGCCTCCATGGCCTCCTGCAACAGCCTTCCGACCAAAAACAGGCCGCTGGAGGCCCCGTGTGGCCTGTTTTTGGCTTCCAGCAACACTCTACCCACCAAAAAGGGCCTTTGGTATTTCCAGACCGGCACTATGGGCCAGATTTAAACATCTTGCAGGCCGGATCCAGCCTGCCGGCTTTGAGTTTGACACCCCTGATCTAGTTGTTACTGCAGGAAATAATGTTTTTGCATATCTTAACCAGGAGAAAAATTCTAGGAAACAAAATTTCAACCTCAATATTAGAGTGGCTAGATTTGTACATGGCACTGTGCAATGATGACTTGGTTTATACATAACACTAAGCTAAAATCAAATAAGCCATGTTTTGGCTCATCTCAAACGTAATCATTGTGGTTGGTTGTGGAACCATGGCTCAATATATTATGTATATAGTCAAAAGCAAAGCTGAGCTTTGTAAGACGTGTAAATCCAGTAATTGTTATTACTTCTCAGTCTTTCAAAGTAGAATGCCTTGGTTGCAAAATTAATATTTCATGGTTGGACACAAGAAGTTTAATTCTACTTCAGTAATTTATATCCCATTAAAATTAGTGCATTTATGTCCCATCTTCCTTTCATAATGGACATTGAGAGAGAAAACGCATTATTCCCAGGTGATCGTTGGGCAAGATGCTGCGCAAAGTTATAGTGCCATGTGCCCCAAACACTTTGCCCTAATCTATGTCCTCCAGGATAACACTTTCACTCCTAGATTTCCTATCCAGCACTGTCTTCAGATGCGTTGGTCAGGAAATCTGGGAACTGAAGTCCTAAACAATTGGGATGCATTGGAAGTCGGCTTGCAAACGTTTTGCATGGAGACTGGAAGCTTCTGGGGCCTGTGATCTCGTGTGACTTCAGGCACACATCTGCTTTCGCAGAGAATGGCGGTCTGAAGTCACATGAGATAATCCCCCCCCCGAATATTTTACTCTTGGTGTGCAAAAAGCGTTTTTCGGATAAGTGGAAGCAAAATTGTCCCACTCTCAAAGAAACCGCAAAAGAGAGAAAGGTGATCTTCGCAAGGTAAGTGAGTCCGGCACGGCAGGATTGGGGTGGGGGGTGGGGAGTAATTGTGGTGAGCCAGGTGGGGAGAATAAGCAGGGTGAATAAGCAGGGCCTCTGCAGTCGTACATGAGTGTGAATTATTGCTGTGGTGCTGCAACATTTGTAATTTAGGGGCTGTGTTGTAAATACTCAGGGGGTGTTATCACATAATTTCGAACGGTCAATAAGTGAACTATCATAACTCGAGGATTACCTGTATAAAATAGTTGGGGTAAAAAATCCTTACAACTTTACATGTTTTGAAAGAACTGCAGTGGCATTTAGTCTGTTTGCACTTCACAATGAAAGTCTTTAAAGCTTATGGAAATGTTTCATTTGCATACAAATGTTTCATTTGCAAACTCTTCTTTTTTCTCACCTCCTGCTCTTCAGAAGCCTGTTTCTCAAGGGCCATAAACTCATGGGTTGATATTTTCTCATGCAGCTCTGTGAGTTCATAGGTCAGCTGTTCTTTCTCCAAGCACACACTATCAAATTTTGCTTTTATAGTTTGCTGTTCAGTGACGGCATTATCCTAGCCAAGAAAGGAATGGAGGAAATTACATCTTTTACCCATAACCTCTGGTTGAATATCCTGCAATCTACAAAAATGACTCACCCTTTCTTCCAAGAGGCTTTGGCAAAGCTGAATCGACTCTCTCCTAGAAGTCTAGAACAAAAGACATTTCAGTGGGCAACAAACATTCTTCTACTTTGCAAAATATCAAATGTAAGGAAACTTAAAAGGGATTGTTGTTTAAAACCATTCTGCTTCATCATCAAATTATGTTCTCAGCTGGAAGAAAAACTCTTTTTTAACACATAATAATATGCAAATAACATTTATTTTATTGGATTTGTAATAATATAGATCTAGTTAGGAATAAAGATAATAAGAAAAGAGAACCTGTTCCCTTTCTTCCTTTACAGGCAGATCAAGACACTGCTGGCATAAAACAGAGGCATTGGGGAAGAATTTTTGCTAAGCTGTATTTCCCCTTAATGTGCAATTCTACAACCCACTGAAGAATGTTTGCCCACTGCATTGGAAAAAATGGTTCAACAATATATCCAACCCTCTCTGCAAATTCTGCATGTTTTTTTAATCGGCCCCCAATACTTACAAAGCTTATTTTCGATCCCGGGATCCATTCCTCCTCAGGCATAACACTGGGTGGATCTTCATAGTCGGAGACGTCCGAGGATACAGCTAAGAATTAAAAACACCCCGAACCAGGGGAACAATAATGGAATTATTATATATGTATACACTTAAAAGGAGGATGTTATGTAAAATTATTAATATGAAATGTGATTAATACCACCAATATTACATTGAGTTTGCTCTGATGCTGAAATATACCATGTAAAGCCTAGTGGAGAGAGTGGAAGGGAAGAGGGGAGAGGGAAGGAGGGTAAGAGTGGGGATATAAGAGAGAGGGAAGAAGAGGTGAAGAAAAGAGTAGGAGAGAGAGGAGCAAAAACAGGAGAGAGGAGAGAAAAGGGGAGATAGAAATAGAAAGGAAGGGAGGGATGGTAGAGGGAAGGAAGGAGGTAGGGAGGAGGAGAGAGGGAGAGAAGGTAGGGCTGAGGTGGAATAGGGTATAATATGGTGTATGGAAAGTAGAAGAGCAAATGAGAGGAGTTGTGGGTGGATGATAAGAGGAATAGATATAATATAATATTGGATAATACATAAAAGTGCTTGCTAAGATGTAATGGTATACTTATGGATATTTATATGAAAATAAAAATAAAAAAACTTGTAAAAGGAAAAAAAATAAAAACACCCCCAACCCCGAAGCATATAAAATTAAATGGAAATTCTGTGAAATAGGTGGTGCATAGCCTTTAGGAAGCTTCCAGAAGGCTCTTGGGGGTGGGTGGGGAGGGCAAAAATAAGCAAAAAATGGGCTGTTTTTTGCTCATTATTGCCCCCCAGGCCCCAGAAGCACTCTATAAGCCTTCTAAAGGCTATGCATGCCCTGTTTTGGACAAAAAATGGACCTGTTTTTGCAAGGTCTGAAGGGGCAAAAACATTTTTTTAAAAAATTTGCCTCTTCAAAATCTTGGTGCGTGTTATACTCTGGTGCGTCTTATACTCTGAAAAATACGGTAAGTCAAAAGCAGTGTGACTGTGCTGCTCAGTGACAGCAGTTCTGGAAGCCCCACAGTTGCTGTTGAGTGAAGACTACCCAGATGGTTAAGTGAAGACCATACTTGACCTCAACTTCCAACTTCCTGCTGCTTTCCCAAACAACTGTTTGTAGGAAGCCAGCAAGGAAGGTCGCAAATCATGATCATGTGACTGTGGAGATGTTGCAATGGCCATAAGTACATGGTCTGGTTGTAACAACCTCCTATAAGTACAGTAACTGAATAAATGATTGTTAAAGGAGGACCACCTGTTGTTTAAGGCTGGAATGTCACTCTTCACAGTCCATCTCATATATAACAAAATTCAACTGTCAGGTCTGCAGCCATATTTTCTTGTGGATCTTAGGCCTGCCACACTTTCTATTATTCTACTACGCATTTTCTATTGTGGGAAAATGGGAGGGGGGATTGTACGGAGTTAGATGGTATGTAGCCACAACAAAATTCTTTCTAGAAAACCAAGGTCATCCTTTGTCTCTGCACCTGACCAGAATTGGATGGGTGGAAGCTTCCAGCATGGCAATGGAAGATTGGTCCATGTGATGGATTTTGTGGGTGTGGGGGCAAGATCTTGAACTTTCAATTGAGTTGGAAACTGGGAAGATTTCAGATTCAGGTTTTCCCAGATGTGCCAACATGGCTCTCTTAATAAATTGGAACTTTGAACAATACTTTACCTTGGGCTCTGATTTACTTTTGGATGCTATTTGGAACCCTGACATCAACAGTATCAGACAAATAACATGTATGTTAAGCACACCTTCTAAAGAGCCATATGATGGCATTTACTATTAGCAATTTTTTACGAATGACAAGTCTTGAATTGCTACAAGCCACAATTAACTGGTATATTCCTTTTCAGATTTAGGAGTCAATTGAAACATTTTCTTAGGAAAAGAACTTACATTCTTCCATCTCTGTCACACAAGGCAAAGAACTTTTGAAGCGCTTAGCTCTTCCAGGAATGTCTTCCAGGAAAGGGATTCCCCCATCTTGGCTTAAAGCCCCGGGGGCCCAGGTCACACGCCTCTTCTTTTTATCCTTAAATTAAGAATAAAATAAAAATAAGCACACACATACATAATATGTTGGCCAAGCTTTTCCACACTTCAAACATGGTTTCTTAGCCAGCATACGGACTGAGGAATTCTGGGACGTGAAGCCTTAATACACTTGTATCGATCTGAGAAAGGACTTGATATGATAGATTACATTATACCTATGATAAATAAAAGGACTTAAACTTTGTTCTCCATAGAGTCAGGAACTCTAGCAGAAACTGTTAGTGGCAAAAATATAGGCAATGTTGATTTTGAAAAATCTTTGACAGGGAAGGAGTAGAGCAGATGTAAATGTAACAGCACCTGACATTATGACCCACTAATTCAGTCCTAGAGGAGATCAACCCTGACTGCTCTTAGAAGGCCAGATCCTGAAGATGAAACTCAAATACTTTGGCCACCTAATGAGAAGGAAGGACTCATTGGAGAAGAGCCTAATGCTGGGAAAGATTGAGGGCAAAAGAAGAAGGGGACAACAGAGAATGAGGTGGCTGGATGGAGTCACTGAAGCAGTCAGCTTGAGCTTAAATGGACTCTGGATGATGGTAGAGGACAGGAAGGCCTGGAGGAATGTTGTCCAGGGGGTTGTGATGGATTGGACACAACTTCGCAATAACAACAAAAGTCTTAATACAGAGCAGCCCGACAAGCAATGCTAAAGTTTTGTGATATATGCTATTAGTATAAGCTTGAGAAACAGGTAAGAGTTCTGACAAACAAAAATTGTCAACTGAAGACTGTTTATATGAAGACAGCAGAAGACAAGTCTTTACTGTTTTCTCAAACAGTTGCAAAACCACGAAAATACCATTTCATACAACTGCAACTATTCAATCTATCACCAAGATGAGAAAGGGATGTCAAACTCAAGGCCCGCGGGCTGAATCCAAACTCACACAAGCTCCATTTGTGCTGGAAGAGGGCTAATAAAAGAAACTAAAAGCAACCCCCCCCACTCTCCCGCCCCCCTCCCCCCCGGTCATTGATGTGGCCCTCAATGAAATCGGGTTTGACACACCGGTCTAGATCAACTGTGCCTTAAAAATATATATCATGTTTTATGTATCAATTTTTGATTTACCCTGAACTTACATTGGTGGCATTATTAGAATTTAAAAGATCTAGAATTTAAGACATGCTATTGGTTTTGAGATTTTTCATATTTCTTGTATCATCACAAAAATAAAAGCCATTACTACTAAAATCTAAACAAAACCTGCCTTCTTCATTACCCCTTGGGATGTCCAAAAACTTACTCCAGACATACTGCATTCCAGCGTCTGGGTAAAAATCTAAATCTTAATGGCCTTCTGAAAGGCTAAGACCTTGGTCGGCAACCTTAAATACTCAAAGAGCCATAAAGGTCCTAACTGGAAGCCCACCGTTCAATTCTGAAGCTGACCGGAAGTCCGGTTCTCCCACCATAGAGTCTCCTCCTAGCGTGGTGTCCTTTTTCCTCTACCTGTCCTAATCGAAAGCCCTATCAATTGTGGAGCCAAGTGGCGACAGGGAGCCGCAGCAGAGGGATGAAAGAGCTACATGTGGCTCCAGGGCTGCAGGTTGCTGACCTCTGGGCTAAGAGAATGAGGGTTCTTTATGTTTACAAAAATGTTTCCCATCCTCCCAAAAATAACAATTCCAAAACAAAACAAGCAATGCTTTCCAACTTTCTTCAAGATTTAATCTTTATACTTACCTTTCGCTCCCGTTCTCGCAAAAAAGAGGATGAAGTCACCAACATCTCAGTGAGTGCTCTTATTCTGTCTTGCTGCTCATTCTGAACGGAATTCTTCTCTTCCAAGAGTTGTGCTAACTGATCTTTGGTTTGGGAATACGACGAAACCTAAAACAGAAGATACCAAGGCTGCTTATCAAATGGAAATTTTGGTTCTGCAAGGAAATAAACATGAAGAATTTGAACATTAACATTTACATTACAGGATGTAACTTACCATATTTTTCAGACTATAAGACTTAACTCCCCCCCGCCCCCCCAAAAAAGAGAGTGAAAATTTGGGTGTCTTATACACTGAATGTAGCACCCCCCACCCACCCACCCAAAAATATGAGGCATGGAGGCAGCGATGGTCCGTGGCAATCCCTGCAATCTGGAACAGCTGATTGGGGGTATTTCGGCAGTCTGATCTGTGCTGAATCAGGCTGCAATAAGTACTAAAGCTGATCTGGCTGGTCAGTTTGTAGCAGCAATCACATTCAGAAAGTACACACAAGTAACTGATTCAGCAGGATTCAAAATAATAATAATAATAATATACAATACAATAGCAAAAGCAGGTTTTCCAAGGTAGCAGTAAATACAAGCAAAACACAAGCAGCTTCACTTTCAGTTCTCAGCTAAGCCAGGCTCCTTCCTGTCTCCTTGTTGCTCACACAGCAAATACTGTTTCAGAGTCCAAATAGCCCTCATTGGCTGACTTAGTTGCTGTTCCTATTCATTGGCTGACCAAGTTATGAACTCTCACACACTGGCAGGAAGTTAGCCAGCTGAATACCATGGATGCTGGTAGGCAGAGGCAGGATTTTTCTTCTTCTCATTTTCCTCCCCCAAAACTAAGGTGCATCTTATACTCCGAAAAATACAGTACTCATACAATCTCTGAAAAGGTAGACTAGGAAACATTATCTATGGCAGGATGTCCAAGGAAAAAGAGAATATTTTTGACTTCTTCAGATGGAGATCATAGAAAGATCAGTCACTTAGTAAGTCAATACAAATGTTGAGTCGATCAACACTTTCCTGCTTCCCAGTGTCCCCAACAAAGAGGAAAAATTACTAGTGACTTTAAATAAAAAAATAAAATTAAAGTCACTAGAGGAGAAATAAAAAGAGTTAGCTACAGATTACTAAAATGTAATAAGAAGCTTCCCTTGTGGCTGTCAGGAGTCCAGACGTTTTGGAGTTCTACTAAGTAGCTGTCCAGCTTCTTCACTGGTTCTTAAAATTTCTGTTCAGATTTTACTCCTGCTCCTATCCTAGATGCATTTTTTTTCCCAGTTTTTCAATTTGTCCTAAGACTTTTGCCAGATTCAGCTGAAATGTAGGTAGCATCTAAACATACATAATGAATCATTGATTCTCTTGGAAGGCAATGTTCAAAGTTTGTAAGTTTGTGATATGCACCATTCAAGAAATTGGGCAGACAATTAATGAGTTTTTAGAACAGTGCATGCTCTCTGATGGATTTGGCCTGTTGGGCTGGAAAATGATCCACCCAATCCATTTAGACTAGGCAACTTACTTCTTCCAGTTGGCGTTTCAATTCTTCTATTTCGTTACGGTATCTCTTTAGAAGAGCATCATCATCAAGAACTTCATTGACTTTCGGGGTATTCTTCATCTTTTTAGCTGTACTGGCAAACTAGAAGAGACAAAACATGTAGAGAAGGCCAGTAATATAATAAAAATCAGTATATTTTTAAAAAAAATCTTGTTTGATTACATTCATAAATTGAAAACATACTATTCTTATTGGATATAATTCATTATCGTGTTTCCCCAAAAATAAGACAGGGTTTTATTTTCTTTTGAGCCCCAAAATAAGCACTTGGCCTTATTTTCAGGGAGGTGTTATTATTTTTGAGATGCAGGAGGCGGTGAGCGTGATCACCTCATGGCTGCTGCTGTGCTGCAATATTTTCGGGGAGGGATTATTTTAGTGCATGCGTTCAAAAGCCCGATTGGGCTTATTATCCGGGGAGGTCTTATTTTCAGGGAAACAGGGTAGACTAATTCATAGACCGGCCTGGAAGGCCACAAATTCCTACTCGGTACCACTCTTAGGTCTATGTGTGAATAAATCCTTTACACTGAGCTCTGATACCCCAAATAATACTTTTTAGCTATCTGTCTCTAAGGAGTAGCACTACACTTTGACAAAGTTTCAAAAATGACTTGTACTGAGGCCGATGTTGGAAGATAAACAAAAATGCAACAAATCAACAAAATAAAAGTAGAACACACACACACACACATATGAAGAGTAACTACGGTATATAGTTTTGAAGTGACAACTGCTGTTTGCACTCTTCTGCTTGTGCATATCCATAGCCTTTTAGCAAGAACATTAGAAATTACCTGGAGTGTGCTAAGAGTCTCTTCCAATGATGCTGGTGTAATTGTACATATAATAACAGTCTTGGCATTTCCACCCAAGGAGTTCTGGAGAATTCTTGTTAACTTACTGTCCCTGTAGTTGATAAAGCCGCTGGTGCAAAGAGATGAGAGAAACAACAAAATATTATGGACGAGGCTAAGGGAAAATTGGTTCAACAGCCCACTCATTATCTTTAGACAAAGTGAGAACACTAATCAGTGCAATGATAAAACTATCTATATGAGACATATGAAAAGATGTATGTAAAAAATTGAAGTTGGAAAAAGAGAGATTCAGAATTCATCACCTTTTGATGCTCTAATTGAAAGAAGAATTACTTATTTCTTACCCAGACTGATCATCACAAAGTTTCTTGATAACTTGGCCCAAGATGAAGAGGCTCCGGTTAATATTACACCCTTCTTTAAGTCGAATCCCTAAGCACATACATAAAACACATCATTTCAGTTATTGCTGTATGGATTTACGGCATCATAAATCAGTTCTCATTTTAATGACATAGGAAGATGTACTGAATCAAATACACAGTCTACACAATCCAGCATTAAAAAAAAACCAAAACAAGTAACTGAATGGATCCTTTTGAAATCCCACAAGCTAAGGGTGAATGCGATTCTCCATTCAGATTCTTCTACAACTGGAACTGGGAAGTATGGACCTCAACAATAAAGATGACACAGCCACGACAACCGAAAGTCATTCACAGCCCTATACTCCATGAATTTGTCTAGTTTCCTTTTAAAATTGTTCATTCTGATAACAGGGCATTAATATAGTGTTTCCCCAAAAATAAGACAGGGTTTTATTTTCTTTTGACCCCTGAAATAAGCGCTTGGCCTTATTTTAGGTGAAGTCTTATTATTTTTGAGGTGCAGGAGGCGATGAGCGTGGTCACCTCATGGCTGCTGTTGTGTTGCAATATTTTCAGGGAGGGCTTATTTTAGCACATGCACTCAAAAGTCCGATAGGGTTTATTATTCGGGGAGGTCTTATTTTTGGTGAAACAGGGTAGTTTAGGATATCTAACCTTTAATGATTACAGAAGTAAAAACACAATCTAGCACAGGTTAAAAATAGCTGTATTGTGATTTTATTCTTACATTTCTAGCCAACAATGGCTATTTAACTTTATGCAGATATACCATTACAGTTCCTAATGATCAGTATGAGCCCTTTATTAAGTATTGTTCATTTAGGAGCGGGCAATTATGTGTTATCTCCATATTCCCACATTACTACATTTATAAGTAGTCCTTGATATACGACAATTGAGCCCAAAATTTCTGGTGCTGAGAGACATTTGCTTAAGTGAATTTTGCCCTGCTTTACAACCTTTCTTGTCACAGTCGTTATGCGAATCGCCACAGTTGTTAAATTAGTAACATGGTTGTCAAGTAAATATGGCTTCCCCATTGACTTTTCTTATCAGAAGGTTGCAAAAGGTGATCACATCACCCGAGGACACTCAACCATCATAAACACAAGACAGTTGCCAAATGTCTGAATTTTGATTACATCACCATGGGGATCCTGCAAGTGTCATAAGTAAGAAATGGTCACAAGTCCTTTTTTTTCAGTGCCATTGTAACTTCGAACAGTCACTAAATAAACTATTGTAAGTTGAGGACTACCTGTAATTTAAAACAGGAGTTTCTCTGGAAGAATCTTTTTTACTTTAGAGCAGGGGTGTCCAAACTTGGGAAGTTTAAGACTTGTGGACTTCAACTCCCAGAATTCCCCAGCCAGCTTTGAAAATGGCAGGATATGAATGCAGTCTACTTAAGGCAATAAATTAGGAACAAGTTACTACAGAATTACAGACAGAAAGTTTCACTGAGGAGTAAACACATACCTTCAGCCCCTGTTTGACTGGCTCTTTCACTTCCTGCCAGATCTACAAAATTCTGAAAAATTGAGACGAAATTTGTTAAGCTAAGTTTTATTTGAACAATTTTGCCTTCAGTAAAACTTGCTGAAGAGCACAATTAAACATTAGAACTGATGACTCAAACTCACTGAAATTCAGAAAGCACCAATATATATATAAAAAAAGCAAGTGTTACACACATGCTCCCAAATTCAGCTTATGGTCACTCGCTCACACATTCACAGCGCTGGAAAATAGCCACACTCAAATCACTTTCAAGCGAACACTAAAGCACAAACTGGTGTTTAGAATACTCCATTTAAAATAATAGCAAACCTTTACTGGCTACAATGTATATATTTGCTGTTTCACCCATGTGCACTTAACCACATCCTCAACTAGGCTGGCGGGCACCAAGGGACAGAAGTCCCAAAATCTGGGTCCAAAGATGATAAAGAGTGGGTGGGCTTCAGGACCCTTTATCCCCCTTGCTTTGTTCTAGTAGCTGTTGATGGGACTTAGGGAGGGGTTTTCCATGTACTCCGGCCCAATTTCTTTTGTCTGATTCAGGTGAAAT
Source organism: Thamnophis sirtalis (assembly GCF_051295495.1). Taxonomy (NCBI): domain Eukaryota; kingdom Metazoa; phylum Chordata; class Lepidosauria; order Squamata; family Natricidae; genus Thamnophis; species Thamnophis sirtalis. Next base: position 20,046,144 of record NW_028261390.1, read on the forward strand.
TTATTAGATTATTAGTATAAATCAAAATATAACTGTCACTTCATGTTTATAAAGTTACACCAGTGTACTATCATATCCCACTTATTATAACCCGTGCAATCTTACAAATAACTCACCAAATGGGAAACCATTACAGCTCCTTCATAGCTCGAGCCAGAAGTATACTTTTCTTTACTTTCAATGATCTTTAAAAAAAGGTAATATCATGAACCAGATTTAAAAAATACCTTTATACATTACAAAACAGAGCTAGACAAACATTTAAATAGAATCACACATCACATTAATTTTAGTGCAGCATGTGTACCAGGTTAATTCCCCCTACCTTAAGGGACAGGAGCAGAGGTGGGTTGCTGACGGTTCGGCTGAACTGGTAGTGGAATTCAGGCCTGGGTCGCAGAACTGGCATTGACTCAGGTCTGACACACCCCTGAACTGGTTCTCCAGTGTCTTCTGCCGTCACTGGCATGGTTCTGCGCATGCGCAGGGCAATTTTTAGTCAAATGCGCACGCGCAAGCAAAGCGTGCGCACATGTGCAGCAAACCGGTACTGACCAGTTCAGGAACCCACTCCTGGACAGGAGACAACCTTTCCTAGCCTGACACCAAAGCCGTGTTGTCTAGGAATTCACTCCCACCACAACTGGATGAAGCTATTTGTAATATATTCTTCCCTGAATATTGTTAGATGATAAAGCCCAATTCAAAGTCTGAAGAAGGAGGGTAAGGGAAGATATGATAGAAATAGTATCAGCAGGAATGTGGATTGATTCTTCAGAGTGATAGGACCAGAACCAATGGATGAAAGCTTTACACAGAGAGAATCAAACTCAAAATAACTTTCTGATCTTGAGAGCTATCAATCAATTGAACAAGCTTGTTTCCTAGAATTAAGGTTGTTCTGTCAGTGTAGTTTTCAAGCAAAACTGAACAGCCATTTGTTTGGGAACAGGATTTATGGTTTGGCCAAATAAAAACAAAGAACATGCCCTCAAAATCACCAAGGGAGCATTATATTTATCACCATAAATTCCCAAATCTTGAGGTCAGGATTTTCTTCAACAGACCTGTGGCCTCATTTGTCCTACAGGAGTCACTAAGAACTGAAGTGCCTCAATTGATATGATTCTCTATATGGTGGAAGATATGTGCCATTCAATCTTTTGTATAATGTGCTTATTTAGTAGCTGCATGGCAGATGCTGGCGTACACTGTGGCACGAAGTAAATGAAGGTAGGAATCCAAAAATTAGCAATCACTTACCATTCTAAAAATTGTATGAGAGCGGCTGCTTCTTTCATTCATTTTTGTCTCACCGTAGTGCCTGTTTTCTTTTTAGAAGAAACATTAGATACAGATTATTCTTATATTGGATTTTCTCTTCTGACTTATTCTCGTTTCCCATAAAATAGACTTCAGCAGATGGTGCCTATAAACACACTTGGTTCCCTTTTCCCACTGAATGCCTTCATAGCCTCCAACGCTCCTTCCAACTCTTGTTATTTTGCGCCTCTTTTCTGGGAACTCTTACAGCAGCCCTTTCTCCCCCACCCCCCAAATAACAGAAGATCACCCCCACTCCAGCTGTGAACAGGGGTAGCAGCACAGCAAGCTCTTCATCTTTTATTTTCAAGGAAAGGGCTAACACGTACTGTACCACAAATGTTTAATTCAGCATAGTGGTTTCATTGCTATGTGCTTGCACATGTTTGCATGTGTGCCTGAGGCACGGAGAAAGAAAGTTATATAGGAGCCCTGATGGTGCAGTAGTTAGAATGCAGTATTGCAGGCAAACTCTGACCACACTCTGGAGTTCGATCCTGACGGGCTCAAGATTAATTCCATCTTTCCAAGGTTGGTAAAATGAGGATGCAGATTGTTGGGGGCAATATGCTAACTCTGTAAACTGCCGAGAGAGTGCTCTAAACCACTATGGAGCAATAAATAAATGTAATGCTATAACTGCATATGTGAGCATACGTGAGCATGTTGCCTACATGGACAAGAAAGACAAGTTGTATGAATGGGGAAGTATTCATCTGTAGGGAGGAGACAATAAAGAAAAGTGTATTGAAGATAGTATGTATTCATTTGCAGACATGGAGGCTTGACTTTTAACGGATTTAGAACTCTGAGATTTGCATATAATGCTTGATGCGTTTAAAACATTAATGAATAGCAAATCTTACTTTCTCCTTTCTTCAGCCAGCTTATAACCTCTTCTGGAGAAACCACAACTTCTTCATTCAGATCTTCAACATAGATATTCCTCTAGAAGAGAAACATTCAATTATTATTATACCAATCAACATTCATTATCAGTTGTGAGTATTGTGCCTTGTACTTGATATAGAGTTGGGGTCAATGTTTGACTTTGACTTAACCATGAACAAAACCTTCAAAAAACCCTGGTCAGCCCAGGAACAACCAAGAATAATTGAGACTAGTGAAGGAATGGCTGCCATGGGGAGGCTTGCTGGAGAGGCAGCACTAGAGGTGTGGATTTCTCCAGCCTCATATACTTACATTGATGTCTTCGCGAACAACCAGTGACTTCTTTTTCCTATTGTTGCTGCATAGCAAGTCTTGTATAGTTTCATTATGAATTTCCATGTAGGATATACGGAGCAGGAATTCCCTATCTGGAATCTAAAAATTATGAGATATTACATTCATCAATACTTTTCAAGATACCTTGTTCCACAGATACATTTGTATTGTCAATGCCATTAATCATAAATCTTTCCTATGTGCATTCCCAGACATGTTTTATTTGTTAAATTACAACTCTAATTACATCAAGTCATCTGTCAGTGAGGATGACAGTCCAACAGCAGAGGACTCATGGCTAAAGAAAGATAAATTTATACATTGATAACAGGGTCTTCTTCATAAGTGGTCAAAAAGGCTTTTAACTCAACTTGTGACAGTCCCAAGAATGTGCTCCCCTAGATAGTGAACTTAAACTCTACACTTTCTATGCGACTAAAAATCCTGGTGAAAGAAGCTTTTAGCTGTTATTTTGAATTTTAAAAGCATACAGATAGTCCTGTATTTCTGGACTGTATAACTGGATTTCTTTTGAAGCTTGGCTCAAGGCTCATGATTTAATTAGGGTATCCACCGGAACCCTGACACCTTGATTTGACCTTTCAAAATTACCTTAACAAAATGACTTATGACTATTCTCACACTTATAACCATCACAGCATCCCCAGGGTCATCATTATCCCGCTCTTGGCAATTGGCAGTTTAAAATGGGGTCAGATGATCACTATCTGTGACTTTCCCAGCAAGCAAAGTCAACGAGGGAAGCCATATTTGCTTACCAACTGCAGCAAAAAATGGTCACAAAATCATAGGCAGCTCACTTAACTGCCTTGCTTAGCAATGGAAGTTCCAGTCCCAATTATGGTTATAAGTCAAGGACAACTTGTATTGTGGGCACTCATGCAAAATTATTTTCCAGGTACGGCTAATTACATCTGAAAGCAAGCCAATGATTTTACTCCAAATTTCTTTATCTAGCCTTCCAATATGTTCACTATATATAAGCCTTGGTGGCATAGTGTAAAGTGCAGTACTGTAGGCTACTTCTACTGACTGCCGGCTGTCAACAGTTCAAATATCACCAGGCTCAAGATTGACTCAGTCTTTCATCCTTCGGTAAAAGAGGTCAGTAAAATGAGGACCCAGATTGTTGGGGGCAATGTGCTGACTCTGTAAATCGCTTAGAGGGGGCTGTAAAGCACTGTGAAGTGGTATGTACCATATTTTTCGAGGGAGGGCCTTCTCTGTAGCTGCACTGGCCTTGTGGAACAAGCTACCTGCAGAGATCCGGACCCTCACCATTCTCCCGGCCTTCCGTAAAGCGACCAAGACCTGGCTGTTCCGGCAGGCCTGGGGCTGTTGACTAATTTCCAGCCCCATTTGATGGAATGGATGTTGTATTGATTTTAATTCTGTAATTTTAAATGTTTTAAATGCTTTTTACTTGTTGTGAGCCGCCCAGAGTCCCTAGGGAGTGGGCGGCATACAAATTCTATTAAAGTTTAAAGTTTATAAGACACACCTTTTCCCCCCCAAAAGAGGGTGAAAATCTGGGTGCATCTTATATATTGAATACCGCATTTTTGGCCTACCAAAACCCTGCTCCCTTTGCAAAAGTGGATGTGCAGAGGGCCGTTTTTGCCCCCTGGAGCACTCTACAAGCCTTCCAAAGCCTTTGCATGCCCCCCGTTTTGTGAAAAGTGGGCTGCCCCCAGCCTCCCAAAGCTCTGCATGCCCCCCCCCCCGTTTTCCAAAAAAACAAAGCCTGCAGAGTGCGAAACTTTTTTAAAAAAATTACCTCTTCAAAATCATGGTGCGTCTTATACTCCGCTGCATCTTATACTCCGACAAATACGGTAAGTCTGCTATTGCTATTATGCTCACTTTTTGTGAGCAGATGAGCACACATCCCAATAAATGTTCTGAGCATATTGTAGTTTGCTTTTGGTCCTGGCAGCCCCCTTGATATACTGCAGCCTCTCTTCTCTTCCCCAGTAATCCTTTATGCACACTGCGGATTGGGTCAGATAGCCAGACCTTTACACAGAAGCCTCCCAGATTACGCCTTTAAAAGATAGTGTTAAATCGAAAGAACATTCACATCTTCTACAATGGGCTCTGGAAAGCTGCTTTGAACTCAGCATATTTTTGCATGGAGATGGAAAACCAGAGGGAGTGGGGTCTCTCTGATAACCCTCCATTCGTTTTCTTGTAGTCTTTGGAATGGGAATCATGACATACAGCCTGAAAAATGCTGGCGCAAGAAGCTAAGAGCTCAGCTGCAGTTTCAATACCAGTCATCTCCATTTCTGCAAAAGCCTTGGGTAGCTGAAATATAAACACTCAGTAGAATCACTTACTCTGCAGATCGTATTGAAGACATCGTTAATTGCCATGGCTAAGATACCTGGACCATCTTTGGTACCCAATATTGTGTACGTTTTGCCTGAAGCGGTCTGACCATAAGCAAAAATAGTCCCTAGAAATAAGCAGGATGATTAGTTCAAATTAATAGCCACCTGCACAAATATGCCCAAGGATTATTATTTAAAGTACCATTATATCCTTGAACGGCCGACTTGATAATAGGAGCAGCCACACCTTGGTAGACTTCCTTTGTGCTGTTGTTAGAGTGGAACACACGATCTTCAAAAAAAAAAAAAAGCAATTAAATTAATTTGTAGACACTGTGCCCAGTTCCCTAAAGAATCATCAGGCTAATACAGGCATTCTTCTATTTACAACCTTTCATTTAGTGACTATTTGAAGTTACAATGACACTGGAAAAAAATGACATGACCATTTTTCACACTTACGACCGTTGCAGCATACCCCCCAGTCACAAGATCAAAAGTATGGACACTTGACAACTGACTCATATTTATGACAGTGTTATGGCCTCCCAGTGGCCAACGGAGCTGGCAGCAGATTCAGACAGTGAGGAGGTTGGGGAGGAACATGGGCCAGTCCTGGAGTCTGGGGAAGGCTCTGAAGAGGGCTCTGTATGGAGGCGGAGAGGGGGCCAGAGCCATATGCCAGTTATCAGCTGCCTTCAGAGTCAGATATCAGTAAGGCAGATGAACAGCTGGAGTCTGCTCCCAGTGTGCGCATGCGCAGTGTTGCCAGATGAAGGGAACACCTAAAGGACAGAGGTCGATTTGGGAGTAAGCTCACAGGTGGACGATGAATGGCCCTCCCAGAGGAAATAAAAGAGGAGCAAAAGGGGAGTGGAGTTTGCAGGAGACAATTAGTTCGTTTAATTGGTTTGTGACTCTCTGAGACTCCTTGCCAAGTCCTTGCAGATATCGGCCTGTCAGCTCTCCAAGCCAGATAAGGACTGTGACTATAAATCCTCCCTTGACACTTTGCTGGATGTGAACGAGCAGAATTTACAGGAAATTAATAAAAGGGATTTTTCTCAGGACAAGGAGTTTGCTTCATGCTCTTAGGAAGCCTACATCAGAACAGAGAGTTGCGGTGTCCTGAGGTCATGTGATCCCTTTTTGTGATCTTCTAACAAAGTCAATGGGAAGCCAGATTCACCTGTGTTACTAACTTAACAACTGCAACTATTTACTCAACTGTTTTAAGGAACATCATAAAATAGAGCAAAACTCACTTAATTGTCTTCCTTAAAAACAAATTTTGGGCTCAACTATGGTAAGTCAAGGACCATCAGTACTTTGTAAGCTGAAGCAGCTTTTGCACATTCAACCTTCCTAAACCAATTGCTTGAGGATGTAGTATGCCAATATTGAGCAACAATTGTGAATGACCTGTATGATAGGTATTAGCTATAGCAAATATAGTTTATTTGATTTATGCTAAATACGAGTATTATCCATACAGTGTCATGTTTAATTATTATACATTCAATTTTTTATTCTGAATATAACCTAGGAAATGCACTGTATTCATCTTTCTGGGGACAAAGGAAAATGTAAGAAAATTCACCAGAGACAGAACAACAAATATGATCTGAAAATTTCCAGAAAAGGAACTACTGAAAAATGAAAGCAGTTTCAGAGCAGAAAATCCAAACGAGATAAAAACGTAAAGAACAAACAGGAAAATCTCATTTGTAAGTTTAAAAATTTGCTGAAAAGAGAACAGAACAATGAGTATTGCAAGTTATGATGTTAACTGGCAAAACTCAAGGGACTAGGTTGCCCAGCAAGGAGAAAAGTAATATATGTATCACCAAAATCAGGGGTCACCAAACGTGGCAACTTTAAGACCTGTGAACTTCAACTCCCAAAGTTCTCTGGCTGGAGAATTCTGGGAATTGAAGTTCACAAACTTCTTAAAGTTTCCAAGTTTGAAGACCTCTGACCAAAATGATGGTCTCTATAAAAATCTACCATTTTCCAAGAAGGGCTGTTCTGATGTTTAAGCATCAAGAAGGAAAATAACTCATCTTTTTTATTAATTAGCTTTTTGTCTCGCCATCAGTAGGCAAACCTACTGATCCTATCTTATCTACCATTCTTTTCTCCACAATGACAACACTGTGAGATGGATTGGGCTAAGAAAGGCCAGTGGCACCCAAACAACCTTTGTGCCAAAATCAAATCTAGGATTCATAGTCTCCTGGTTTTTAGGGCTAATAGATCCCCCCCCAAAACCAGTTACTTCTTGGAGGTAAAAATGAAAGTTAATTATTGAATGTAGCATGAACAATAGCAGCAGAAGATATAGCAGTGCATGCAACACAACTTAACAAATCGAAGTATTATTATTCATCCATACATTTACAAGAGTCATTGTTCTGAGCACAGAAAGAAGAGTGGCATCTTCCCATCATATATGCCACCTTTAGCCACCAGAGAAACAGATTGGGTTACAGATTACTGAAACAATGAATCATATTCAATGCTTCTCCTACAAAAAAATAATAATAATCAGTTTGCAACACAGGGGTGGGTTGCCCTTGCTAAACTTTTTGAAGCCCACCCCTGGCTACACACATAGAAAATGCACAAAGATGAAGAGGGTGAGTTCCTACATTTAATATGGCTTTTTTTAATTAATCAAGACATTCCATTTGTAAATTCTCCTCTTACTTTACATATACTCATGCTGAAATCCACACAAATACTCATTTCAGGAGTTATCAAGGGCTTACCAAAGACAAATGACCTGGTTCCATCTGTTTGTGATACTGTGCAGTCTTCACTTTTCCATGAAACTTGGCCTTTTTCATCCAGGTCTTCCTTTTCCCTAAAAAAATGATTCCAGGTTTTCAAGTCAGTTGATGACTTCAGGAATAAAGAGAAACGTTTCCCCTAAAACTTGATATGCCCCTTAATGAGCTTTAAAAGTTGGTGGATCTCACCCAGGTACAAAGTTTGTAATTTCTGACATCAACGCTTCTGGAAAATACACACTACACTCTTTAGTTGGGATGTAAATTAACATGAGGAAATGTGCACAGTTTTACCCAATTATAAATGGGAATAATTAGGAGTCTTCTGGTGCACTTTAGATTGATTAGGGGCCATTCAAGACTGTGCTGATTCTTAATAACTAGATAATATTTTCTCCATAATGGGTGCATTTCAAACAGAGAAGCATTTTCAGGAAAACTAGATGGAACAGATAGGTCAGACCTGAATTCAAATCATCCAGATCATAGTTAATATTAATACTGACCTCTGGAAGGGAGATGCTGCCCCCCCCCACCATTTTATCCCCTCCCTGTATATATTTGATAAAGTCCGTTCCTTCCTCCTCTGCCTCTCCGTTTAACTTACTTTCATAAGTTCCATATTAAAAGGGAAAATCGGAAAGAAGAATCCTACAAATGCTACACTGAATTGGAGGAAAACCGGGGCTACAAAACTGACGATCAAAGACCCCGAAATAGCAAATATAAAAAGGCAACCAGCGGCAACCCATATAAGTATAATCTTTATTGTCATTGTACTTAAATACAACGAAATTGGTTATCTAAACACATCTAAACATAGTAACAAAAATAAAACCACCTGGCAATAAGTGGCCGCACTCGCACACAAACGGTAACGCCGCCTTCTTCCATCATCTCGCCTGGCTTCTTAGGACGTATCTTTTTAAATTGTGCTTCAGTATTTGAATTTTGTCCTCGGGCTCTTCCGATTGGTCGGTTGGCGAGGCAAGACTCATTTCCTCCCAAGGCGGACTGAACCATTATTCCATAGAGGGTCCGTGTCGCAAAGGGCGAATGCATCCAAGCTCTTGAGGGGTGGTAAGGAAGAAAAGGGATGTAATTCATCCTTATTAGATGAGAAATCCATGATTCACGGATTCCGGTCGCTTTTATTCCTGTGAGTAAAAGTGTGAAAAATGAGTGATGATATATGCATTTCTATTTCGCATTATTTGCCTTTTTTTAAAAAATAAAAAAAAGCGGCGGTAGGGATAGAGTTAAAAAGGCGGGCCTTAGAAGGACGAAGAAACGGGAAGGCGGGTGCTGATTGGTCGAAGGAGTACTTGGGTTTAAACCCTGCAAAACGGGAGCCCTTTTGATGGTTTTCAGCGCGGGAGCCGCTTTTGTCGCGTTGACCAGAAAGCAACAAGGAAGTGCCAGGAAATCCCTGGGACTCCAGCTCGTTATCTTTCAGTCTTAATGATGCTCCAGTTTGCGGGATGGTTCAGATAGCGTCTCCACTCCTTTTGTCAGCTGCCAATTTACAAACAATGGCTTTGTTAATTAATAGAATAGAATAGAGCATAGAAAATAGAATAGAATATCAGTTGGAAGGGACCTTGGAGGTCTTATAGTCCAACCCCCTGCCTAGACAGGAAATCCTATACCGTTTCAGAAAAATAGTTATCCAACATCTTAAAAATTTCCAGTGTTGCAGCATTCACAACTTCTGGAGGCAAATTTTCCACTGATTACTTGTTCTAACTGCCAGGAAATTTCTCCTTAGTTCTAAGTTGCTTCTCTCCTTGATTAGTTTCCACCCATTGCTTCTTCGTCTAATCTCAGGTGCCTTGGAGAATAGTTTGACTCCCTCTTCTTTGTGACAAGCCCTGAGATATTGGAACACTGCTATCGTGTTTCCCCTAGTCCTTCTTTCTATTGTTCTTCTTTAATGGCTCATTGACAAAGGGGAATAGGCAGGAAGCTGCAGGGAACTATTCTGTTTTTTAAAACATGTTTCTTCCTTTTCACATCCAGAGAAATATTCTGCCTTTTCAATATTTCCTAGGATATTTCATTTTTCTGGGAGACGGCTGGGTGATAACTTCCTACATTATTAAACACGACATACCCAGTTCCTGCAACCATTCTTCATATATTTTAGCCTCCAGTCCCCTAACCATCTTTGTTGCTCTTCTTTGCACTCTTTCTAGTCTCTCCACATCTTTTCTACATCATGGCAACCAAAACTGGATGCAGTATTCCCAAGTGTTCCAATTGATCATGCTTAGCCATGGTCAGTGTAAAGCATCATGGTTTGATTTAGCATGGTTTGGGATTGCGTGATGCAGAGAACCAGAAGGCCAAATCAGTTACATCAGCATAACAGGTCAGACTGAAATGCTGTTGTAATTAGATGGGTAATCAGAAGTAACCTTGTAAGGTAGTCAAAACATTTAACTTGATTGTGAATTATGTTTGGAAGCAAGAAAGGAATGGCAAAGATTTATATGTTCAAGATGACGAGCTTGGAAAATAAGGCAAGGATTTGTGTAAAATATGTTTTCTTTGGAATAATATGGACTATATTGTCCCAAAGGTGTTTTTTCAAGAGGCATCTGGACTTTCTCTTTGCTTCTCGCCTAAGCAGCTCTGATATTGATATCTCATCTTTGTGAAAAACTGGCTTATGAACATACAGTATCGCCGTTTTGTTGTATTGCATCTTGTTTTAAACAAGGTTTGTGAGTTATCTAAGATTGCCACCAGTTCCATATGTAAGAAATTGTTTCCTTATTGAAATAAAGTAATTAATAAGCTATTAAACTACTCTTTTTTGTTTTGGTGATATAGTAAAACTGCTGGAAACAAATTTAATTCAAAATTGAGATTTATTGCTATTCCAAACTGCTTTTAAAAAAATGCTATTAGTGTTTTATTTTTGATTTACTCATCAAAAGTACTACAAATAACCAATGTATTATACAATACAGTGTTTATCAGAATACATTTTTAGAAAAGTTTATCCTTAACAAAAACTATTATAACAGTATTTTGGAGCTTAATCGTCCTCATCCTCGTCTTCCTCTTCCTCTTCCTCCATTTCTTCTGCTTCCAGTGCCTCTTCCTGTGCAACCTTGAGTGCCAGCTCTTCTTCCACAGTTGGATCAAGTCCCTCACTGACTTCAGGTCCAATAATATATTCGGTCTGCACTGGAGGTGGCAATGAAGGGATGAAGTTTTCTGGACTGTATTTGTGACCCCAGCCAATATAAATGTTATCAAATTTCCTAAAACAGAAAGCAGAAGACTCAAACTTTATTAAAAATGCACATCTACAGGTAATTAGTGATGCCTCTTTCCTGCAGCCTCCATTCTACTTTTCCCAGCAATGTATATCACTCTTTCCCAATCAAGTTGGGACTTCCAAGCTTCAGAATTTCTAGCTAACATGACCCTTACTTCTGGAATTCATCTGAATGGGAAAAATTAATCCTCTGTATATATTTACAAGGTTTTCTCCTTTGCCTATTCTGTGTACACTGCAGAACATCTATTCAAATTTTCTTCAGTTCAAAGAAGCCCCTTTTCCGAAAATAGATGCATGATTATAGTTTTTTAAACGCTACATAGAGTGGTATTCCCCTGTCTACACAACTGGCAGCTGTCAACAAAACATGTTATGTTGGTGTACATTTAGTTTGACCTTAGTGTGAACAAGTTGAAGAAAGTGTGAAGAAAATGGCTCTGAGGATTCTTTGCAATATCACTCAGGTGCCCTGGAGAATAGCTTGACTCTCTCTTCTTTGTGGCAACCCCTGAGATATTGGAACACTGTTATCATCTCTCTCCTAGTCCTTCTTTCCATTAAACTAGACATACCCAATTCCTGCAACCGTTCTTCATATGTTTTAGTCTCCAGTCCCCTAATCATCTTTGTTGCTCTTCTCTGCACTTTTTCTAGAGTCTCCACATCTTAATACTTCATCCAGGCTAATTCACATGCCTGGGAAGGGGGGAGACTTAGAACAAAAGTGTCCCTCTTCCATTGCGATTCATTGAATTCTGTTTTCCTGGATTCTTTCTTGACTCCCTCAATTCAGTCTGATCGTTAAAAATCTAAACTTTCTTTAGCCAGCTTCATACCAAATTTGGTCCCACTCTGTTCAGTTTTCAGAAGGTGGTTGTGCTGGTGAATGCAAGGCAATAATTTCTGACCATTTTATATCATTTGTTCCCTGCACTATGTTCGGTTGGAAAGAATAGGTAGGAAAATCATGGCTTCTGCAATTCTTTCCAGTTCCATACCAACAAATGCAAGATCTCCCCTAATGTTACATCCATGCCACACGCTAAATAAATTAATAACGATACATCTAAGGGTGTTTTGTCAGTGTAATTGGAAAATATAGGCAGTGCTCCCCTCTGTGTCATGATTAGAAAAAAGGTGGGAAGGGGGTAAGCCTGGAGGAGGTAATACTAGACCAGGAAACCACTCCACAGGAAGACTAAATTACTTTTAATGAGGTTGGCCATGATAGCAGAATTTTGTATGTCTCCATTGAACCTCCTCCTTATAGTTCAATGAATTAGGACCGTGATGGCGAACCTTGTGGCACGCGTAGCACAGGTGGCAATTTCTGAGGGCATGCAAGGCGTTGCCCTGTCAGCTCCAGCTGATTTCGGCCATGATTTTCCGCTGTTTTTCGCCCTCCAGAAGCTTCAGGGAATCTGCCTAAAGCCTCCAGAGGGCAAAAAACCGCCCAAAGCGCAAACCGGAAGTTTGGGAACGGACTTCCAGTTTGCGCATTGATCTGCCTATATCAGTGTTTCTCAACCTTGGCAACTTGGAGATGTCTGGACTTCAACTCCCAGAATTCCCCAGCCAGTGAATGCCAAAGTTGAGAAACACTGGCCTATATTTTCTGGTAGCAATTATGGATAGTTAGAAAGCTGATAAAAAGTAAGGAGTTAGTCAACTTGCAGACTTCGGCTAAAAGTTAGGAATAGAGATAGCCGGCAGCAAATGAAATGTGTATTAGATAACTCCTGGGGCATTCATTAGCCAAGGCTTAGGAATAAGGACAGCTAGAGACCAATAGAACAAATTGTAGAATTATTACTAAAATGTTTATTAGATGATAGTTCTTATTATTTCACCTTCTCCCACCTTCTCCTTTAGTGAAAATGTATAAAGCTTTCTTAATCCTTGGTTCTTGGCCTTTTGGCCAGGTGCTCTTTTTCCTTGGAGTACTCCAATAAAAAGCAATCAGAAAACTTGCATCTCGTGTCTGGCGTCCATCATTGGCTTCGGCACCAGGCTCTGACCCGCCAACACCTTCTGCATATCTCTGTCAAAGTAATCTTCCCTGCTCTCTACCTTAACCCATAGGGAGGTTTACTGGAGGTTTTTTCCCTGGATTTTTTTCCTCTGTAAATCTTGACTGGATGCAACCTATTTTGAAGGTTGCATCCACAGCAAATTCCATCCCATCCTGTTCTGTTTTCAGAGAGTTATCTTGCTGATGGGACAGAGAGTGAATCCCATGTTTCTTAATTTGTTTCTAACTGATCAGTGCTACCATTTATAGCTTGAAAAAGAAAGGCCTAAAGGATGCATTGTGTTATATTCATGGATAACAAATTGCGGGGCTCGATCCCAAATTTTGTCGTGGAACAGATGAACGTTTGCAGTTCTCAGTAGATCCCACTGGCTTGAGTTTAGTGAAAACTGTATAAAAACAGTGTCTTGTCACTTCTCTATAAATAAGTAAAATCAACCATTGATTAAGATGGAAAATTACAGAGCAGAGATTTTATAATTGGAAATAATCAGAACATTACATTGATCCTTATTGCCTACCTTCCAATAGCAAAGGAGTATCCTCCAGGCCACAGGTTAGATTGAAGGACAGCGAGGGCATATTGAGGAACTAAATGTGTTGAAGCATCAGAAGACCATGGAGAGATATTTTGAATATCTGTTAAGAACAAAGCGATTTTGGGATATCAGAAATGTTTTGTACCAAATTATGGTGTGAGGATAAACTTACAGAAAAAAGATCAGAAGCCATAGTCCTGTATGTAGGAAAATATGTCAGTCCTGCAAGCCATCATTTCTTTTTAGATTTCAGGCCTGCCACACTTTCTACTGTTTACTTTCTATTGTGGGAAAATGGGAGGGGGGATTATATGGAGTTGGGTGATGTGTAGCCATAATAACATTCTTTTTAGAAAGTCAAGGTCGCCTTTGTCTCTGCACCTGTCCGGATGTGAATGGGAGGAATCTGTCTTTGTGGCAGTGGAAGATTGGACCATGTGATGGACTTGTGAGTGTTGGGGCAGGATCTTGAACTTTCAACTAGGTGGGAAAACCTGGAAGCTTTCAGATGCGAGTTTTCCCAGAAGTGACAACATGCCACATCTCTAATAAATTGGAACTTTGAGGAACCACAAGCCTCGGAGTTTTATTTTGTTGGGGGGTGTTTTTTGGAACCCTGACAAAATACATCCTTCTATTTAAAAAGTCTAATTATGTACCATGTGATAAGTTGATTTAAGAAAATCATCACCAACCATTGTCTGCTTTCTCACTGCCCAAACAATCCATGTTCCCAGAACTTAAGAAGAAAAGAGAATCAGCCAGGTGAGATTTTTGCTGTAGTACCTGCATCTTCAGAGAGTGGTGTGAGAAGAGGCGGTCCTGTTTCCTGTAACTCTTCAGGCTCCTCTTGTTTCTCTTCTTCATCCTCCTCTTCCTCCTCTTCCTCTGATTTTTGATAGGGATTAACCCAGGAACAGCGCCCCTACATCCAAACAAACCAGAGTCAGCAAGGTCAATGACTTTTTTCATTTGCCTACAAGGACACATATATGTCACCCGTTTCTCCACTGGATGTCTCCTGCGCTATTATCTTAGCTCCCCTCTGTCAGGCTTTTCCTCCTTCAGTGAACTGCCTGGTATTTTAAAATCACCCCATACCTGAGTGGGTGGAACAGTTTTGGTCATATATGTATGACAAATGTAATCGGGAATGTTTTGGTAAGCATACGAGATTTATGAAATATCTTCAATCACACTTCCTATTTCAAAGTGGACACATTTTTATTGCGGCTGGCTGGGTGACTTTGGGCTCTCTCAGCCCACTTCATCTCACAGGGTGGTGACTGGGGGGGGAGGGAATAAGAGGCAAGAGTGTAAGGTATGTTCACTGCCTTCAGTTATATGGGTAATCCCCTCTCAATGGATCACTTAACGCAGGGGTGTCAAACTCGATTTCATTGAGGGCCGCATCAGGGTTGTGTTCAACCTCAGTGGGCCAGGGTGGGCATTGGCAGCTTGACGTTACTCCTGTCGGGTGGGGGGGCGCCTGTGGTGGCCCGAGTGCTCTGCCAGAGAAAAGAAGGCTCCCAACTTCCATTTTGGGCTGCCACGGCTTCCTGCAACCCTCTGCCAACGAAAACTGAGCTTGGTAGGGCCATTTTCACTGGCAGAGGGTTGCAGGAGGCCGTGGCAGCTTAGGAGCCCATTTTTGCTGGCAGAAGCACTGTGGGTTGGTCCTTTGCTGTTTCCAGGGTGGTCCCGCGGGCCAGAGCTAAGTACCCTGCAGGCCTGATCCGGCCCCCTGGCCTTGAGTTTGACACCCCTGACTTAACGACTTCAAAGTTACAACGGGAACCCTCTCAAGCCATTAAGAACTAGTTCTGAAGTTTTAATGGCTGCACCCATGTGGTCATATAGCAACAGGGTCACTATTGTGGCTGGTTGCAGCACACTTCAGTCACATGACCGTGATTTATAATTTTTTTAAAAAATGATTTCTATCCTTTTTGGCTGATTTCTGCCGAAAAGCACTAATAGGAATGCATTGATTCACTTAATGATCATAATGCTCACGTAATGATTGCTGCACAAAAGTCAGATCTGGTAATGTGGGTGCTTAGATTTATGACCCTCATACATTTTTGCCTAACTTTGAATACTACAAAAACCTGCTGTGATTATTGTTTAATGTTGTATGGCCCTGGTTATGCACAGTATATATGTGACTGTATGAAAATGAAAAATGGAAAATAAAAACATTTTAACAAAGAAAAAAAATCTAATTGCATACTTTGTCATCTACGTTAAGGATAATTATATAAAACCATTATGTAGATGTATAATTATTATCCCAATGTATAATTATTATCCCATTGCCATCATTCTGATAATATTTTCATTGATTTAATATAGAGCAGAAATAGTCAATTTCCAGGAACATCAATATTTATCTAATCCCTGAACTTAAACAAACTACATAGCATAGTTAAATTAAATAAAAACTGATTGTCCTGTCCTTATTTCCTAGCAGAATTTTACACCTGTTCCATATTATTAACAGTGTAATGCAAGTAACAGGTGAGATGCAGATCATATCAGTAGAAGGATCTACAGTATATACATAAATACCGAGAGATTAGGGAACTGGTGGCTTTTTGACAAAAATGTATTATTTCCAGCACTATTATAACATCTCTGATGCCGAGGTGGCACAGTGGTTAGGGTGCAGTACTGCAGGCCACTTCAGCTAACTGTTATCTGCAGTTCAGCAGTTCAAATCTCACCAGCTCAAGGTTGACTCAACCTTCCATCCTTCCGAGGTGGGTAAAATGAGGACCCAGACTGTGGGGGCGATATGCTGACTCTGTAAACCGCTTAGAGAGGGCTGAAAGCCCTATGAAGCGGTATATAAGTCTAACTGCTATTTGCTCTAACTGCTATTTTTAGTATGCATGCTTGAAAAACATAAGCAGAAAAGAGGTTATTTTGGACTGGTTTTCTTATGTTTTTATTGATCACGTAGAGAACTTATACCACCAATAAAACTTTCCATGCTTGTTCATTAATTTCAACGATGGAAAAAATTTACGGTAGAAGTCCCCCCCCCCCCCCTATAAAATGTGTTAAGAAAATAAAAATTACTAGAGTTGCAATTGATAGGCACTAAACCTGTACAGCGGTTTTGATTATTATTTTTTTGACATCACTTAGCAATAAGTGCAGATTTTGCTCAGCGTACCTGTTTTAAAATATTCTGTACATGATGCACCCAGTTCGAAAGGGTATCCAGCAACTCTGGCACAGGAATGGGTTCAAAGTCAGGATTTTCCTCATAACTGTCTCTCCCAGCTCCGCCTTCTTCCTCTTCATCCCCTTCTTCTTCTCCAAACTGATAAAATCCAAGTGGACTGACCTGTGTTGCTGCTGAAATGCGGGCAATCTGGGCCCTGAGATAATTAGCCTCACTGCCTGGGAAAGGTGGATAACTCACAACAGGAGCATCTAACTTTCCCACTAAGAACTTCTTAACTTTCCTAGCATTCACGATCTGAGTAGGGGTCACCTGGGGTAATTTCACCCAAGGTCTGCCTGGTTCATTGCAAACAAAGTAAGAGAATTTATTAGTACCGGTCCGATAATCTTCTTTTGGTATTACGGGTGGCGGCTTGTAGTTGGGTTTTGGTGGCTCATCTTTTTCTTCTTCATCTTCATCTTCTTCATCCCTGCCCTCGATTCCCTCTTTTAGTCCTTCCTCGGCAGTTTCTTCTTCCTCTGCTTCTTCCTCTTCTTCTCCTTCACGGAATTCAACTTCAGCTACAATATAGTTGGCTTCAATACCTAAGAGTTTGCCCCAGAAGCGACATGTTTGGATTGGATGAGTGGCAATCAGTTGCTTGAGGGCAAGGAATATGTGGTAGTATTCTTCTGAGCTCAAACCAATCCCAGCCTGTTCAAAATAGTAGGCTGTCTCCATTACATTGGGTAGAGGAGTTTCTGGCTAAAGAGGAAAACCTTCTATTAGGGAGCATAATAAAGGAATCGTCTTTCACTATATGTAAGCATTTATTCTTAATGGAGCAATCCTCAACACATTTATAATTTAACACTGAATTTAATAGGATTCACTCACAAGTAATACGTGGCCTTGAAATTTTCCTCCCATGTAATGTTTGTTGCAGTGAACAGTCTAAAAAATTACTATGTGTAAGACTACAATGCTACCTGAATATTTCATTGTGTTAATTGGATAATTTGCTTTTGATCAAGCTGACCAGCATGGCACAAACATACCAAATAGTTTATGAAACTTATGATCAACCCATAATGCAAACTCCATCAAATGGTTGATGAAAATTATGGAGAAAATCCCACATTTATCTCCATCCCTAATGTAACGTATCTGTGAATGAATATGTATCTGCTTGAGATATACTGATAGAAGTAGTTTTTGACTTACAATTGTTCATTTAGTGACTTTCTGAAGTTATAACAGCACTGAAAAAAGTGACTTATGACCATTCTTCACACTTATGGCCATTGTAGCATCCCTGTAGGCTCATGATCAAAATTTGGATGCTTGGCAACTGGTTCATATGCTTGATTTATGATGGTTGCAACCCTAACCATCTTCTGCAATCCTCTGACAAAGTCAATGGGGAAGCCAGATTGTCTTAACAACTGTGTTACTAATTTAACAATTCCAATGATTCACTTAACCACTGTGGCAAGAAAGGTCGTAAAATGGGACAAAACTTACTTAACAAACGTCTCACTTAACAACGGAAATTTTGGGCTCAATTCAGTGGTGAAATTCAAATTTTTTTTTACTACTGGTTCTGTGGGAGTGGCTTGGTGGCGTGGTGTGGCTTGGTGGGTATGGCTTGGGCTTGCAGGAGAAGGATACTGCAAAATCTCCATTCCCACCCCACTCTGGGGCCGGCCAGAGGTGGCATTTGCCAGTTCCCTGAACTACTCAAAATTTCCGCTACCGGTTCCCCAAAACCTGTCAGAACCTGCTGGATTTCACCCCTGGCTCAATTGTGTTTCTAAATCGAGGAATACCTGTACAACATTTGCCTGTCTTTTGTCTATTTATCAATCTCCTTTCTACAACACTGTAGCATGTACCTTCATAAAATAGGGCAAAAATGGGGCAAAATTAATTTAACAAATGTTTTACTTAGCAATGTACATTTTGGGCTCCATTCTGGTTGTAAATGAAGGACTATTTGTATTGGACTGACTCACCAATTCCTCTTCTGGTTCTTGATCTGCGCCATCTCCACCGCCAATCCTTTGGAAGAGAGTTTTGTATATTTCAGCCAATTCAAATGTTGGATGTTTTTCAAATTCATCCCGGAGGGTGTCCAATTTCTTTTGGAATCGAGCACACTTTATATCCTTACTGATGTTCTCGATTATATCTGCTGGATTTTCAGGCCGCTCTTCCAGAATCTTTGATAACATGTCAGAAAGATGGTCATATCTATGCAATTATGAAAAAAATTGCTATTAACCAGCTACTACCACTCATCACTGGCTCATTTCTCTCCCATGCTACTTCGTTAGCTTTAAAACCAACCATTTGTCAAAGAAGAAAATCTATGACAACTTGGAGATATAATGAACTTTATTAGGTTTATTAAGTTTCGTGGCACGACAAAACCGCGTTCCACTAAAGCGCACCCGATTAAAGCGCGTCGCTGACGTCATCAACAGCGTGACAACAGTGACCGCGGAGAAAAAAGGGCGCTTTAAAAAGTGCTTTGAAAGCAAGCCGATTCACGTTAAGGTAAGGGTTAGGTTTAGGTTTAGGTTTAGGTTTAGGTTAAGGGTTAGGGTTAGGGTTAGGGTTAGGTTTAGGGTTAGGTTAAGGGTTAGGGTTAGGTTTAGCGTTAGGTTAAGGGTTAGCGTTAGGTTTAGCGTTAGGTTAAGGGTTAGGGTTAGGTTTAGGGTTAGGTTAAGGGTTAGGTTTAGGGTTAGGTTTAGGGTTAGGTTTCGGGGGGTTAGGTTTAGGTTTAGGGGTTAATTTTAGGTTTAGCGCTCACAGCGTGCTTTTTTCGTCACGCTGTGATGACGTCAGGTACGCAGTTTCGTCGAGCGCGCTTTAGTCGAACACGGTTTTGTGGTGGAACCATTAAGTTTAAGTTAAGATGCTGGGCTCAGAGCATGGACCAGTTTTAGTTCACCCTCCATCACAGGAACATGGGTTGACTTTTGGACAAAATTTTTGTCCCGGTCCAATTGATCTCAAAGGGAGAAAAAAAATAAGTGGGAGCATTATGTACACTGCATTGAGCTCCCATACAAAACATATAATATATATGTAATTGTAAATAAATGTTACAAGGCTTTATGACAGTGGTGAAATTCATTTTTTTTACTACTGGTACTATGGTCGTGGCCTGGTAGGCGTGGCAGGGAAAGGATATTGCAAAATCTTACTGCAAAAGGATACTGCAAAAAACAGACAGAGGTGGTATTTGCCAGTTAACTACTCAAAATTTCCGCTACTGGTTCTCCAGAACCTGTCAGAGCCTGCTGAATTTCACCCCTGCTTTATGGTCTGTGATCCAAATCTTAAGATAATAGTTGATGCATCCAATAAAGTGAGCTAAATTTCTTATGGCACAATCCTCATATGCACCATAATAAATTTAGGGTTTCAAAAATCTAAATATCAGTAAAAGAATATTGAAAATTATTTGCTGTCATTTAGCAGCGATGCAAATATTTGCCACCAAGATTAATAGACTTATAAAATGCATTTTTAAAACAGGCCACACAACTCAGAGGTTTTACTCAAGCAAACCAATCCAAAGACAACCTCTGGAAACTATTATTCAGCTTGGAAGTATTCAAAAGCTCAGTGCTTCTTTATCATTTTTAAAGCTGGGAGGGAGCAATATTTTTTAAAATAAAGGGCTTGGAGATAAAACGAGATCAACTTCTGTAACTTGGAGTTACCGGTTTTTTCAAATTTATCAGATTGCAAATATCAGGTCTCGACAGAAAAGGCTGGTTTCCTCCAGCTCTTTACTGCCATCTAGTGTCCTATCAGGCTTTCTGCAGTACATAACTTCAGATTTCTTATACTTTTTTTGGTGGCTTCCCGTTAGTTCATATGTTAAAACCAGGGGTCACCAAATTTGGCAACTTTAAGACTTGTGGACTTCAACTCCCAGAATTCTCCAGCCAGCTATCCTTATTCCCTAACCCTATCCCTATCGGTATGCTGGCTGGAGAATTCTGGGAGTTGAAGTCCACAAGTCTTAAACGTTTGGCAAGTTTGAAGACCTCTGCCTTAAACTCTGGTTTAAGTACTGCTGTTTGCTGCAAAGCTCACAATGGCTGGCTTCCCACAACCACCAAACTTAAACGGAGCATGGTAGGGGAACCCAACGCTGCAATTTTTATTTCTCCCCCCCCCCACCCTCCGGCAAACCAACTGGCGCCTCCGGGTGCAGGTTTCCTTAGCCGAGGGGTTTTTTTTTGTTGCTCCTATCCCTCTGCTAACTCACAAGCTGACGCCCGTTTTGACGCTGGTCCGCAACAGATAGGCTTTTGCATTCTTGATCGCCAGTATCCGAGGACCCGGATCTGGAACCTGGTCTTCGTACATATTCATCATCCTCAGCTGGGAGAGGAAGCCCGGTTCATGGGGTTGGTAAGGGCCGTGGGTGTCCGACTGCAGCATCTGGCTGCTCCTGGACGTCGTGGCTTGGAAACTGCCCCCTGCCCTCTGATCCACGTAGCTGGTAGGCTGCTGAGGGTTCGCCCTCCCCGTCGGCTGCTGCTGCCAAGACACGCCGCCCTTCGAATCCGGCGTGGTGCCCCTCGCTTGAAAGAGGGCGCCTCTGGCTTGCTGGGGCTGGTAGACGTTGCCTTTGCCTTCCTGCTGCTGGTCGTAGACGCTAAGCCGAGGCTGCTCGGGCTGGTAGACGGCGCTTTGCTGGGGCTGAATCTGACCCTGGTCCGGCCCCGGCGGCTGACCCTCTTCGGGGACCCCGTCTGCATCGGGCACGTTGGAGTCTCCGGGCGTTTCATCTTGGGGCTCCGGCTGCTCTTCGGGGGGTTCGGCCATTGGGTAAAGGTGGCGAGCGCGGGGTTTGCCGCCGCTTCGCCTTTGCTGGGACGCTTCACCGCTTTGCGAGAACCGTTGCTAATGTCAACCGGGCGCCGTTGCTAGGGAAAGCGGATTGGCTGCGACGCTCCTAACTAAGGAGGCGAGGAGAAGGACGCCGCCAGTGGTCGCATCGGGAAACTGTTGGCCAGGTCTGCCAGGCATCTTTCTCTTTCTTTCTTTCTTTCTTTCTTTCTTTCTTTCTTTCTTTCTTTCTTTCTTTCTTTCTTTCTTTCTTTCTTTCTTTCTTTCTTTCTTTCTTTCTTTCTTTCTTTCTTTCTTTCTTGCTTGCTTGCTTGCTTGCTTGCTTGCTTGCTTGCTTGCTTGCTTGATTTATGGATTTGTCAACAAGTACAAGGAAACAAGTACTGTCAGTATAGACATAAGACATGGACTCATGAAAAAACGGCACAAATAAATGGATATAAAATAAGTAAAATATAGCCCTAAACCCGTAGAAAGTGTTCACCCACTGTGTTGAAATTCAGTTGCTAGGCTTATCCAAGGTGTGAAGCCAGATCAGGTTTTTAATTTTTTATTTAATTATTTAATTAGTCAGTGGTTTACAAGATAATAGGTATAAGAATAAACATGAATATGAATGAAATGGGGATGGATAAATGGGGATAGTAGGACAGGGACAGTAGCACGATGGTGTGCTTATGCACGCCCCCTTTTACAGACCTCTTCGGAATGGGGTGAGGTCAAGAGTAGATAGTTTAAGGTTAAAGTTTTGGGGGTTTAAAAGATGTTAACAACAGAGTCAGGTAGTGCATTCCAGGCATTGACCACTCTGTTGCTGAAGTCGTATTTTCTGCAATCGAGTTTGGAGCGGTTTACTTTGAGTTTGTATCTGTTGTGTGCTCTTGTATCATTAAGGCTGAAGCTGAAGTAGTCGTTGACCGCTAGGATATTATAGAAGATAATTTTGTGTACTACGCTCAAGTCTGACTATAGCGGTGTAGCTCTAGGTTGTCCAAGCCCCCATGATCCCTCATGATCGTTGAGTCTGTTTTGTGAGCACGGTCTATTGCCTGCCCCCCCCAAAAAATGAGACTCAGAGCGACAGACACGGTGCTCTGGATAAGCCAGATGGCTTCGTTAACTGGGCATCAAACTCTTTTTTTAATATGTGTTTTAAAGAAAACATAAAAACAACACTAATATAAAATATAACAAAGAGAGAAGGAAAAATTTAAAAAGTGCAGAGAGAAACAATAAAAAGATAGAAAGAAGCTTTTGATTTCTTCTGCAGCAAATATAGCAAAATTATACATTCTGGTTACAAAAAGCCCCTCTCACTGTTTTCTATTGTCCATTTTTTAATCATCAAAGCCATCAGTTACAAGTGCATTTTCGCATTTCATGCAAAAACCCTGCAAGGAGTTTCCAGTCAACTATGAATCGAATGATGAATTAGGCACTACAGGTACACTAATGAGTTTTGTTATTGCTAAAATGTATGAACTTTTGTTGACATACGAGAGAGGAAAACAAATAGAGTAATGTATGATAAAAGGGCCCAAAACTTTGCTTACAATATGCAAATGGAACAATGAGAAAATACCTGGCTAAACGGATTGAACTTTATGTTGTGCTCTAAACTTAAGAGAATTTTTATAAAATAATGTATTAAGTTACCTGCCAGGTCTAAATATGTTAGAAAAGACTAATCTATTTTCTATTATAACACAGCACTTTTAATTTATGGAAGAAATTGCGT
Source organism: Thamnophis sirtalis (assembly GCF_051295495.1). Taxonomy (NCBI): domain Eukaryota; kingdom Metazoa; phylum Chordata; class Lepidosauria; order Squamata; family Natricidae; genus Thamnophis; species Thamnophis sirtalis. Next base: position 20,069,491 of record NW_028261390.1, read on the forward strand.
TTTCTCTTTTGCTTGAAAGTCTGGAGCAGGAAGGAAATATTCTACAACAGGGGTGCCCAATCTTGACAACTTTAAGACTTGTGATGTCAACTCCCAGAACCTTAGACTGTCTACTGTTGACCTCACCCCATTCCTAAGAGGTCTTTAAGGGGTGTGCATAAGCGCACCAGAGTGCCCACCATCCCTGTCCTAATATTCCCTTTTATTTGTATCCATTTCATGTATTCATAATCATGTTTATACATATATCTGTTATCTAATTCATGCTTGATGAAATAAATAAATAAAAAATAAATATTTCCCAGCCAATGGTGATAAGTCTAATCATTTGACAAGGGACCAATGCACTCCAAGTTCAAGGAGGACAATGTACATGAAGATAGGTTGGCATAATATACAGTTGATGTGGCCACCAGGTTGATTTGAGAACATTCTCAGAAGACGATAGAAAAATATAGCAAGATGTATCCAGCAGATGGCAGCTGTATTCCAATGATGTTTTCTGGTATGAAATTCAAACAAGTATCAAAATAATCTAACTGCTAGCATGGACAAAAGATTGAATGTGGCAGGATAGTTTTAAATTGAAAATAGTGTGTTCTGTTATAGAAGTACAGACAATTGCAAGGGGTATCCTTCCATTTGCCACCATCCAGTCAAAGCTGAAGAAGCTTCTTGGATGAGAAGCGAAACATCTCCAGAATAAAATCAGAAAGTCCAGTTGCCTCTTGAAAAAGCATCTTTGGGACAACCATGACCTGGATGACTGAGAATCTCCATAGACATTCAAAGATGGAGTCTGCATATCTGAAGGCAAAGTTCCTACCTTTTCCGCATTTCACACATGATCAGAACTCAAACCAGGGGCACCTAGAACTGCATAGAAAGGACACGTCTCAATGGTCCAAGCTCTGGACCTGGCCAAAACAGAAGCTCAATTGCTCTGGAACTCTTAAAGCCGAGGTGGTGCAGTGGTTAGGGTGCAGTACTGCAGGCCACTTCAGCTGACTGTTATCTGCAGTTCAGCGGTTCAAATCTCACTGGCTCAAGGTTGACTCAGCCTTCCATCCTTCCAAGGTGGGTGAAATGAGGACCCAGACTGTGGGGGCAATATGCTGACTCTGTAAACCGCTTAGAGAGGGCTGAAAGCCCCATGAAGCGGTATATAAGTCTAACTGCTATTGCTATTGCTATTAAACAGAAATAAGGTTTATTTAGGTCTGAGACTCGGCACTCATTGAGTCCTTTGGTTGAAAGTTTGTTGCAAAGTCAGTGCTGGGAGCTTCTGCCTTCCAGCGCCTTATGTAGGCGGGGTCCATGCCCTCTTTCTGCCTAGACACGCCTCCAGCCACTCAACCACCATCCAGTAGTCGATCGGACAGCCCAGTCAGCTTGGAATCCCATGATGTAGCTCTGTTTGATTGAGCTTCTGCTGCTACAGCTGCTGCCAGTCAGCTGTTTGACAGCCAGATCATGGCCTCCAGCCCACTGTCAATCAGCTGGTCGAAGGGGAAGAAACAAAGGGGAAATGCTGCTATTGCCTTCAGCCACCACTGGGGAAATGCTGAAGCATGCATCACTGGCTAGCTGTTCGGTGGCTGGGAACCCTGCCGCTGATTCTCGCTTCCATTGCTGCTTTCCCCCACCCCTAGATATGGCAAACTCCTGCAGGGGTTTGACACAGGGGTGAAATACTACCGGTTCGGACTGGTTCGCCCAAACCGGTAGTAAAAATGCTACCGATTTGCCTAAACTGCTATTCCAGACTATCAGCTGTGACGCATGATTTAAATTAGCTAGAATCGTCAGATTTTCTGCTTTCTAGCTAATCTCAATCACCTGGCACAGCAGATTCCCCCCTTGCTGTTCTACTTAACTTTGCAGATGCGCTCGGTAGCAGGCTCTTCCCGTTTTGACCCTCTGCGCGCGCTCACATTGCTACCAAACTGGTAGAAAGGGTAAGTTGAATCACCCGGGTTGGAAAAACATATTGAGACCAACATATACACAAACCATACCCCAAGTTCACACAAAGGACCAGTGCCCCTATAAAACCAAGTCCATGCAGCCCATTTTCTCCATAGTCTACCCTTAAGAGCAGAACTTTTGTTCTTGAGAATAAAATCTCCTTTTTGCATCATATGTCTGGATTTCAATTTTCTTTTATTTATTCTTGCTTCACCCCGGCTTGTGAAAAGCCCAAATTATTCTCTAAAGAAACTGAATTAAGATATTTAGAACTGACATCAATCCATTCGATTTGGGTTCTTCCTGTTGGCATATTTATAATTGCTGAAGAACATGGTATAGGTTGAAAGGCTTTGGACATTTTAAAAAAACCCATAAAAGCAAAGTTTTAGTTTTCCATTTTAGGCCTGCTGGGGGGGAGCACAAAGTGAGTAGGATATACAAGGCAGGGTTTTTAAAAAAATAAAAGGACTTGTGTTAGTTTCCATCTATTCTCCACTTTCCATGAAGGGAAATAATTATGCCAGTTATGTTCCTGAGATCATAGGAAAAAAAACCTTAGAGCTACTGATGCTGTAGAAACAATGTGTGGCTGCTAAAGAAGGATACACTTAAATGCAATTAGAATCTTAAACTTTAATGAAAATGAATTGCTATGATCCATAACTTACCTATTGTAAGAATAGTCTTGTGTGATGCAGGCTCAGCCTTACATATACACACCTTGCAATGGCTGATGAAATTAAATGGCAACTGTGGTTCAGCTGAACATAGAAAAAACTAATGCAGCCACTCAAAATCCCTTCCCCATGTGGAAATGCTATTAGGACTAAGGGAGGAAGCCATTCTTCTCCAGGGGGCTGATAGTCAGCACAGCTGCTGCTTAGAACAAAAGAACACATTTAGGATAGAATCTGGATTGATTCTGAGTGGAGGATAGGAGCTTCACATCAACTTGGGATACTAAAAGAGATTATGCACCAGCAAACTGTCTACTTTTTAATACATTTTTAGATGCATACATTTGCATCTCATCAGCATTATATATTTAGAAAATGCTATTCCTTTAACAACTTTTGATGATTTACAAGATGCAATAAAACATCACTGATCTCCATGAAATGTACAATAAGAGGAATAATGAGAATGGATATTAAACACAAATACTAAAATGGTGGCATTAAAAGGCCTGGGGAAAAAATAAATATATTTTGAGCCCTTATAAATTATCAAAAGGAGGGAGGTTGCTTCTAGCCCAATAACATTAATATTGCAGAACAGAAAACTCTTTAGAAATACTACCAATTGTGTCTAAACAAATTAAAACATGATTTCCTAATGAGCTTAAATGGAAAAATTAAACACAAATCAAAATCTGACCCACTTAAAAAAACAATAGGACTCTGAGTTGGGGTTCTGATTGTAGATCAATTAGATAGAAGTGGGTGTTAATAAAGTTACCCTTTCCACATCTATGTCTATACCTATAGACCTAAAAGATGCCACAACTAATCTTAGCTCTGTCTTCATCCATTTGGGTTTTATTCAGCACCTCTAAAAGTGTATTAAGTATATTACACTCAAATCCTTATTAGGAGGGGGTCCTATCAGGGGTGGGATTCTACCGGTTCAGCCCACTTCTGGCGAACCGGTAACTCCATAGATCACTTTGGAGGGAACCAGTTTGCTCCTACTAGCAAGTGGGCCCGCCCTCCCACCCGCCCCTGCACTTTACCTACCTTTATCTCCTCAGTTGAGTTGTGAGGCAGAGTGTTTTCTCTGCCGCACCTCAGCTGTTTTCCTTCCCAAGCAGCAATCCGGAAGGTAAGTATTTTGTAAACTGTGCATGCGTGCAAAGCACACGCCCAGTGAACCGGTTAGTGAACCAGTTGTTAAACCAGTGGGATCGCACCACAGCATATCACTAACACCCCGGGTGTCCATTTCATTAGACAGCTGGAATCCAGCAATGTGTAAAACTATTAGAAGAATATTTCCTCTGTCTGGTAAGCTGTCTTTTTCACACATTGTCTTCTTAAGGTCCCCCCCCCCCTAAAAAAAGGAGAATAAGATAGAACAGGAAGAAGGTTGTTTAAGGTAAAAGAAGATAATGTATTTGAAGGACGACTGAAGGAATGAGAAGAAAACAATGAGATGGGAATGAGAAGAACAGATAGAAGGGAGGTATGATGGTTCCTGGAAGGACATCACATTGAAGAAAGTAAAAGAAGAAAGTTCTTCACCATTCTACAGTACAGGAGGCAAAATAATGGACAAAGGAAGCTGAATGTAAAATCTATTTATTTGTTTGTTTGTCAAACATGTACAAGATAACAAGTATCGGTATGAACATAAACATGAACAAAGGAAGTAAAAATAGGGACAGTAAGACAGTGGTAGGCACACTGGTGCGCACGCCCCCTTTATGGACCTCTTAAGAATGGGGTGAGGTCCACGGTAGACAGTTTGATATTAAAACTATGAGGGTTAGAGGATGTAACAATGGAGTCGGGTAGAGCATTCCAGGAATTGACCACTCTGTTGCTGAAATCTCGTATTTTCTGCAATCGAGTTTGAAGCGGTTTACCATGAGTTTGTCTCGATTGCTTTCCCATGTATTATTGTGGTTGAAGCTGAAGAAGTTGTTGACATTAATTAATTAAATTAATGAAATTAATGTAAATAAACCAAACAAACAAACTCCTAAGAGTACAGTACTTCAACAGCAGCCCAGTTAAAAAAAATAAATGGATAGGTGCTCATTATTGCCTTGATTAAAACCCTTCAACTCATGGAGTCTCACCATCTGATAGGTTGCTTATTTCCATTTGTTTCTGATATGATCAGGCAGAATACTGCATCTTGGTTCTGTCAATGTCATCTTGGTGGAACGGGAAGCATGCCTTTTCTATTGCCATGTCTGCCTTCTGAAATGATGTCCCCCAGAGATTTGTGTAGCTCCCACTCTTGTGACATTTAGAATCATTAAGGAATCAGGCGGCCTCTAAAATTGGATAAATAAATAAAGAAAATAAAGGGCATACTATTTATATGCAAAATTATTTGCACAGTAAAGAAATCATGTCTGTTGAGAGTAAGATTTCCTTGACAGACTATGCAAACAAAAGGGGCTGAAATATTCTTGAAACATGGAAAACAATAATGCAATGGACTGTGAGAATAGCCTTGAGGAACAGGAGGAAGACGAAAAACAGGACATCATCAGTTCTCTTGTAGATTAAGGCAGAGAGGAGTGAGTCACTTGTAGACTTGCAATATTCTATTACTGTAAGCTTATAATAAAAAGTAGTATTAAATATATATAAAGTATATATCTATATCTATATCTATATCTATATCTATATCTATATCTATATCTATATCTATATCTATATCTATATATCTATATCTATATCTATATCTATATCTATATCTATATCTATATCTATATCTATATCTATATCTATATCTATATCTATATCTATATCTATATCTATCTATATCATCTATATCTATATCATCTATATCTATACAGATTATTTTATTTTACACTGGAATATGAGAAGGGCAGAGGTATGGCACACTCAGACCTGAAAAATTATTATAGCCTATCTCAATAAAATATAGTTCTAATCTTTCTATGGAGTTAATTTCCTGATCTGTCTACCTAGTAGGACTGATATCTCTAGGTAGGGTCAACCTTGCTATGGCCATAGCCTCATTTTTATGAAATGAAGTTTTGGAATAGAGTTCCAGAGATATAGACACAGCTTTTATTTGAACTCAACTTAATTTCAATAGAAAAAAATTCCATATTGATTTTTGTTAGATAGACTTATGCAGAAGTTATTTCAATCATGGCTAGATGTGACTGGATAGAAATTATTATTTTTTAAGTTATTCATTATTATATTTAATTACTGCCTTTTTCCAAGATCCCAAGGCAGTATACATGGAATTTTCTTCATATTTTGTCCCTAGCTGATTGGCCTGAAGAAGAATTACTGGCATAGGTCATCCAATAGCACTCTGGTTAAATGTACTTCAGAGGTGGTATTCAGCAGGTTCTGACCAGTTCTGGAGAACTGGTAGCAGAAATTTTGAGTAGTTCAGAGAACCAGTAAATACCACTTCTGACTGCCCCTGCCCCCATCTATTCTCTGCCTCCCGAATCAGGAGGAAATGGGGATTTTGCAGTAACCTTCCCCTGGAGTAGGGAGGGAATGGAGTTTTTACAGCATCCTTCCCCTTCCACGCCCACCAAACCATGCCCACAGAACCGGTAATAAATTTTTTTGAATCCCACCACTAATGTACTTGTACCTAGTTCTTCCTGATTTAGTCCAGCACCTAGTCCACAATGCTTCATTGGGACTAATGGAAGCTTTCTTCAATAAATAACAATTTAGTTGTGTTAGTTTTTGACAGTCCTGCTATAGGCTTAACTCATCCTTTTCATGCTATAGCCCCAATTTTGCAATTGGTAATAATAATTAAGTTCTAATGTATTTAGTATTTCATCTAGTTGTAAAATGTGGCAAAACTCACTTAACAACGCTCCTGCTTAGCAACCAAAATGTTGGCTCAGAAACTCTGGCATTTGAAGCATGTAAGTTTAAAGGTTTAAAAGGTTTATTGCATTTATATGCAAGTCTTAAAGCTGTCAAGTTACAAGACCCTTGCACGCCCAGGGGTGTTGGGAAAAAAAACCCAGGGGTGTTCAAACTTGACAGCTTTAAGACTTGTGGACTTCAACTCCCAGAATTCCTCCTCTCGCTCTTCATCTTGATGATGTGCGGATGGGCGGGGGGAGGGAGCTGGAACTGGTTCTAAACAGCACTGTGGATTTGTGGAACCTCTTCTATAGAACTGGCAGGAATCCACCCCTGGGTCCATGAACCATAGTTGAGAATTGACTGCCTAGATAGCCAGCACTCAACTATGCGGATTCTAGCTACGTTCATCTCATTTGCTATGTGCATCATATCCAGCACTCGATTGTTTATGATGAAAGATTAGTGAAGGATGTAAGGATGCTGAGAAATTCTAAATGAAGAACAAAGCATTTTGGGGTAAAATGTCAATAGTGGATCTTGAAAAAAAAAGGGCAAGACAGGACAGGATAGGAAAGGAAAGAGCTAAATAGAAAATGGAATGACTTTAAGAAGAGAGAGTATAAGTCTTGTATGAACAAGTATTGCAAGGTAGATTAATCTCATAACCAAATGGAAATTGGGAAAAGGAATGAGGATGTGAAAGCTATTTCAAGAAAAAAAGGCTAAATCCATAAAACATAGTTAAAAACATACTCTTCCCTCCCAAGTGCCAAACCAAACATCCTTACAGTTGAAATACAAAAATACAAATAAATACTAAATTTATGACACTGTCTAAATTAGTGGATGTACTGGTAATTTCTTTGACTTACTACTTATTGTATTTCTGCTGTTTGCATAACTTCCTCACCCAAATTGAACAGTCTGATGTATATATTTTTATGTATATGTCTTAAGCATACAATATCTAAGTTTAATATCTATTCACATTTTTCCTGTCTAGCAAATATTATCATGATTCTTTTCATCTATAAAAATTATAGAGCCAAGGTGGCACAGTGGGTAGAGTGCAGTACTGCAGCCACTTCAGCTGACTGCTAGCTGCAGTTCGGCAGTTCAAATCTCACCGGCTCAAGGTTGACTCAGCCTTCCATCCTTCCGAGGTGGGTAAAATGAGGACCCAGACTGTGGGGGCGATATGCTGACTCTGTAAACCGCTTAGAGAGGGCTGAAAGCCCTATGAAGCGGTATATAAGTCTAACTGCTATTGCTATTGCTATTATTATCTCAAGCAAATTATCAGTTGCTTAGGACGGTTTCCATAATACATGCTTATGTGTTATGATTATAAACTCCAAATTTTTTAATCAAATAAAGCAATTGTTTTTGGGTATTATTAGTCCATAGGTTTGGATAGTTGTCATCTTGCTGGCCTTTTGTAAGCTACCGAACAACTAGTTGTTCCTCTGGGCATTGGGCTAGGCTGTTGACTGATTTTCTCTTGGTAGGGTGGTAGTATAGTTTTTCAGTCACTCCAAGTACCATGTGTTGTTTTTAAACTGTTTTTGATGGTTGTTTTTAATTGACTGTTAGTCACCTAGAATTATGCATTAAGGGGTGACTATATCAATTTAATGGATGGATATATGAAGATATAACTATAGATGACTATCATTTGGGCAACCTAGATTAGGCTGTATTTATCTCTGCTTGTTCTAGAAAATGCAGTAAAAAATTGAAAATTTCCTACAACTCTATAGAATGAAGTTGAGATTCTGCAGAATCTCTTTATTAAATTATGAATGGGCTCTAGAAGCAGTAGGAACTGCTTCCAACAGATGTTAGCAACATAAGGCTGTTCCCAAGGCAACGTATTATGGCTCTGAAACATAAAACAGGGCTTTTTTGAGAGTGAATGAAGAAACTGTTTTCTTTGTTGAAGAAAAACCGCCAGACAAATCAGCAACCCAAATACTGCCTATTAGTTATGTTATTAAGATGCCTAATCATTAATATTAACACAAATAATTTGTTCAATGTGCAAAGCAAAAGAAGAACCTTATAAGAAGTTCTTATCCCTCACCATCTCATAATCCTACCAGTGCCTCCTGAATATAAGCTCTAACAATGGGACTTATTCATGGGAATTAGGGAAAATCATTGCATCATTTGCTATTCTTTTACTGTAAAATAAGAAGAAGATTGAAAGAAAAAGAAAAGGTCAATGGAAAGAATACAGTTGAATGTGGTGGTGTTTCTCCTAATTAAACCTACAAAAACAAATAACACATTAGCAGGCATGGATGCTACGGATCGCTTCCCAAAATGATTGGGGAAGAATCTTTTTAGATAGTTCACAAGCACATCATATCTTTGTTATTTATTAAGCAACCCAACTTCTCTTTAGTTTAGTTTACTTTATTGTCATTGCACCTTGTACAATGAAATTAAACACACTCTTCAGTGTACAATGAAAGTTCAGGTTGTGGTTGTTAAGGAATCATGTGCAATCATTAAGCACATCAGGTGGTGACTTATTGGAAGCTGGCAGTGAAGATCACAAGTGGTGATGATATGACTGTGGGAAGCTGTGACCATTGTAACTGTGTGCTGGTTGCCAAGTGCCCCAATCATGATCCTGTGACTGTGGGGATACTGCGACAGCCTCAACCTCAAGGACTGGTCAAAAGTCTTCTTATTGAACACTGTTGTAACTTCAAATGGTTGCTGAACAAGAGGTCCCCAAGTGAGGACTACCTGTATAGTCAAAAGCCCTTCCCTGTCTTTCATGCTTGATAAAGCATAACACTACCCCTAATGACAACAATTGTACCAACCACTTGGTGGGCTCAGTAGTACCGTAGTACTCTGGGGTTTCTGGCCTGCTGGCAAGAGATGAGAGAGACTCAGAAGGGACTCTGGAAGTCTTCTGGTTCAACCTCCTGCCCAAGGAAGGACTCCTTGTATTATCATGGGAAAATGGTTGTCCAATATTTTCTGGAAAATCTCCAGTGATGGAGCACCCACAACTTGAGTTGAACCATGCACATCTCTACAAGTGTCCCAGGAAACATTCTTCTGTGCTTTAATGACTTGAAGACAGCTGGAAAAATGTCACTTCCTGCTTTTTCTTTTTCTTTTATTTTGGGGAATAAAAATTAAAAATAATAAAGCCCATGCAGGATATGCACCCTTGTGGGCAATGTTGGTGAAGTTATCTTCCCCTTTCTTCCTTTTTTCCCCAGATTGACTATGTTTTTGTAAAACTACTCTAGCACTTCTTCTCTCTACTTGGCAGCAGGAAGAGAAGGTTAATGCTCTTGCTCATCCTTTAATCCTTATTTGGATGACAGAAGTGGCCAGGAGGCATAATTTTGGCTCTACATAATTGCAGAACTGTTCTGAGCTAAAATGATTCTCTTTTCAGTCTATCACACAGTACTTCTTGTTTAGCCCAGTTAAGTCTGTAACATGAACGCAGCCTGTGAAGATGTGGGTGTGTTTAGGAAAGACATTTATTTTTATTAACCATTTAACTTTATTGCAAACCTAATGGAACACAAAGGAGGCTTTGCAAGGAGATAGATCTGAATGCTGCCTTTTTGCATCGGTTCTCTAGGCAACATTGGCATTCACAGTGTCCTTGATTTAGTCCTGATCCCTCTGAGTTGGGATGACTGGATGGGAAAATAATACGAGGCAGTTAAAAATGGAAGAATACAAAGGTCCTAAAAAATAGATACCCTGGAAAACAATAAATCAAAATTATCAGAATTAACGTTCCACAAAAACTCCACCAATTACTCTAGCCCAAGACTTAGAGAAATAGTTGGGTTCAATGATGGGATTCAATTTTTTTCACTACAGGTTCTGTGGGCGTGGCTTAGTGGGCATGGTATGACTTGGTAGGAGTGGCTTGGTGGGCATGGTAGGGGAAGGATACTGTAAAATCTCCATTCCCTCCCCACTCCAGGGGAAGGTTACTGCAAAATCCCCATTTCTTCCCGATCAGTTGGGACTCGGGAGGCAGAGAATAGATGGGGGTGGGCTCCCAAGCTCTGTTTTTGGCTGTGATGTCCTCCTGCAAACTTCTGTCAGCTGCCCTCCCAAGCTCTGTTTTTGCTGGCAGAGGAACTGTGGGCTGGTCCTTTGCTGTTTCTAGGGTGGTCTCACAGGCCAGACCTAAGCACCCTGTGGGCCTGATCTGGCCCCCAGGCCTTGAGTTTGACACCCTTGTTCTACAAGGTTGATGCTCTTGGTGATAGTCTAATCACTTCTGAGATTTGCCTAGTTCCCATCAGCCACTTTCAGCTGTTATAGGCATGTCCCTTCCTCTTCAGTCAATGGAGTGACTGAGCCACCATCGCGTCCCCCATAATATAATAATATAATACAATATAATATAATATAATATAATAATATAATACAATACAATACAATACAATACAATAATATAATATAATATAATATAATATAATATAATATAATAATAATAATATTATAATATAATACAATACAATACAATACAATACAATACAATACAATACAATATAATACAATATAATATAATATAATATAATAATATAATATCCCAACACAACAATACAATATAATACAATACAATAAATAATAAATATAAGGATACTCTGGAAAAAATTTTTTAGCATGCAGTTATACTCTACTCTCATTTATGGAATTGTAGAAGAGAGCCAGATGATGTTCTCTTTGACCGAAACCTCCTTATGTTTTTCTGTAATTCTTATCAGAATAAGAAGTCATTTTATAAAAAGAATGTGAGAGCTTAACAATATCTTTTGATTGCAGAGCAAGGCGTCATCCATTGGAAATGTTATTCTCCAATTCTGTAAATTCACAGCTCATCAGTATTACATAGAACAATCATCCTCAACTTAGATGCTTTTAGATATGTGGGACATGGCTTTTACTTAGGAAAATTCTGAGAGCTGGGTCTTAACACATTTAGAGGACACCAAGGACTCCACAAAATGCTGAAAGAGAAACCATACTAACTGTGTGTATGAAAGATGCTTTACTCTGGAACTGAGTAGCCAATAAATATAAGATGCCTGCAGTCCTTGATGCTCTCTGAATTTGGTTATTTTCTTGCAGACATGTCATTACCCAACTAGATAATATATCAGAGTGTGTATGCAAAATTTCTCCTGGTAGCAGTGATTTTTGTTACCTAGTTGGGTAATGAAACACTTGAAGAAAAAAACCAAGCTCAGAAAGTATCAAGGACCCCACAATTGAACTCTAAGGTACAAATATTCTCTTCTTTAAGTATGAGAAGCATTCTGGTTGAAGAGAATGCAGAGGAAGAGGTCAATTCTCTTCCCTTGAAAACATCTAGGTATAATTCTTTTTATTCTTTTTAGTTACAGTGTCAAGTCAAATCATCAGGTAATTAGGTAGCATGCAATAGGGAGCAAGGAACCTTAATTCTTTTATACGTGGGATAGGCAATCATGGTTGTCCATATGTGAGAAAGTGGCAATACTAAAAGATAATTCTATCAGGATCCCAAGGCAAAAGGTGTCTATCATATTCCAGAAATCAATATTGTCTGTCTGTCTGTCGAAAAGGGGAAAATCATTCATTTCTCAACAGAACCTGCTGAGGTTATGCTGAGAAGTTTAATATGAAGTTTAATAGAAGTTTAATATACCATATTTTTCGGAGTATAAGACACACCAGAGTATAAGACAAACCAAGATTTTGAAGAGGCAAATTAAGAAAAAAAAGTTTTTGCACTTTGCATACCTCCCAAAAATGGCCCATTGTTCGCAAAAATGGGACCGTTTTTTTTTTCAAAAAAGGGCACGAATAGCTTTTAGGAGGCTTGTAGAGTGCTCCTGGAGGACTGGGGGGGGGGGATGAGCAAAGAATGACCAATTTTTTGCTCATTTCTGCGCTCCCCAGCCCCCAGGAGCACTCTATAAGCCTCCTAAAGGCAATGCACAGCCATTTTGGTGAAGGAATGGGGTTTGGGGAGGCAAAAAATGCTGTATTCAGTGTATAAGATGCACCCAGATTTTCAGCCTCTTTTTTGAGGGAAAAAGTTGCGTCTTATACTCCAAAAAATACGGTAGTTTAATATGCTATGTAGTTGAACTCCAAGCTCATCTTTATTCTCTGTACTTTTTGTAAAAAAGTTGCTGAGGCACAAATATCTGCTTATGGCATAAAAGTGACAAAATGGCCTATAATAAATCACAGTCATAAATAAATTAGACATTTTTTTTGGAAAGATGGTTAATGTTTTCCTCTGCACCTCTTTCACAATGTTTTGAAATATTGCCGTGGTGTACCACATTAGAGTGTCAGCAAGTTTAGCATTCTTAACTACCGTTTTTATTTTGTCTTTTATTAGACAGTTTATTAGATTTGCATGCTGCTGAATCTATCTGACATTAAAAGAAGAATAAAATCACAATATAAATTAAAATGTCCATGGTGCAAAATAGGGAATAATGGATAGCAACAATTACAAATAAATAAAAACAGATCAATGCCTCATTGATCTCCAGATGTCTTGTGGAAAATTTTGCACCATTAGCAGCATAGCTGAGTCTGATGGGAAGCATACTGTATGTGCAAGGGGAACCTTTACTTTTACTTAATATCTACTCTTAAACAGTATATATACTGGCTTTATGTGCTACTTTCATGGTTTCCTTAAGCTTGCAAATGATGAATTATTAATAGAATAATTGAATTATTTTTTAAAAGAAAAAGTAAATACAGGAGGGATGGAATATAAATTGGGATTCTAGCAGAATGTACCATCCTGCCATAAAAGTAGTACTCATTCTTAGATTCCCTAATGTTGTAGGGATACAGCTCCAAACATTAGCAGTGGATATGGCTGATCACAGACTAATGAGATTTATACATCAACCGAGCCTGTTTCTTAAATGGTCATACTTAGTGAAAAATAAGCTTTAGCCAAATGGCATTCCTTGTTCAAACCTGAACCATTATATTGCATCACTGAAAAGAAGAGTAGGATTTACCTAGGTACACTTTACAGAGTATGTAAAAAAAAAAAAAATGTGTGGACAGTTTTCAAATACTGGCCAAGTCAATAATAGGCTCCAATGGGATAGAGCAGATTCTTTTTTAAACAATGCATCTTAGTATATTCTAAATGTAAAAAAAAACAAAAACAAATCAGAGCCCGCCCAGTATTGGACTGCTATAGGAGAGGTAGTGGCAGAACCTAGGGGCAGAGTTAAAAGAGGGATCAGTCTAGAATTCCCGACTTAATCCACTTGTAGCTATTTACAGTAGAATTCTAGACTAATCTCTCTTTAAAGTCTGCCCTCCCCCACTATAGCTGCTCTGCAAAATACTTTTTTTCTTATGAAAACCTTTGCTATAACATACTGACCCTTTCAATAGAGATAGTAGGATATACTGTAGATTTGGGCAAACTCTGACAGAAGCAATCTACAACAAAGCTCTCTCTGAGCCTTTTGCTCTTCACTGCCAGTGATTATGAATAGAGACAATTTATCACTACTGGTCTTTCCGCTCCCCCTTCTGCGTTTGGCTTCTGATTCCAGACAGAACATCCCTCCCCTTCCCTGATACATAGCAAGGGTTCTACATAAGTCCACAGCTGTTGGACCATCTGCTAGCAAGGCCAGCTGATTAACACTCAAGGGAAGATTCAATGTGTTGGCCAAGAAAACGAGCAGACAAGATGTTGTTTGGATTCCCCCCATACTATTTAACACCTACATGTGGTGCTGGGAGAGACTGCCTGCTGGTTCAGGTGATGTTGTTGCCAATATGCTGATGACATGCAATTATATGTTGCTGCCCCAGGCTAAGATGCTGCTGCGGGAGTCCTAAATTGGTGCTTGGATGAGAATCAGAATCTGGATGAGAAGAAACAAGCAAGGCAACACAACTCTGCCAAGACTGAGCTACTTGTTGCCAGTAAGCATTGGAAAACTTCTTTAAAAGTGGTCCCAATAAGATGCTCTTGATGGAGTAGTGCTCCTTCTGAAGGAATGCATGATCTAGAGACCTTTTGGATTCATGGCTCCTGATGAAACAGCAGATAAAAGCCATGACTCAAAGAGGACCTTTCTTCACCTTAGTCTGTAGATGGACATCTGACAGATTTCAATGAAGGATCACCTTGTTCTCAGAAGTTTCATCTTCATTGTTCACTTTCATCTTTCATCTCTTTCACTTTCATCTTTTTCATCCCTTTCATCTCGTCAACTGACACAGGCTTGGGAAACTCCTGTCACCCTATGCTCTGGAGGCATGGTCCCCTTTCATTCCAGAAAGGGATGGCATGAAAAGTGGCCCCAGGGATTCAATCTTACAAAATCAAAATCCTTGCAAGGTTTCAGATAAAATAAGGGTTGAAGAATGCTAACATCTCGCGGGTTTCATGGAAGAAATCCAGAATGGTCTCTAAAGCTGAAAGATGGCAATATTAGAAGAATTTGTCTCTCACCTTCCATCTTTGCTCTCATTGTTTTTTGTCATTTTAATGTCTTCTTTAATGATTTAAATACACCTAGAGTACTGCATCCAGTTTGAGTCACCACACTATAAAAAAAGATGTTGAGTCTCTAGAAAGAGTACAGAGAAGAGCAACCAGGATGATTAGGGGACTGGAGGCTAAAGCATACGATGAAAGTTTGTGGGAACTGGGCATGGCTAGTCTAGTGAAGAGAAGGACCAGGGGAGACATGATAGCAGTGTTCCAATATTTGAGGGGCTGCCACAGAGAGGAAGGGGTCAAGCTATTTTCCAAAGCACCTGAAGGCCAGACAAGGAATAATGGATGGAAACTGTACAAGGAGAGATTCAACCTGGAAATAAGGAGAAATTTTCTGACAGTGAGAACAACCAACCAACAGCAACAGCTTGCTTTCCGAAGTTGTGGGAGCTTCATTACTGGAAGCTTTCAAGAAGAGTCTGGACTTCTATTTGTCAGAAATGGTGTAGGGTCTCCTGCTTGGGCGGGGGGTTGGACTAGATGACCTACAAGGTCCTTTCCAATTCTGTTAATCTAATCTAACATGACAATAGTGGGCCCCTCTTCTTGAATTGAAAAGGCAAAATAAAACAATCTTTGTCATCTTATTTTCACAGGAGGAAAAAAAGTGCTACGAGGGAGCAATAAAACCATCCCACCTGAAGACTAAAGAGAGCCAATGTACAATCGTAAGAGGGTAAATCGTCCCAAGAAGTTGCAGGTAGAATGACGAGAAAGTTCTTGCCAAAAGTAAATTGTCTCATTTCCTCCTGAAAACATAAGGAGATAAAAATATTCTTGCAGCATTTGCTTTGGTACAGGAGCTGAACTGAAAATAAACTTGAGTTAGGATTTGAATGAAAATCATCCAAATGGTGACTCACCCTAATAGCCACTGTACTACACTAAAGAAAGAACATAATTCTGTCAATATTCACCTTCCTTCAATCAGTGTAACTGGATGGTTAGCTGGTAAGAAGGTCCTGAAAAAAAGATAACCAATACATATTGTAAAATTATATTGTAAAGTATGGTTATGCTAAATCAGGAGTATCCTAACCTTTTGCAAGGAGGGCCTTGGTGAGGTGAAAATGTGTTTGGGGCCGACTATTCAGCCTGACATTCTTTGAACCATTAACATTAAATGCAAATGAACTATTTTATGAAAGACTAAAAAAATAACTCCGGTGGGGAGAAAAGGCTGCTGGCTGCTCGAAATTTGAAAACGGGCCACAATTGGCCCCCGGGCCAGCCTTTGGACATGCTTGTGCTAAATGATCCTGATGCATTCAAATGCAGTGGTGAAATGTACAAATTTTTGCCACCGGTTCTCTGGGCATAGTTTGGTGGGCGTGACCAAATTTTAAAGCATTTTTTACTAACTATTCAACCGTTAGTAAAAAATGCTTGAAGAAGTGGAAAAAAAGATTCAGCTGTGCCATGTGATGGTGGGAACCTTTTTTTTCACTTTTTAAAGTTTGGGCGAATAGGTAGTAAAAAATTTCTTTTAAAAGTGAAAAAAAAAGGTTCCCACCATCACATGGCACAGCTGATTGTCATGAAACCTTTTTCCCCCTACTTTTTAAAGCATTTTTCCCCTGCCGGTTCAGACGAATGGACAGGAAAAAAAAATGCCTTAAAAAGTGAAAAAAAAGAGCTTCCAGCGATGTGTGGCGCACAGCTGATTTCAAATGAACATGCAACTGTGTTTAAGCATTTTCATATATTGGCTGTCTGTCTTGGCGATTTAGAGTTTTCAGAGCTGAGGCTTTTCTTTTTTTAAATTACTCTCTGGTTTATTTAAAGCTGAATGAGGCTGGCATGTATGTTTGTAGCAGTGGTGGGTTCTGGATCCCGTTGCAACTGGTACAGTGCAACAGCGCCGGGCGCCCAGCACATGCACCCTGCAGTTACTTACCACCTGTGATGCTGCACGACGCTCCAGCTGCTTGGTGGAGCATCACGCAGGCACCGTACGCTCCGTGTGCGTGCGCGGAAGCCCCGATCGGCTCAAATACAGGCAAGGAGGATGGGTGGGCGGGTGGGCCCTCCAGAGCACCGTACCGGAATGGTACCTGGTGCTCCCAGCAGGCACCGGTACGCCCGTACCGGAGTGTACTGGTTGTATCCCACCACTGGTTTGTAGTGATGAACTGTTACCCTTCAACCTTTGATCCTATAGGCCAGTGATGGCTAACCTTTTCCAGACTGGTGCCCAAATCATGCCCAAACCTCCCAAATGGCAGAAACTCTTGCATTACTGTGCCTCTCCAACTTCCACTGCCTTAGCAGATTTTTCTTTTCTTTTTTTTTATAAATGTGTTTTTATTTTCCATTTTCATTTTCGTACAGTCACATATATACTGTGCATAACCGGGGCCATATAACATTAAACAATAAACACAGCCATTCCTCTTATCAGCAGTACCCCCCAAAATAAAAACCCAATGTACCTCTTCGACCCTCCATACACCCTTTCTTTCGCCCCCCTCCAACTTTCCATCTTCCCTCCATCATTCCCCTCTACCCTACTTCCCCTCCCCCTCTACCACTCCTCTCTCCCGATACACTCCATCCCTTCCTTCTCCCCCTCCCTCCAGTCCTCTCTCCCACCCTCTCTACCCCTCTTTCTTCTATCCCTCTACTCCCTTCGGTGTATTTCTACAATCTATTAATATATTCAGCTTGTCCTATTTTTACAGTGGAATTAAAGAGCAACAGCAGTCACGTTACCTTAAAATCTAACACATACTATGTATCCCCCCTCCCCCCTCCGCCCTAACACCCCACCTCCCTCCCCCCGAAGGGGAGCCCGTAAACAGTATAGATTTTTAACAAACACAGTCTACAATATATTAAGACAAAGGAAATAAAAAAAAAGAAGTTAATAACATCTCTGCATTGAACTCAGCTTCTTCCTGTTGCACTAGCTATGAACAGTTTAGCAAGGTGGACCGATGGCTTTGTGGCACTCCTTCATAGGAACTGCTAGGATTTTTTAAACATACAATCAGTGAAATGTGTACAGGGAAAAGAAAGAAAAGAGGGCACAAGCAAACAGAAACATTTCTTCATTTAACAGAACATGAGATGAAGGGTTTCATTTCTCCAGGAACAATGGAGTCAAAGCAGGAATAATTTGCTGTTTTCACTGAAAGCTGTGGAAGAAATAGGTGGCGATTTGGGAATGTTCCTCGATTTAAAGTTAGCAGACTGCATCATAATATTCTCCATCTGGTCATCTACACATTCTTCTGTATTTGAAAATTGAATGTCCAGCTCAGTCCTGGTTATCAAAGGATGGTTACTAAAAGGATGAAGGAAGCTCTATCAAAGTGGAAAATATAAATTGGGTGTAATAATGAAGATATTCTGTAAAGATTTCTGTATCTTAATCCTCCCCACCACTTTAATCAATCTGGTTAGAGAATCCTCTATACAAGACTTTTCTTTGGGCACACTTGACTGTCAAGAATTTGACATATTCTCTGCTAATCAGAAAAAGACTTTCTCCTTTTAATACCAGGCAAAGGTTACTGGCTGACGGCTCCAAGTTGCTTCTGTTTAACTGATCTACCATCCTGGCACGTACATACTCAGTACTTGCATTGTCCTTTATAGTTGCTCTGTGGGAGAGCCTTGCCAGATGCTACGTTTGAAAGAGCTCTATATTTTTATCTCCTTTCCCAATGAATGTTTTACAGTAAGTTGAAATTGAAAATTTTTACATGTTTGCATTTTTTCCCCCAGGGAAATGCCTTTCCAAATATATGCCTCTCCCTGTGAGGTAGGTGAAGGCAACGTTAACTAAAAGGCAGGACATAGAGATGGGACATGCACAAAGGAGTGGGTGGGAAAGGACATTGAACCTTCAACCTTTGATCCTATAGGCTGGTGATGGCTAACCTTTTCCAGACCAGTGCCCAAATCATGCCCAAACCCCCCAAATGCAATGCGTGCACATCCCCTGTTAATGTGCCCCACCCCCACGCATGCACATGAGGTCCCATGAATGCACCCATCTCCTGCATGCGCATGTGCCCCCCCATATGTGCCTGGCCCTGGTGTATACATGCACCCCTTTGCACATTCGTGTGCCCCCGCATATGCTTATGCCCCCCACATGTGCCCTGCCCTGGTGCATGTGCACACCCCCACATGCACCCCACCTTCCTGCATGCATAGCAGAGACCCGAAGACCAGCTGGCCGATGGGAGGCAGATGCGTATGCACAGTGGAGCTAAACTGGGGTGATGACTCATGTACCCACCGAGAAAGCGCTGCGTGTCACCTCTGACATGCGTGCCATAGGTTCGCCATCATGGCTATAGGCTCAAGTATCCTGTTAGAGATCCCCTCTCCCTTGACTACTCCTTATCATCTATTTCAGAACAGCTGGTGTAAATTTCTTGAGAGCAAAATCTGTAGCACCTTCAATTTGAAAGCATACCAAGTATAGCAATGGCATGATCTAATAAATTAATGTAGCAGGAGAACAATTGGAAAATGAACTGTTTTTAATTGAAAAGAATACAACATTACTTGTGGCTATGAAAAGAGTGAGATTGAGTGAAATTTATAATTCACCGTGGAACCTTAAAAAGAACAATAATGGATACAGGGAGTCCTAGAGAATGACCGTATTCTCTTTGAAATTATTTACTGAAAAGAATTTGGCTGCATTATTGCACATAATTATGCAGGGTTTTTTTGTTAGCAAATAAATGAAATCCAGGTCACTTGAGATTTTAACGTGGATTTGTGAGAAGAGAACTGAAATGCCTTCCTATCTACAATGGCCAGTAAACAAAATGAATCTCCATGCTGAAATAATGAGTATAGTGATGTGATTTAAAACACAGACTGTTGTGTTGCATGATATTCCAGCGGGACTAAGTATTGCTGCCTTCTCTGAATGCCTTTCACACATGGGAATTCTCTTCTCAACAGGATTTATATACCTCCCTATATAGGGTGTCTTTTTCCCATTTCAAAATTATTGAATCTGGAATCATGAAGAATGTCAGTCCTCAGTAGACAAACTGAATGAAAAAGATAACTCATTCTCTGTAAACAACCTCTGTTTTATAGGACTGACATTTCCTAAAAGGTATGGAGAAATGGGCTTGTTTGGGAACAAAAGTTTATTTATTACACAAATGTATATAGCTGACCAACTCACAAGTGACTGTGAGCAGCTTGCAAGATTAAAGATCTTGCACTGTGAGATAAGCAGCATATAAATTTGATAAATAAGAATCCATGTTATAAAAACCCATATGTCTCCCCCCCCCCCGCCGAACCACAAGATAAGCATTTTCCCAGTGATGCTGTATAATTAATCTTCACTGAAGCAATTAATTGGTCAATAGTGTAGAATTTTAAAAAAAAAACCCTAGAACATGGTGTATTGAAACTGGAAGAATGCAGATTTGATTTACTTTGAGTTTATATATCAGCTATTTATTTTTCTTTAATCTACAGCTATACCTATGGCAATAAAGCAAAGGCTCAAAATTAGATCCTCCAGTCCTTTGACCTGAAAAAATCCTTGAATTCTGGTTCCAAGTGCTTCATCTTTTTTTGTTTTATTCAGAAAAAATAATGAGTATTGAGTTTTCTGAAAATTCTCTGTATAAATAAGCAAGTTACAAGGATCATTATTTCAGAAATTTATGCTCAGAGCTTGCAGTTTCTGAAAGATATCATGGTTTGATCCATATTCAATCAACCGAGAAGACAGATACCAGCATACTGGATGAGCAATTTGACACCTTCGCCAGGGTATTATAACTTAATCCAGAGATTTGCCTTTTTAATCTGTTGTCAATTTTGTTTAATAGATGGTATTTCTCTGTGCTAACTATAACTTAAAAATTGATTGAGATTTTTTATTTTTTTTACTTAATTTGAATATGGCCCAATCCCAAATGAAAATAAAACATTAGTATAAAACAGGAAAGGGAAACAAAAACACAAAAGAAAACCAGTGAGAATAAAAACTTAAACTAGGCAAAATAATAATTGTGACTCATATCTCCATTTCTAATCAAAGGATCTTTCCCCCCATGTTATATAGAACAAGTGAATCTGTACAGCTTTCCTAAATCTCAGGAGGGACTATCAGCCTTTCAGGTTTGTCCATATCGGAAAACACACTCTGTAGGGAGACTCGAATACAGCTTTACTGAGATAGGCTAAATGAACAGCATCTTGCTATTTTGAGTGTGTTTTTCTTCCCATTCTACCTGGGTGTTTTCTGAATATTACCACTTTCCCAGGAATCAAGGGATTTTGTTTTTGGTAAAAGCTTCTGAAAATAGAATAGAATAATAGAGTTGGAAGGGACATTGGAGGTCTTCTAGTCCAACCCCGTGCTTAGGCAGAAAACCCTACACCACGTCAGACAAATGGTTATCCAACATCTTAAAAACTTCCAGTGTTGGAGCATTCACAACTTCTGAAAGCAATTTGTTCCACTGATTAATTGTTCTAACTGTCAGGAAATTCCTCCTTAATTTTAAGTTGTTTCTCTCCTTGATTAGTTTCCATCCATTGCTTCTTGACCTGCCTTTAGGTACTTTGGAGAATGGCTTCATTCCCTCTTCTTTGTGGCAACCCCTGAGATATTGGAACACTGCTATCATGTCTCCCCTAGTACTTCTTTTCATTAAACTAGACATTCCTGCAACCGTTCTTCATATCCCTAATCAGTATCCACCTCCAGTCCCATAATCATCTTTGTTGCTCTTCTCTGTACTCTTTCTAGAGTCTCTAGAGTCTAGAATATTTCCTCAAGGCCACCTCCATGGATTTCTACAGGGTTGAATCTTTATGGAAAAGCAATTCCAGAATGAGGAAAAGGCTATTGAAAACTCCCAGACCCTGTCCAATGGCAGGACTGAACTGAAGGATGGGATCTGGAGGGTAGGCTGATGAATATGGGAGAAGACAATCCCTGAAATAACCAGTTCTAGAACCACATAGTACCTACCATAATGACAAACAACACTTTCATTTGCACCTGGAGGCCACCTGGCGATCAGTGCAGTAGCTCCAAATATGTGAGGATATAAACATCACTGCATAAACTGCATTCTGTTCCAGATGTAGTATCTGAATGTTCTCCAGCAGCAGCCCCACAAGCATTATAGCTGTCCAAACAAGGTGACAAGGGTGAGTGTAAGTAAGGCCTAGAGAATTCGGGAATGGCTTTAACTTCCACACAATGTATATAGCTTTGCAAAAGCCCCACATAGCCACAACTGGCTCATGTTGTTGGAGCAGCAGCTGTGAGTCTAGGAAGACCCTCCCCCCCAAGTTGCAACCCCCCCAATGAAACTCTGAATGGGGGAGTACAGCTCCATTTCGAAACAAAGAATCCTGAATCATAAGACTTGCAAATCCAAAGCCACTGCACACTGGAGCAATTCAATCTCGCTGTTTTTCCCCATCTGATTCTTAACAGCTGGTTAATCTGGTGGATTAACAAGAAGGAGGAAGGTAGGCAAAAATAACAGGAAACTAATACAGTTTAACAACCATCCATTCAGTGACCATTCAGATTTATAACGGTGCTGAATGGGCCATAGTTACAATTGGTCCTAAAAGGTCTGGCCATTTAGTGTCCCCATGATCAGCTGATCACAGTCCAGCCTCTCAGTGAAGATCTCACAGGTGATGTTACAGCAAACTGTGGCCATGTAATTGTGATTTCCGACATTTCTTGCCAGCTTCCCTTAAGCAAAAGGAATGGGGAAACTGGCAGAAAGTTGAAAGTCGCAATCACTTGTGGCCTTGATTAACTATCTGCTCTGATCCACTTAACAATGGAAACTAGAGGTTACCGGAACTGTTGTTGTTAAGCGACATGATTGCTGTCCTTACTCAACACTGGGTCCCATTCAGAGGTGGGTTGCTTCCAGTTCGGCCCGGATTGCGTGAACCGGTAGTAGTGGCGGCGGGACCCACCCGAATGTGCATGCACAAGGGAACTGGTAGTAAAAATAATAGAAATCCACCACTGGTTCCATTCACAGGTGGTATTCTACCGCTAGTGGAAATTGCGGGTGGCTCGCCCATCCACCCTGGCTCTATGGCATCCCATTTAGGCCATTTTTTCACCGAATGCACATGTGCGGAAGGTGACGCATGCACTCATATTTGCGAACTGGTAGGGAAGGGAATACCACCTGGTTCTGTTGCCAGTGTGCCCTTTGAACAAGAGATAAATTGTACAATGTTTTATAGGCTGTCCTTGATTTACGACAGCTCATTTCATGGCCGTTCAAATTTACAACGGCATTGGAAAAAAAGTGACTTAGGTCCATTTTTCAAACTTACAACCATTGCAGCATCCCTCTGATCATGTGATCAAGATTCAAATGCTTAGCCAGTGATTCATATTTATGACGGTTGCATTGTCCCAGAATCACATGATCCCCTTTTCTGATCTTCTGCTAAGCAAAATCAGTGTGGAAGCCCGCTTCACTTAACAACTGTGTTTCTAACTTAACAGCTGCCATGAGTCACATAACAACTGTGGCAAGAAAGGTCATAAAATGGGGCAAAATTCACTTCGCTGTCTCATTTAGCAACAGAAATGTTGGGCTCCATTGTAGTCGTAAGTCGAGGACTACCTGCACATTATTCTTCGCAGAAGGGCCCAGGTCTCTCTTAGACCCTGTGTAATCCCACCCGGTATTTACTGGTGGGTTATGTACAGCATTTACCACAAGTTACATCATATTCAACATCACAGGCTCACAAGATATTCTTCCCTGCCACTTGCAATAATGTTTTCACAATATTAGCATCAACGTAGCACCAATGTTCCAAGCTTGTACATAAAATTAATCACAACATTTTCATAATGGTCATTTCAGCAGTGCTACAGCATAGCTCCTAATAGTACAGAGGTCTCCAACCGTGGCAACTTTAAGCCTTGGCAGACTTCAACTCCCAGAATTCCCCAGCCAGCTTTGCTTTGCTGGCTGGGGAATTCTGGGAGTTGAAGTCTGCCAGGCTTAAAGTTATCAAGGTTGGAGACCCCTGCAATAGAATACGTCGCCATTAGACAATTCACTTCTTGTCTCAGTGATACATTTTTAGCTGTAGGATGTGCAAATCTTTCCTGTTTATGACTTGTGCTTTGTCTTACTTTTGGGGTTACAATTTCAGAAGCTAAGGAGTTTAATAGCCTTCTCCTACAGCTTGAAACTTAATTGAACTTTTATTGCACATTTTACTGAGGATCTGACCCTCTCTACCATGGTGGCACTTTACAGCTGCATGACTTGATGACAAAAATTCTGCTCCCAATTGCCATTGTCAACTTAACTAACTGCATATAAACATTGCTCTAGAAACCAGCGGTATGGCTCTAAAAGTCCTTATAGGTTCCTGGAGTTTTAAGAGTTAGTTGTGGCCACCAGAACGGTTTTTTTTCAACTCAGTAAGAGGATCTTTTTCACAAATCAACCATTACAAGGAGACTTGTTTCTCAGGGCAGGAATTCACTTGCTTAATTGTTACTAGAATTTTAACTATCTGCTGTCTATGGTTCGTAGGGTTGAGCGGCATTTAAAGAGCCGGTCTGTGTTTGAAAAGAAGTTCCCTGTGGTCAGTTAGAGTAGATCTGAAGGACTCTTTATTCCACCTCAGTAGCTTGCTGCTCACACCCAGTTGCCTAGAGGCCTAGAGAAAAGGGAGATACATGGCAATTTAATGGGATGCAATTAAATAATACATGGTGCTCAGGGGAGACCTTAATAAAGCACTTGTGTAGGCAGTTCTATTAATTTCTTCAAACTCTTCAGTCTGTACCTTCCTTGATTTTCCATTTATTCTTTGCTAATGTACAGTATATTGTGGACGGTTCACTGACAAAAGGGCGAACGACAAAAGCGCGCCTGACTAAACCGCGGTGACAAAACCGCGAGTTCTAAAGCGCGCCGACGAATGAGCGCTGAAGCGCGCCGACAACAGCGCGCTGACAGAAGCGCGCTGTAACCCTAACCCTAACCTAACCCTAACCCTAACCCTAACCCTAACCCTAACCCTAACCCTAACCCTAACCCTAAACCTAAACGTAACCCTTACCTTAACTTAAATCGCGCTTCTGTCGACGCGCTGTTGTCGGCGCACTGTTGTTAGCGCGTTGATGACATCGCGGTTTTAGCGACGCGATTTAGTCGGCACGGTTTTGTTGTTTGCCCTTTTGTCGGGTCACGATTGTGGACATGTATAAGCTGTGTGCATGTACAGCTTGCACCTTCACACACAATTTTAGAGACCTCTTAGCAGCCCCCTCTTTTTAATTATTATTATTTTATGAGTTGGCAATCTTTGATCAATCCAAGTGTAGAAAGTTTGTACCAGTGGTGGGTTCATACTGGTTTTTACCGGTTCAGCCGAACCGTAGTGGTATGGCAGCCTGGGTCACTGAAACCAGCAGCGACCCAGCCCTGCCACGCCCCCAAACCGATTCCCTTGTCACTGCCGTTGCCATCTTGTTTTTTAGCTGTGCGCATGCACAGAACAATTTTAATTGAACTGTGCATGCACACGCAGCATGCATCCAGCATGCATGCATGAAACAGATGCACGAGCAGACCGGCAGTAAAGCCAGGCAGAACCCACCCCTGGTTAGCACCCACCTCTCCTAAAAGAATGAAATATTTTAGGAAATATTTCTTAAAATATTAGGAAATATTAAAAAGTCAGAATACTTTATTTCCCCTAAAAGAGAAATAGAAATCTTAAGGGAGACAGA